>NW_015090778.1:318356-469264 GCF_001431845.1 Calidris pugnax | reverse complement strand
CCCGCCCCCGAGCAGGGGCAGCCCCACGGCGGGGGGAGCAGACGGCAGCCCGGGGCGCTCCGTGGGGCGGGCTGTGGGGCAGGGAGATGCCGGGGGCTCTGCTGGAGGGGGCCCCGCAATCGCGGCGCATCCCCGGGGATAAGGTGCGGTGGCGCAGGGCTCTGGTGCGGGCACCGGGGGAGCGACGGCTCCTCGTTTTCTTCCTTCTTTATGGGGGAAAAAAACCCCAAACCACCATCCCCAGGTAATATCTGGGTCTGTCCTTGGTGGAAATACTTCGTGGCCAACGGAATTGCTGCTTTTCTCATCTTCTTGGCACTTCAGTCAAGGCTGATGCCTCTTCAGTCCCGGAGAAGTGAGTGTGCGGCTTCTCCCTCTCCGCCGTTGTTCCTCCCAGCTTTTCTCTTGGCCAAGAGCAGGACCAGGACCATCCCGGCCCCCGAAACCCCAGCTCCCCAAGACTCTCCTACCTGTTGGGTTTTTTTTTTTTTTTTTTTTTCATTTTTTTGCCACGGTATCATATCGTGCCGGGGAATACCTCCGCTGCCGGGAGGTTTAGTTTCCAGCCTGCCTGGCTCAATGTGCTTCTGGTTCCTACCGGAGGTGAATTTGGTTCTCTCTCAGCTCAGTTCGGCGCCTGCTCTACCCAACCTGCACTGCAGCAGCCCCATATGGCTGGAGCATTTACATAATGCCAAGTTATCCTGTGAAATACGAAGCAATTAATTTTGATTAGCGAAGTGGGTCAGTAAAATGCAAGGGCTTTGCGAGCGCGTGGGGCCGCAAAAGATGATTTTTACCCCCCCCTCCTTTTTTTATCCCCCCTGCTCTGATGCCGGGAGCTGGAGCGCGCCGAGCTGCTCACAGCAGGACCCGTGAGTGTGTGACTCAGTTTGATGCCTTTTCTGCTGCAGGTGTTTATCTCGCCCCAAGAGTTTTATGACACACTACCTTGGCGTAGAGCGTTTCCTCCTCAAAGGCATCTCGGCTGCCTTTGGGAGGCCCCTTTCCTCATCCAGCCGTGCTCTGCGGGTTACAGTAAAAACGGTGTTTCACGGCCAAACCCAGAGGCTCGGGGTCGTCATCAGGCAGAGCAGAAGGAGGGTGGCAAAACCCCCAGCTCTCTGCTGTCGCTGGGTCCGACCGTTGATGCCCAGCCCAGGGCAGCGCTGGGACAAAAGCAGCCAAAGAATTGGGGAGATGTGCCAGAGCACCCAGCGCTCCTGCAGCACCTTCGCTGGGATCCTGTGGTGCTTTTGTCCCTGTCCCTCCATCCAACCCGTCCTGGTGCTTACAGAGGCTGCAGAGAGTTGTTATTTATCAACTTCCTGAGGTTTCTGGTTTTTCCTGCTGATCCTGCCCCCGCGCAGCAGTTCGGTGCCCCTGGAGCCAGCGAGGAGCTCACCTGTGTGCTCTGTAGAGGCTGCAGAGAGTTGTTATTTATCAACTTCCTGAGGTTTCTGGTTTTTCCTGCTGATCCTGCCCCCGCGCAGCAGGTCGGTGCCCTGGCGCCGTTGAGGAGCTCACCTGTGTGCTCTGCGCTTTGCTTGGGGAAATCCTGGGGGAAAATCTGCGTTTCCACTAGGTTCTTCACTTCTGGCTTTATTGCCTGGGTTACTTTTCCTCCCTGTGCTGTGTAGCGTTTGGATGGAACGGGGACGGAGCAGAGGGGAGTTGAGGGGGAGAGCCAGGATGCGTTTTACTGGGCAGACCAGTCTCCCTTCTGTGCTGGTTTGGTTTCGGGATCGGTTTTGGTTTGGTTTTTTGTTTGTTTGTTTGGGGTTTTGTTGAGAAAAGGGACGCTGTGGGAAAGGCTGAGAAGACTGCAGGTCTAATTCTTCTGCCACAGGCAGGGAAGGCAAACCGCAAATAATGTTACTGCAGGCAACATGATTACACCAGTGTGGAACTGGTCGGAGAGGCAGCTGGATTGGTACCCGCTTCTGTTAACATCTGCGTGGTATTGACAAAGCTCCTCGTGTCACTGAACCGATTTAACTCGGAGTCTTTTGTCATCCCTCGCACGTTGTGCTGAGAGGAGACCAAGGTGACAGGCGCAATGAAATAAACGCTCCGACTCTATGGTGATGGCGACCGTGTAAATACCTAGATAGCAAAAAAACAACAAAGCTGCGCCACGATAGATAAGCAAAATAACCCCCGTGTCTCCTAATGCAAAGAAAGAGCTAGAAAATACGATCAAGATTTCAGCTTTCCCAGAATCACTGAATCATGCAGTAGGATCCGTTATTGCTTTTGCAGATTTAGGAGCTGTAGGGGTGTAATGGAATAATGGAGCCCCTATTATTTTTAACTCTTCTCTCGCCTCTTTCCGAAGCGCTCTCTGTAGCTCGCTGATTTATCACTCTCTAGCTGGAAAGAGCTGAGCGCAGCGATCAAGGACCCTTGGAGATGATTTAGTCCTGAACGGGAGCCAGCAGGCACATTTGTATTTGTGATGGACGAGTATCGTTTCGGACAGTCCCGGGTGCTCCCCCCGGGGAGCAGAAGCCCCGGTGCCCTCTGCACAGCCCAGCGCAGAGGTGAGGCGTGGAAATACTCCATCTGCCCAACGCTCACCTTTGTGTGAGAACAGCAGAATTACAAATGCATATAGGGCATTTTTATTTCTTTTTTTTTTAAGTGGACAATTCTCTTTAATCCCAGGAGCCGGAGCCCCAGGGAACAGGGAGTGGAAGCGTTCTCTGCTGTTTGTGCAGCCTGCCGTACATAAAACATCTCCTGTGGGGTAGTGCTGATTCCGCATTTAAGTCTCCTCTGCGGAATGGGAACAATATGATCCATTATGGGATGGAGGCAGCTTTGCGATGGGAAATAGTAATGGGGAGACTTCACCGAGCGAGGAACCCAGCTCCTTTTGTTTGTGCCTCTGGCTGGAATGCGGCTGAGCCCCTGGCTGTGCCCCCAGTGTCCCTGTGGGTCCCGCAGGGATCGTGCCCCCCCAAGCCCCTGCCTGCTCCCCCCCGGCCCCAGCAGGACGTGGCAGCGGCTGTCAGGCTGCTTTGTTGGGGTGGTTTCGATACAAGGGCTTGTTCTGAGGGGGCTACAGCAAGGACAGGCTCCCTGGTCACACCACGGCACCCCTGTCCCCACAGAGCCCACGCCAGGAGGGAGCAGGACCCTTTCCAGAGCCCTGTGCCTTGGGCAGCCCGACCAGATGCCCAGCACCAGCACATTTCTCTGAGCTGCTCCGTGGTTAAGTTTGCAGAGTAGTGTATATGCAAAATATTATATTTTTTTTACGCCGTCTAAAATCCACAGCTGCCATTAGAACAGCTCGAGCCTGGTGTGCAGCTCGTCCAGACACTGTGTGTGCACGGTGGAGAATTCCCTTCTGTAACAGGCAAACACTTTGGACTGGAGTTTGGAAATTTGCTGCATTTTGCTGCAGTCTTTCTTTGCAGATCTCTCCCTCTCTGTTCCTCTCCCCCTCTCTCTCTCTCACACACACACATTCAGTCTCTCCCCTTTTCTCTTTCCCTTTCTTTCATTGTTCCCATCTCAAAAGTCGCTTTCCTTCTAAATTGCCAGACATTTACATCCAGTGAGAGTGAGGAGTGTGTTCTTTGTACTAGTAGGTCTCGGTGATGCTATAGGGACACAGATCCTTTCATTACAAATAATTAATTTAGCTATATATTGCATAACATCCTAAAAAGCTTTCTAGGGCAATCTCATGCTAGCTGGATGCACAGTTCCTATCAATATTACATTACATTTGGGTACAACAGTTATGAAGTTTCATTAAAAATTTAATTTGTGGTTTAAAACTGCAGTATTCCCTTAAAAGTGTAGCAGAGAAACCATTTTGGTTGCTTGAGGACCGATCTCACATTAGCCAAAATTGCGGGGCGAGCTGCAGAGGGGGCTCGGTGCCGGGGTGAAAGTCCCTGCACAGAATCCAATGGGCTGGACCAGGAGAGGGAGGGAGCTGGGGCTTGGCCTCTGTCTCTACGGTGTCCTGTCGGGCTCCTGCTGGCTGCAAGATGCTGTTTTGGAGTCTAGAATTGAGTGTGAAGCTGTGTCTGTGGTTGGCAGCCACACCTGGGCACCCAGCTCCAGCCTCGGGCACCCATCTGGGGTTAGTTCCTGTGGGGAGGAGATGGTGACTTTTGAGGAGCACAGAGAAGAGAGATGCTGGCTGTGCTCTGGGGCTGAGGATGGGAGCTGGGTTGAGTCTTCTGCAGGCCCCTGGGATTCAGCTGTGAGCCCAGGAGTCCCGGAGGAGAGGATGTACCCAGAGGATGCTAACGCAGACACCCAGAGGATGCTAACACAGACACCCAGAGGATGCTAACACAGACATCCTTCCTCGCTCTCTTAGGCTGGTGCAAATTAAAAATCTCCTTACCGGCAGTGAGGTTGTCCTAGAGCAGGAACTGGGAGACGGGAGGAGGAACAGGCCCTGGTATCATGTTTTGTTAATGAAGTTTTGTTGTGACGCTTCAGCAGCCCATTTTGGTTGCTTGAGGACCGATCTCACATTAGCCAAAATTGCGGGGCGAGCTGCAGAGGGGGCTCGGTGCCGGGGTGAAAGTCCCTGCACAGAATCCAATGGGCTGGACCAGGAGAGGGAGGGAGCTGGGGCTTGGCCTCTGTCTCTACGGTGTCCTGTCGGGCTCCTGCTGGCTGCAAGATGCTGTTTTGGAGTCTAGAATTGAGTGTGAAGCTGTGTCTGTGGTTGGCAGCCACACCTGGGCACCCAGCTCCAGCCTCGGGCACCCATCTGGGGTTAGTTCCTGCGGGGAGGAGATGGTGACTTTTGAGGAGCACAGAGAAGAGAGATGCTGGCTGTGCTCTGGGGCTGAGGATGGGAGCTGGGTTGAGTCTTCTGCAGGCCCCTGGGATTCAGCAGTGAGCCCAGGAGTCCCGGAGGAGAGGATGTACCCAGAGGATGCTAACGCAGACACCCAGAGGATGCTAACACAGACACCCAGAGGATGCTAACACAGACATCCTTCCTCGCTCTCTTAGGCTGGTGCAAATTAAAAATCTCCTTACTGGCAGTGAGGTTGTCCTAGAGCAGGAACTGGGAGACGGGAGGAGGAACAGGCCCTGGTATCATGTTTTGTTAATGAAGTTTTGTTGTGACGCTTCAGCAGCGTATTTGAATGGAGGCAGGTTTAAAGCATCCCACATCCGCCTCTCCGTTTCAGAATTGATTTGTGCAGTAATTTCCACCCCTATCTGTGCACACACGCACCAGAAGAACCAACAGCTTTGCCTTCCAGACCATCCCTCGAGTTGTTTCTCAGCTTTCTTGGGATTTACTGGCTGTGAGAGAAAGCTGGGTGCCCGGCTGCGTGATGGATCCCAGTTCCCAGCTGGGATCTGGTCCTCCCCGTCCTGCCCAGGTGGTGGGACTGGACCTGCTGCTGCTGCCCACAGTCTCCATCCAACATGGAGAAGGTGCAGCCCGGGACACACCAGGAGCTGGACAAACTGGGACTCCATTTATCATAAAAATCACGTTTGTCATCGTTTCCCCCGTCAAAGGGGGAATTTGTCAGCGGAGTGGGGTGTTCCAGAGTCAGCACCATCCCGGTGTTTGCTGTAGGTCTCTGCTAAAGATCGCTTCCCTGCCCCCCCCGGAGAGGATAATAATGGGGAGTGGGTTCCTAAATCCCTTAAGCTTCTTTGATAGCTTCAATATTTATCTGTAATCCCGCTGGCGCTTCAGAACAGAACCAGCCCCGTGTCCCTGTTGCTCTGGGGCTTCTTCCCACCTCGCAGCGTTCCCTTTTCACAGGAGAACAGCCAGGGCAGGATGAGAGGGAGACATCAAAAGCCAGCGACACTGCTGGTGCCCTACTTTTTTTTTTTTTTCCGAGATTATTTATTATTTTGCACAGTCTCTTGCTCTCTTTCTCCCACGCTCTCTCCTCTGTTATGCTAATGTCTGTGGAGGCTGGGCATGTCTCCCTGCACACCTTTGGGATGGAGGAGAGGGGAGGAGGGATGTTCGGCAGGAGAAGGCTGGAGGGAGCTCCCAGTGCATCCCAGGCAGACGAGGGAGGGGCTGGCCTGGGGTGGGCAGATGCGTGTGTGGGCACGGGGGTAGATGCCAACCCTGGATCAGGGGAGCTCTGAGTTGGCTCCTGCTCCCAGCCAGGGAGAAGATGGAGAGGAGATGGTGAGGTCTGGGACGGGCAGAGCTCCCCCAGAGGGAGGAACACTCTGCTGTTTCGTGGTGGGTGAGAGATCGCATTGTCTGCACCAACATCAATTTGTGTTTGTGTTCCCGGTGGTTCAGAGTTAAAGCACAGCAAGGGTTTTACAGACAGGGTAGATAAAAATGCTATAATGCAATAGGAATCCATTGCATTTGCCTGCTGTGAGGGCTGACCCTTACCTAAAGTGTGGCTTTTAGTGGGGGAAAGGGGCTCTTACGGCACCGAAGATTCTTTGCTGGCAAGGATGCCATTAGGGCTGGGTACGTTATTGATTCCTTTTCAAGATTTGAGGCTTAAGAAGCTGCAGAGAGTAACTGGAATGACACAGAAGCTGCTTCCAGGCAGTAAGTGAAGCTGGAGACATTTTGGCTGGTATGTGGAGCTGGCACTGCTCGAGCTGAAGGTGCTCAGAAGATGAAGATGCAGGAGGAGCGGCAGGAACCCAGCGGAGGGTTTTCCTGGCTGGTTCTAAACCAGGACTGGGGTGGCAGTGGAATCCCTGAGACAACATCTTTTTTAGAGGTGAAAGATGGACTTGGAAAACTCTGGGCTGCACACCTGGAGCAGTGCACATTCCTTTTGTTATTTGTTGCAGCATTTTGCACTTCTGGAACTGCAAACCTGAGAACATCAGCACTGCGCTGCTTCACTGGGGCATAGCAATGATGTCAGCATGTGGTCTGCGGGGCTGGTTGCCTTGTGCTCTGACTTCTTGGGGCTTTTCTGCGTGGGAAATGCAAAATAAATTAAATCCTGAATCCAGACTACGCTAGCTGTGCCGCATTGCTTCCAAGGACAGAAGCTCTTGGCATGGTCTCTGGAAAGGGAGTGAGCTTCTCCTGCTCGCCACATCCTAACTGTTCAATCAGCAGTTTAATGGGAAGTCATTAGTGCACTATAAATTCACACTTTATATTTATGTAGCACTTATTTTACCATGTAGAAAAGGCTTCACTTCCCAGCTGCGTGGATGCTCCCCAGTGTAAATGGCAGGAAGAGAAGTTTGTGTGTATGTTCATCTCACTTCCATTAATTATAATAGGACTAGTCACGTTATTTCTTAGAAACCTGCCGAATTTCAGCAGCTAACATATCAGCCATGAAACCCACTAAGACTTAGAAAATAGATGTTGATCACTGTGTCACTCGGTATCAGGAAGTTGAGTTTGAAATTTCCTAGGCAAAAGGAAAGGGCTTGGGCTGATGTATTTCATGGGAATGGTAAAAAGATAACTAGAGAAATGTGCTGATTTCGAGGGTAATTACATTTCCTGGGTGTAGGAAGAAATTTTGGGGTTTCTCCATCTAAATCGATGTTAGTGGTTAACAATTCATGGGCCAACCCAGGCTGTAATTTTCCGTTCAGAGTTTCCTTTGGTTGGATCTGAGTTTTTTGGTTGTTGCCTCTTTTGTCGCCCATCGTGAAACCAACCCGTAGGGGTTCTGATTCTGGAGCAATCTCTGCATCCTTGCACAGGCATTTCCAGCGGCTGTTCCGTGAAATAACCTCCACATTCCCAAGCCCCAAGAGCAGTCAGTATGAGAACTTCCCTTAAAACGCTGGATTGCTTCTCATTAGCCAGTTCAGCTCCAATTAAAGGGGATGTCGGGTCTTGCCTGCCCTTCGTGGGAAGGTGTGCTTGCCAAGGAAACTGCAAAAAGATATGCCAGAAAACAGGACATTTGGTCTGAACACTTTTGACAGACTCTGAAGGAGCCAACAGCGATCCCTGGCTTCTGTTTCCAGTGTATTGGGGTAGTTTTGTCGCTGAGTCACAGCTGATATGGATCTATAATAGCTACAGAGCATTTAAGGAAACATTTCTGCTCTTAATAATGAGAAAACCAGTGAATATCTGCTGAGGTGACATCTATCATGTGTTTTTAAACACACATAGCCTGATAACCTGGCAAATTATCCCGATTTCGGAGAGACAAAGGGAGATAATGATAACAAATGAGCTTACATTTATATAACGCCTTTCATTGAGATGGATAGCAAAGTGGTTTGAGAACTCTATTAACAGCTCCTACAAACTATCTAATCTATCGTATCCCCAAATGTATTGAGTGCAGCTTCACTCAGGCTTTATGAGAAAAACATCTCCATTAAGCAACCAATTTTTGTCAGTCTTCGGAGCGGTCATTTAAGTCTCCCCTGTGCAAGTAGGAACACAGAAATCTTTACATTTGTCAGTGAACTAAAGCCACCTTTGGGGTGAAATGCAGCTGTTGCCTCACAGTCTAAATTACTTCTAACTTCCTTACTACCTCGTATCCAAGGGTGTCAGATACTCTCATTAACTAAACTCTACAGCTACTGATTCATCAGGAAACTTGCCCTTTTAAGTTCAACGGAAAGAGAAAAGCTAGAACTCCCACATTTTCTGCTCCGAACCACTGCACCACCTCTTCTTCCTCTCTCTCCTTTTTCTTGGTGACAAAAATTTCCCCCGATGCCAAAGCATTTCTCCTTCTGAAAGGGCAAGGAGAGATTTTTTTGACCTAGTATTTATTCTGGCCTTTTCAACACGAGAAGAGAAGAAGAATCCCTGACACATTGCTAATGGAGCACTCCCGACTGAGACACAGCTTTGCACCCATTTGATGTCTCCCATGATTTAAGGCAGTCTGATTCCTGTCTGGGTTCCTGACAGCACGTTGCACCAGCAACAGGACTGGGGGCAACCGGGAAGAACCGGCACATGAAGGGCTCTGGCCACCATCCTCAGCCCCCTCCAAGTCCCGTCTGTGTCTCCTAGAATGAAGTGGCTGCTGGTTCCCCCTGTGTCAGCTCAGGGAGACTCAAACACAGATTCAGAGGATTTTCAGAGGGACATCTGTGTCCTTCCTATGGGGTAGAGAGCTTGGTGCTCTGCGTGGCCCCGTGTTGAGCAGGGCGGTGTGACAGCAGCCCTATGGATGTGTACCCCTCTTCTGGAAGGAAAATGAGTTGGGATAAGACTCAGCAGCCCTGTGGTGGTTTCCTCTGCTTCAGGTTTGATTCAGCTTCTGTTCCCAGTCTTTTCAAGCTGGTTCTTGTTTGAGCAGGGGAAAGCCCACAGGTTTTCCATTCCTCCTCGACACGGCGGCGGTCCCTGTGGTGGGAACAGCTGGGAAAGCAAACGTGGCATCAGCAGTTACTCACGAGGAGGCATTTTTTTGGCAGCCATCAGACAGGGGCTCTGTGGAGCCCAACCTGAGGGTTTAATGCTGCAACTGCTGCCTCTCAGCCCGGGGGTGTCTGAAGGATGCGAGTCAGGAAGAGCAGGGCAGCGCCAGGAGCAGACTCCTCAGTTCCCTCTCCCGCAGAGGGAGGTCACTGGGATTCGTTTTACGAGATGGAGAGTCATTTTTATGAATCATGTGTGGATGCGTATTGGATTTGGCACATAACAGCAACCACCCCCTTCTCACCTGCCTCCTGATCCCTTCCTCCCCAGGCTCCGGTTCCCATTTCCAGCCTCAGGTCTTGGATTCACGTTTACTGCGAGGAGACAGGCGCGGAAGCCTATGAGCTGTACATGCATAAATAATAGAACTGAAATCATACTTAGTTAAAAATAGATATTCTTCCTAATAAATATTTTACCTACTGTCTTTAGGATATAAGGCTCCGCTGACTGAAGTGTTAAAACAAACCTTGTTGTTTCACCCCTAAATGCTTAAAACAGCCCCGGCCGTGGCTGTACCAACGGTGCTCGGGGAAGGGAAGTGTTCGCAGGCATAAGCCTATAGCCAAGCACCTGCTCTTAAAGCCATGGAAAAGGTAGCCCTTTGGCTAAGGGCACAGACCTTTGCATCTGACTCCCACCCATCGGGTGACCTGTGGATCTGGCTAATGAAAATGAAAGATAAAATCTCTCTTGCTATTTACAAGCAACGTTCTTCTTTCCATACCTCTCTCTCTTCCCGCCCAGGAGTGGAATTAGAATTAGCTGCCTGAATAAGGCAGAGCAAAGGAGGCTGACAGGGACTGAGATAGGAGAATTTTTCATTAAAGAGAGTGACAGGTGGAAGAATCTGTCCAAGTGTGTTTCTGGCAGATAATCCTTCTGCATTTTGGTTTTTAGGACATCGCTTAATGTGCCTTACTCGACACGGTGTCTCCGCTCCCTAGACTCCCTAGGAACAAGGGTTTTACAACGCTGCTTTAATTGAGAACAGATTTGCTAAACCAGGGCTGGGCTTTATAAAAGAAAAAAAAGCCCCAGGATCGGAACACAGTGATCTGAACCACACTGAGCTCCCAGCACCGAGTACAGCAGGAGAAGTTCTGCCTCCGAGCACGAGCACGTGTGTGTGTTTTAGGGGGGTAGCAAAGCCAGCGAGGCCAGAAGTGCCACAAAGAAGTGGAAGGAAAAATTCAGCCCGTGGGCAGGCAGCTGGGGGAGGGCAATAAACAAACACCAACCAGCCAAAAGTGCCTCCAAAGGGAGCAGGAGCCGCAGCATCTTCCTGCACTCGCAATAAAAGCTTCCTTGGTGTTGAAATGCAAAGGAGAACAAATTAACCGGGCGTTTGACTGTGGGACTCCCAGTCGTATTTTCAGAGCACTAAAACATAATTGGCTTTCCAGGCTGGATCTAGTCATGTTTTCCTCGTTAGGCAGGCAGTGACCTAGTCAATACGGCCAACCCAGCTTAGGACACAGCTCACTTCACCCTGTATTTTTTTGCAGATGAATCGCTCTCTGAGCTCTATCGACTGACTCGACGAGGTCTTTATCAGCTCGGGGAGAAGCCCCGATGCCTTGCTGAGACACAGGCACTTCCCTGGCCAATGCCTAAAATCACGCCACCCGTGCAGTGACCTAGCAAATGGGGGCTGGATGAAATGACAGCAATTTGGGTGCTCGGTGTGAGTTACCAAGGGCTCGCTCTCAACGTGGAAGGAGCAGGTATTTATTCCAGAGACCCACCTGGGGCTGGGGGCTGCCCTGATAACTCCCACTGCTGACCAAGAGGAGAGATTAGGAACTGTGCTCACTGGATTTTCAGACTAAAGCTGTGTCCCTTGGGCACGTCAGGGGATGGGACCGGAATTAAGAAAGGTTTGGACAAACTGGAGACATGGAAAAAGAGTTAGTTTCACTTCAGTGTGGAGAAATCAGCTGTTCTCTCTGCCCACTGAGAGTAGGATGGAAGCTCCTGCTTTAATTTTGAGAGGGAAATCAGCTGTCAAGGGCCTTGTTTTCCTTTGCTTGTGCGTGGCTTCTGCTCTACCTGTTAAACTGTCTTTATCTCAACCCATAAGGTTTTTCTCTCCCTTTCCCCTGCTTTTTTTCCCCTTTTTACCCCCTGCCCCTTCTTAAGGTGTGTGGTTCTATTGCAGGCTGGGGTTAAAGCACAACAGTAGCCTCAATTTTCTACTCCAGTGGCAGGGGACTTGCCATGGCCTTTTAACGTTGAGAAATACTTTGCCTGAGTAAAAGCTGCAGAATTTTCTCTGCCATGAAGGAAACCAGGAGCTGACACTGGGCTACGGAGTGAAATGAAAGAAGTCCAGGGAATGGCATCACTTCTAACAAGTAATTTTTACGGAGACATAAATGGAAGATTATTTATGTCTCCCTTTGGTTCTTGCCCTATGCAGACTGAAATAAGGTGAGTTGCTTTGATTAAGGCGCATCACTGCAAATGATCCGAGAGCCCATGACCACCATCCTGAAGATTTTCATTATCAGAGACCAGATGCCATCAGAGCCAAGCGCTTGGCAGGGCTATTTTTGAACAAATCAATTCATTCTGATTTCCATCAAAACTTGCAAATTTAGGAATTCAAATGGAGACTGACCCCAACTGACCTGCCGCGTGTGTCCTTTAGAAAAGCCTTATTCAGAGATCTGATAAAGTGCAGATAAATGTTTTCATTTGATATTTACCGGCTCTGGTCAGTTCACAAATTTCCAGTCACAGCTTTGCTAAAACTAAATGTTATGCCCTTTTCATCATGCGTTAAAAAAAAAATAAAATAACATGTATTTAGCACATAGGTGATGTCATCCCAGCCAGCTCTCAGAAACTGTCGTGAGAGCAGCCCCACTTTGCTGAGGCTGGGGGTGCTCTGCCGTGCTGGTCCCCGTGTCCCACCACCCCCAGCCCCCCGTGAAAACACGGCAGTCGTTATCTGAAATAATCATCGTTTTAAAGCTGCACATAGGGGAAGGGAGGCAGATTTGTGCTCTCTGCCCTTTGGCAGCTGTGTCCTTCAAAGGTATTTTCAGTGGTGGCTCCCGAGGCTGCGGAGCAGCGGGTTCTGGTGGGGCACAGGCTCCCTAAAGCCGTCGGGAGCCGGGATTAACGGCGGCGCTGCCCATGGCCAGGGTCCATCTGTGTGGCCACAGCGCTGGATTAACTGTCCCGGGCCCTCCAGGGGCTGTAATTTTTTCAGGTGGTGTGTTGGGATTGTTGTTCCCATTTTGCGCAGCTGCCATCAGTGCGGGGAAATCATTAAAGGTTAGCAGAAACACAATATAAATGCTTTCTATGCCACGGCAATTCATTTCAATAACAATCATGTAGTTATGATCAGCCATCAGCATAAAAGCACACCCATAAAGCAATGAATCAGCTCAGTCAGTAAATCAAAGGAGCAAAAGCAAACGTTGGCCATTCCAGAGCCTCCAAGAAATATAATTTTCCAATCTATTGTAGGAAACAGTCATTGCATTTAAAATATTCCATGAATGTAAACACTGAAAATATTAATGATAATGAATATGATTCTATAAATCAAATTATACATGTATTCTTTGATTTCTACAGTGAAATAATTTTTACACCTTTCCAGTATTACAAACATGAATGCAGTTGGGCTCAATTACTGCTAAGGGCAAACATTATATATTCTAAAAATGAGGAACTTCATTAGGAGCAATATTTGACATTCATTAACCTTCCGTTTATTTGATAAATTCCTGAAATAATACATTTGCTTTTCCTCAGGTATAATTCTGCTGGAGTCTGTTGCCCAGTTTCACCACTGCACCGCTCTTTTGCCCCAGTATAAATGACCCCACAACTGGAAGTGGAGTAAGGTCCAAGAACGAGCACTATGGCATGTCTGGGGGAACCAGGACACACCGGTGCAATGCTCCTGCTGCTCATAGCCAGGAGCTTCACATCACAGAGGTACTTTTATCTCTGTTTAAGATGAAGATCATCAGAACTGTAGTTGTAGACTCGGTATGTTGTGCAGTTCATCCTGTGTTGCTTTAAGTGACGGCAATGTACATCAGGTTGATTTTTTGGGTGTATTTATTTTTCGGTAATGAATGAACTTGTCCCTTCAGTACTGCAGGAGGGAAAATCCCTGAAGGAAAGGAGGGCATCGCATCCCATGGCTCCCTGTGCAGAAGCCCACGGTGGATGTGCAGCTTGGTGGGGCAGTTGACAGGAGGAGCAGATGCCATGGATGAAGCCTTGTCCTTCTGGTCTGTGGGTTCAGCGCTGCGGGACCTTCTCCCCTTGGGACAGACACACTGTGGCTCAGCCCCTCACCTCCGCCCCGGCCTGGGATCCCCGCGGGTGCCTGTTCTGCCCTTGAAACGCCCTTTTCCCACAGGGAGCCCCAAACCTGCCCAGCCTGCGGTGCCCCCCCAACAGCCCCCCTGGACGGGCTGTCACCGCGCACCGCCGGCATCTTGAGGCCGCGCAAAGCAGGGGACCGGACGGGCGAGCCGTGAACCTTCAACCGGACGGTCCCCGCCTGCCCGGAGGAGGACGGCTTGTTGTCAGCCCTGCGGACCCGGGGAGGGGTTCAGGGAAGGCTCCCGGTGTCGCCCGGCCCGCGCTAGGCCCGGGACAGGCCGCGCTGTAACCATGGTAACGGCGGCCGGCCGGCGGCGGCACGGCTTGTCCCACGCGGCGGCCCGTAGCGCGGTGCATTGTGGGCCGGGGGAAGATGGCCGCCTCCTTGATGTGGTGGTGAGAGGAGTCGGGCTCTCCGGCACCGCGGGACGAGTCTCCCCGTCTTCTCCCGCTTCCCGTCCGCTCTCGGTGCGCAGCTCGCCGATCCGCTCTCGGCCCGCCGGTGTGCGAGGGAGCTGGGAGCCGCCATGGGCCGGGCGCGGCTCCCGCCGCAGAGAGTACAGGGCCCGCGGGGGTAGAGGCGCGAGTGGAGGCCCGGGGCCCGGTCCCCTCCGGTACCTCGGCCCTCGGCGGGGCCGGGAGGCACCGCATTCCTCGGAGCCCGGACGGGGCTGCTGTCTGCGGGCCGCGGCGGAGGAGGAGAGTCGCCAGGTGGAAGGCGCGGCTTCCCCCGAGCTCGTCCTTCCCCGCACACCTGGGAGCGGAGCCTCCCTCTGCCCTTGCCCCGTCCTCCCCCCACGCCACCCGCCCGAGGGACCCCCCCTCGGCCCCCGCTGGGCTGGAGATTGCTGCTCACTTGTTGCCCGGCACTTCCCCTCTGATGGAGTCTGAGATGCTACAGTCGCCTCTTCTGGGGCTCGGGGAGGAGGATGAGTCTGACCTGACTGACTGGAACTTGCCTCTGGCCTTTATGAAGAAAAGGCATTGTGAGAAGATTGAAGGCTCCAAGTCTTTGGCTCAGAGCTGGAGGATGAAGGACCGGGTAATGCTCACGGGCAGGATGGGGTTTGGAGGAGGATTAGTGGGGAGAGGTGGTGAAAAGGGAGGAGTAAGTGCCCAGAGGGCTGCTGTACTTCAGGCACAGTCTGTGTTTTCAGATGGGTATTTGATCCCGTGGTGTACCTTGCCTTTAGTTTATGTACCTGTCATGTTGTATTGGGGGAAGCAAACGTGCAGATGGGTCACAAATACTAATTTCAAGCTCATGGTAATGCAGCCTTTGAGTACCTCCCTCGTTTAAGCTCTTTAAATGAAATTTGGGTACTTGGTGTTTCTCAGGAAAGACAATAAAATTAATGAGGTCTTAAAGAGCTCTCTGGATCAGCAGGTTAATGATGCGAGTACAAGGTGCAATAAACATAGTCGTTAAAGTTGTCTAGTGGTGAAGATGCAAGGGGGCTTTGTGGATTTGAAGTTTGCCACCAGCATATTATGCGGAATATAAAATGAAAGCCTTCTTTTTGTGTGGGAAAAATGAGATTATGTGATTTTTGGATGTTAGATGAATCATTTGGTGTATTAAAGCCAGGTGCTTCTCTTGTGTTCGTAAGTTGCATGTGAAACTGATCAAACCAAGCTGTCAAAGAAGGACCTCTGCCAGCCTGTCTTGAATCCTTTGCTGCATCTGTGCCCCAACTTAAATGTTTAAGTTAAAAGCAAGCAAACAAAGCACCTAGGAAATGCCGTGGATAATCAGCTCCTCTCATTCTGTTCTTGGAATCTGCTTTGGGTTACGGGATTCTGTAGGTCTCAAAGTTATTTTGCCCATAACTTTCTGTTTATGGTATGAGGTTTTTTGGGTGATTAAATTCCTGTTATGTTTATGCTTCTGATTGTAATGCTGTGGAATAACTTGGGAACTATTGTTGCAACTCCATCCTGTAGTCTCTTTCCAGAGGCGTCATGGCCAGGCTTGAGGATGTTATACATGATTCTAAAAGTTCCCAGAGGGGTGTTCACCAGCATGGTCCCGTAGTGCTCAGCGGTTCTGGGGAAGGCTCTGGCTGAACCAGAATCATTTGACTGAGTAGAGCCACGTATAGAAAATTTGAGTTGGCAGATCTTTAATGGTTTGAACTGAGGTTTTTTGGGATGTAATTGAAATGAGCCACAGAACACAAAGTTTTGTGGTATGTCTTCTTTAACGGGTTTTGGCAAAGAGCAGCTTTTTCTCTACTAGACTGTGGAGGTGTGATGAGCTTGCGTGTCTATTTTAGTGATCCCTCTGCCTTCCTGTGAAGCTTCCTGTTCGCTTATTTCCTGCTCTGCAAAGCTGTTTCTTTCTAAACTGGGAATGACATTGACTTGATCAAGATAATCGATAGGTTGTACAGTATAAGCCTGAGTAAAGTTGTAGAAATCAGCTATTGTCTCTGTATTTCTTGATAAGCGTTTCATGTGCGTGTTACAGCCAAAGAGAATTGTTTCAGTGAAGAGGAGAGCAGTGGTTACAGTGGTTGTCACAGCCGAGTTCCTACCATCCTTACTCCTGGGGAGTTGCAGATTCTTCTTCTAAGAGTCCTCTGTGGTATGAATGATGTGATTCTCAAGGAATTGTGTTGCTACTCGCTGTGAATGAGCTTAGTGAAATCAGCCCTGAATCATTCTCCAAGATACTGAGCCTTGTTTTTGTAAATGAAGAAAATAAGAGCAAATCTGAATCTTTCTGTTTAATCATGTTTTCACTGTCAGCTTGAATCAAATGGCTTTTTTCTTTCTATCAATATCAGTGGTGCTGGTCATGTGTCATTTGTATCTGCACAGCTTTATCAGGTGGTGTTTGGACAAACTTGCTGTTGTGTCTACTTACTTTTTGCTTAAGAGCAGAATCATAGGAATATATAAAAAGCACATAAAGACGTCTGAGAGCAAGAGAAACTGATCAGAGAATGCTCATCTCATTACTTTTAAATCTTAGTAGTTATTTTTCATGTCTTTGTATTTTATTCAGCTTTTTAGCTGTCATTGAATGTCTCCTTAGTTTTTGATGAGATATAACAAACTTGTCAGAACTCCAGAGGATGAAAGAGGGGGTCAGGAGATGGGGCGTTTAGAATTCTGGATGGAAAATGACGTTTATTAAATGTTTCCTCCAGCTAACTCCCGTTAGGTTAATCCTGCAAAATAGTTCATAAAAATTGTATGATCTGGTTTGACCCTGTGTTATATGACCTGGCTTGTTCGTTCGTGCTGCTGCTGTTTTCATGTAGATCAACTGAAAATGGGAGTTTGAGTCTAACGGGTTTGTCCAGAAAACTAATCACCTTAATAACAATGCAGGAACTTGAGATTTGTGGGGTTTTTGTTAGGAATAATTTTGGAATGATGGTGTGAGG
This sequence comes from Calidris pugnax, assembly GCF_001431845.1. Lineage (NCBI taxonomy): Eukaryota > Metazoa > Chordata > Aves > Charadriiformes > Scolopacidae > Calidris > Calidris pugnax. Next base: position 452,143 of record NW_015090778.1, on the reverse strand, counting down.
GAAGACGTGTCATCCTTATTCAAGGCCTCTGACCCCTGTCTATCACTGTTAATCAAAGTCACAGCAACACCCAGTCACTTCCCCCAGTCCCAGGCTGACTGCGCGTCTGTTGCATTCCCCAATTTACCTTCATTTTCTTGTCTCTCGCCTCCTCCTTCCAAAAGCCAGGTCTGGTTGACTTTGGATGTGCTCTTGTCTTCGAGACACTATTGAAAGAGGTTTTGCTGAAGGCTGGAGGGGATATACCTTTTGGTGTGAGTTGAGAGCAGGGAAAGCATTGCATTATTTTGAATTGAATAAATGAAGTTGTCAAAGCTTAGGATGGGAAGCGTTACCCGTATTTATACACACCAGCCTATCTCTGAATCAAGAAATTCTCAAAGGTGAGCCAAACCAAGTGTCTGTCTGCCAGAGCTGCAGGTAAATCTGTGGCAATTTCTCCCGTGAATCACAAAACCACACAGGCAGTGATGGGTTTTGCCCTTATTTATCATTTTGGGGAGTCCTAGGGAGCCATCCTGGCTTCACTGGAGTTAGAAGAAATGAGTCACTAAGATTTGGGAATGGAATGGCTTTTTTTTTTTTTCCCCATCTTGCTTCATTGCTGTAAAACCCCAGAGTTTATATGAACTTGAAGGTTTTTTAGAAGGCAGATTTCTAATAGAGGGAAGAATCAAATAAGAGAAGTAATGAGTGGTAAATCTAGATAAAATAACTGAACATTTACTTGCCCCCCACCCTTTCATCCGGGACTGCTCTGAAAACATTTAATCCTTCATCTCCTGCTTTCTTGGGCTGCATATGCCATCAAAGTGACACTGCTTTGATCTATTATTTATTTAAAGAATATTTTTAACACAGGAGGGTTGGAATTATGCTTTGTGTATTGAATTAAATCTCACAGCCTCAGTAGCAACCAAATCATGAAACTTGATTTAAATAAGAAGATTTCAAATACACCAGGTTTTACTGACAAGTTGCTACTAAATTCAGAATATTAAAATTAAGATGTGCTGTACTTATTTTGATTTCTAAAATAAGCAGAGAGCAACAAAGCTGATTGTAATAGTTTTACTTTAACGTTTTTTTTTTTCCTGCTGCCTCATAACTTGCTGAGTGAGAATTAAATCCTGTTTTTATGAGAAGAGGAATACACAATTAGGTTTCTATGGAAATGCAGATTAAAGCAGGACGGCATACAAATGTGCTTAATTTAGACAAGCGGAGTTTACCTGCCTGCATGGTAAATGTTTCGTGTGTCAGAGGAAATGAATGAAGGATGGTGGCATTGGAAGTTTGTGCAGGTTATTTCAGCTTGTGGTAGTTTTTTGATCTAGAGCAGCTTTCCAGGCACTCGTAGGATGTGGCTTCACTCTTGCTGGAGCCTCGGCTGCCCCGCTCTGGATCCCACTCCGTGCATTCCCTGTGAGCTGGGCTGGGAATCCAAGCAGGAATCTTGGGGGGGAGTTTGTGTTTTGGTGGCAGCCTTCACTTTAGCTTGACTTAGTCCGTGACCGTGCATAAACAAACAGAAAAGAAATATTTAAGATGGAATATCAACCCTGTTTGTGTTTAGGAAGATGGTAGCCCAGTAAGCAGTGTGGGATCTAACCCAAATGTTATGTACTTTCTGTTCTTTGCCTGGTGTGAAGACAGGCTCTGGGGAAGGCTGGCTGGGAGCCCCCTGCTTTGCTGCTGAGAGCTGGGAATGGTGTGAATCTCTCCCTTCTAGGTCAGTGGTTGAAATCCATTTCAGTTCCATAGTTACTAAAAGTGGTGATTGCTGCCCAGTGGGGAGTGTGAGCTGGGTGGGAGCACAGGGCACCTGTGGGGTTACCGAGGTCTGGAAAAACAAACCAAAACCCCAGCTTCTCCCCGAACTGAACCCCTGCTGTCAGTAATGAGCGCTGTCATCTAAGTTATAGATTTATATCTTCTCTTACCCAGAACAAAGCTCACTTTGAATGAAGATGGTTGTGTATTGATTGGATAGAGTTGGGAGGCTTGTGCTCCATCTACCATGGTCTACAAATGTTTTTATGTCCAAGCAGAGAGGACTTTGATGAGCAGCTCTGAAGAGTACAGCTGGGCACATCGTTTGAAAGAAAAAGGTCTTACTTTTTTCAGTAACCCTTCAGTGTTTTTTCAATACCTTTTTCAGTGTTTCAGTAGGAAACACTGAAATTTTCAACTCGGTCAATCTCTTTCTCGTCCTCTGAATTTTCTCACTGCAGCTGAGATCCAGGGCTGTACGATGATGCTCTTGGTGGCTGTTGGCAGCCAGTCTCTCCAGTACCACAGCTCTGGTGTCAGCTGTAACCCAACCACACGAACGGTAGGACAGTGATGTGGTAATTTAGTATTTTGCCATGGAGGAATTAGGCTTTAATTTCAGTTGTATACTTAATTAGCTCCTGGGGAGCATTAGGATAACTGCATTAGTTTATGTAATTTCTGAGCATATCCAGGATTTGATTTTTTCATAATATTGTTGTGAAGACTTTTTGCAAGATAAGAAGTAGGATTTTTTTGTGGTGGTTGAACAGAGGGAGTAAATGTGTAATTGTGCATTTGCAAATTTTTACATTTGTGAATTTCTACTTTTACCAGTTAGGAGGGGAAGAAAATGGTTTTTGTAAATCTAAATTTTAGTGGCTTAATAGACAGAAGTGTCCAGGAGTCTTAGTCCCTTAAATAGCTCCCTGAGTGTGCTTAATTTTAATTACATTTGCAATATGAGTAATAAGTGATAGAAGTGCAGTGTAATGTGTGGGAAAGGAACTGATGTTATCACGTGCAAAGATAATTTTAGAGTGGGGAGAGACTTCAATGTTAGCAAACGGAATGACAGAAAATAACTATATCTGTGCTTCTCCATTCAAAAAAGAAAACCAAACCCACAATGAGAGAATAGATAATTATATATAATGTGCTTCATTTTTTTGTCTTGGAGACTAGGACAGTCTTGGAGAGACTTTGCTGCGCTGCTGAGCATATGGTATTTGGAGAGGAGTTAGGCAATTACTGCTACATCAACTCAACATATATGTTGTAGTGGCTGGTTCCCCTCCTGCTCCCCCAGCTTGTTTGTAGAAATTTGAAAGGCCTGTGAATAGTAGACAGTGAAAAAAATACCTGCCTTGAAATATAACACAGAAGTGCTCGACCATTACTGCAAATTGCATACTTTAATTAAAAATAGGTATCACTAGATGAGGTTATTCCTCCGGTTTCTGGAGTGTGGCAAACGCTGATAACCACTGGTGGAGCCCCGGTGCAGGGGAACGTGGCCAGATGGTTGCGGGCTGCTCCTCGTGGAGAGGAAACTGGGAAACATCTGTTCTGCTGACAACCACTGCTTCTTGGTTTTGGCACTGGATGTGTTCCCGTAGTGGAGAGACTGAAGGTTATGGGAGCATTTTAGGAATGTTTCATTAATGCTTCTCTGGTTCTTACATTTCTTCTCTCTGCCTTTGTGTCGATGGAGAAATTCAAGGGCACTGGGCTTCCTACATTTCTGTTTGTCTCCATGGGTTATGCAGGTTTTCCTGGGAAGTTTGGGGGCTTTGATTGTGTTGTTTTTTTCTCTCTGAGATGATGTTTTAATTGGCTTGCTGCTGTGCTGATCCCCTACCCTGAACGCTTCCGGAGGTGACTGTTAGCCTAGTATGGCCACGGATAACTGAGGAGATTATTGATTGTTCCCTGTGTCTCGTAGCTTTAACTGCCATTTCCAAGTAAATTTGATAAACCTGAGATGTTTGTCTTGCTCTTCTGGTTTTCTATAAAGAATGTACTTTAGATACTCCACCACCTCTCTGGGCAGCCTCTTCCAGGGCTCTGCCACCCTCACAGGAAAGAAGTTCCTCCTCATGTTTAGGTGGAACTTCTTGTGGTCAAGTTTGTGCCCATTTCCTCTTGTCCTGTCCCTGGGCACCACTGAGAAAAGCCTGGCCCCATCCTCCTGACACCCACCCTTGAAGTATTTATAGGCGTTGATCAGATCCCCCCTCAGCCTTCTCTTCTCCAGACTAAAGAGACCCAAGTCCCTCAGCCTTTCCTCATCAGAGAGATGCTCCAGGCCCCTCATCATCTCTGTAGCCTCTGCTGTCCCCTCTCCAGCAGTTCCCTGTCCTTCTGGAACTGGGGAGCCCAGAACTGGACCCAGTCCTTATCTTTTTTTCCTCCTTGCTCCTGGAAGCTCAGGAATCTTTCTATTGGAAACAGTTATTTTAATGTAGTGAAGTTGGCTGGAGCTCAGGGATTCTGCTTGAACGGGACGGTGTGATTCCTGACCAGCTGTACGTTGTGAAGCATGTTTTATTGACTCCTTAAAAGATCTAAAAGTGTCGTCTAGGAATAATTTGAAATAGTAGTTTGTAAGGAAGATCTGGCGACGCAGTAAGGCAACGCAGGGGAAGATGGACACCTTTTTAAAGACGGTGCTAGACAGGAGTGGGAGCGCGGAGGAATGCTGAAAAGGAGCCTGTGCAGAATGCAAAGCAGAGAGCGAGCTGTGCTGAGGTGAGAGGGAAAGCCTTTGTCACAGATCAAATGAGGAATAACATCTAGAAAACATCTCTTGTTGATTCTTTATGCATATTGTATAAAGACAGCAAAGATCATAGAAGTAAAATATTTACTTCCTATTATTTTTTCATTATTTTTAAGAAATGATTGGCAGGGCCAAGAAAGCACCATTTTGGTTCAGTGGAACTAAGTACACACTGCAATATTTTGAAGCTTTGCTGTGACAGGGTGAACCAGTGTACTCGATTGTAGTTTTTAATAGTGGGAGCAGCTCTGCCACGTGGTACCTGCCACCTCTGCGGGGACCCGCAGCACCTGCAGCGGCCGGGCCACAGCATGAAAATGACATTATTCTCTGGCAGAGAGAAAAGATGCACACTGTTCTCTGTGTGAGTAAATAGGGAGTGTATATGTATATCTCGGGTATCAACTGACAGCGGTGATTCATCTACAAGTGTAAGCAGTGCCTATAATTGGTGAATTTCAAAGCAGTTTAAAAGTCTGTTTTATGGAGCTGTGTTAATGTTACTGAATGCTCTTGAACTTTGTGTAGTGGCTGCATTCACGGGGTGGGAGAACACGTTGGACATAACAAACCTCTGAAGAAAAATCAGAGTATTAGTGCTGAATATGGAAGTTAGAAAAGGAAGACAAAGCCAAAGGAGGAGTTGATCTAGGAATCTGGTGTGTGCTGTCACAACACTTGCAGCAAGAACCGACCTTTTGGGCCACAGATGGCTGAAGACTACCTGCAGAGGTGTTGAATTATTAATGGAAACTTGAAGTACTTCTTTGCATTCTACTATTTTTATCACTGTGCAGAAGCACACTGAGATTTTTTTTTTTCCCCTAACAATTTATTTCTCTTAAACTTTACATAAAAAAAAAAAAATCCTTGAGACTGAAAGCTCTTTTTTTCTAGATGTTTTACCTTGCAAATGTTGCAGGTGAGCTGCAGAGGACTGGCATGTCTCTTTTCTTTTGGAATTTGACCTGCTAAAGGGAAGATCCATTAAAAAAAAAATGAGAGTAATGCTTGATTCTCAGTCTTCTTGCACACTGTGGTGGGAAATGAATGTAGAAGGGAACCAAATTAGAGCTTGATGGTGTAAGTGGGGTTCCTTCTGCCTGAGTCCTCCCTCCAGAACCTCTTCCCTGGGTTTGTGTCGTTGACTGGTCCAGGAAGGTCAGGCTTTGTCTCCCCATTCAGGATGTTCAGCCTTTTCACCAGCTGGTTTGCAAACTGGCATTCCCAAGTGGGGTGCTTTGTGCCCGATGCCTGTGCTCTTAGTGCCCAGACAAAGCATTGCCACTTGGCACTTCTCAGCTGGGAGCCTGAAGCGGGAAATTGTGGGGTTCAGAACACCCATCTCCTCCCGGAGCTGATCTGTCCTGAGTCCCACCACCCCCAGCAAAGCCCACCACCAGTTAGGCACCCACCTTGCTGCTGGATCCCACCCTGCTGGGAGAAGGAACGTTGGGTATGGGTGTGATTTGGAAAAGCTTGGGAAAGAGAAAAATGTGATTTCCTGCGTGTTGCAGAACGATCTGTAACTGAAACCCCAAAGGGAGAACAATGTTTTGTGTCGCTAAATATTGCTGTTACTGCTCAGAGAACTCCTTGTTGAAGCACTCAATGGCAGGGATCCAAACCAGTAACATTTTGGAGTTATCTGTGGAACACCTACCTGGTTTTGTCTTTTGGTCTAGAAGCTTGTACTAAATCGATGTAAATGTAGATAAGGAAAAATGTCCAAAAAAAAAAAAGGTTTCAGGAAGGGAATGAACCCACTGAACAAGCAGGCAGAATTGAGTGTGCTGGGCAATGGAGATTCCCAAGTGAGACAGGAAGACTTCTGTGTCTGGAAATCTGCCCCAGGATTTGGATTTAGTGCTGATAAGTTCACCCTCAGCTCTGTAAAATAGTGTAGCAGCATATATTTTATGTTTAATGCTGACTTAATCTTGTGTTTGTGAAGCAATTTTAACTTATTGGCACGAACCCAGGCAGGTTTATAACGGTTGAGTGTTCATCTGTGTAATGGTTAAACAGAAAGTTTGCAGCTTGCAAATTGCAGTGTAGAAATGAAATATTTATGGGTTTTTAAAATGGCCATTCTGAAATGTTAGGTGAGGGTCTTACCGCAAAATGCAAAATTTATCATGAATTGATTAACAGATTTGTTCTTGGTATTACTTAATCTAGAAGATAAAACAGTTATATGACTTTCCTCTTAGTTGTTAACCCTGTTCTTACTTAGTCTGTAACAAATCTCTAGAAACTGATGAAATGCGGTTATCTCACTATTGGTCTGGGCTGGAATTACTTCTACGTATGCTACAATACAGATTTGTTCTTGGTATTACTTAATCTAGAAGATAAAACAGTTATATGACTTTCCTCTTAGTTGTTAACCCTGTTCTTACTTAGTCTGTAACAAATCTCTAGAAACTGATGAAATGCGGTTATCTCACTATTGGTCTGGGCTGGAATTACTTCCAGGTATGCTACAATAGGATCCGTTGGACTCCCTGTGATGATAAAACTTGAGGTTTTCAGTCAAAACCATTCTTAGGAAGAGAATGTAATGTTTTGGTTTATTTTTTTCTAACTGAAGAAAACTGCAGAAATTGCCCTCATTTTGGTTTGAGATATGTGTGATGATACTCTCCCTCTTCTGCAAATCTGTTTTGTCTCAAAATGAAATAAAAGGTGAATTAAAAATATTTGACAAGTCCTCTCATAAGCATCTTCTCTTTTGAAGAGACAGAACTACCCCTGCATTTATTCCCATTTCTGATAGATTTGGGGTTTGAATTCAGGACCGTTACTTCTCAGGAAGAACGTTTTGAGTGAATTTTGCAATTTAAGTATTTCAGGTTCTGACCCAGAGTTATCATCATTTTAAATTGAATCATTTTAAATTGAATGCAATACAAACTTGTGAATTGTATTCAGTATTATTTTTTTTTTGCATGGAAATTCCACTCTACAGAGAAGAGCCCACAGTAAGAGCTTCTGTGGTTTTGATCTTGAGCCTTTGCTGAGAAAGCATTTTGGATATAGGTTCCCAGAAGCTTGCCAAATAGCCTTATGCTTCATTTTTTAATTCTAACAAAAATCCATTGAAATGTTTTCTGGTGGCTATATTCTTGAACTGTAGAAAAGAAAATTTCCACTGTCTTAATGACAGATGAGAATGTCCTCGTACTTCTTATATTAAGCTTTAAATATGCTGGGAAGTTTCTGGTAGCGTGTTCCAAAACAGCTTAGAAATGTGAAAAGCATCACTCGGTTTCTCGGGCTCAGGATTTCTTTTGATCTGTAATGATTGAAGATCATAGATGGCTGTTGAGTGGGAGTCAGAGGGGAGTGTGAGAGCGCTGTAATTCTTCCTGAAGATGTGCTCTTTATTAGCAGAACAAATAGCGGTGAAGTGTAATCCTTTACGCCCTTTGTGGGGAGGGAGGCAGAGGGGAAATCACCCCATTTGTCTTTGGGATCAGTTAGACTCTTACTTTCCATTACTGCTTTGCTGTCTGTGCTCGAGGAGAAATGCTTATTTAAAACACACAGCTTGGGAATAGAAAATAAATATCAGCCTGTTCAGCATAAGTCACAGATCAGACATTACTAGTAAAATATTGAAAAATAAGTCAGTATTAGACCTCAAATGGGAAACTATAAATAAATGAGACAGGAGAGATTGTTTGGCGGGATACTTTCTCTTGAAAGAATGATTTGTGTGATTTCACCTGTAATAAGTTATTTTGTCCTGTAGTTTCCTTTGTTTCCTTCTGGCTCTTTACTTTGCCAGCCTGTGACTGCTCCTGGGACGCTCGTGCTCTCTGTCCCCAGCAGCGAAAATTTCCACTGTCTTAATGACAGATGAGCATGTCCTCGTACTTCTTATATTAAGCTTTAAATATGCTGGGAAGTTTCTGGTAGCGTGTTCCAAAACAGCTTAGAAATGTGAAAAGCATCACTCGGTTTCTCTGGCTCAGGATTTCTTTTGATCTGTAATGATTGAAGATCATAGATGGCTGTTGAGTGGGAGTCAGAGGGGAGTGTGAGAGCGCTGTAATTCTTCCTGAAGATGTGCTCTTTATTAGCAGAACAAATAGCGGTGAAGTGTAATCCTTTACGCCCTTTGTGGGGAGGGAGGCAGAGGGGAAATCACCCCATTTGTCTTTGGGATCAGTTAGACTCTTACTTTCCATTACTGCTTTGCTGTCTGTGCTCGAGGAGAAATGCTTATTTAAAACACACAGCTTGGGAATAGAAAATAAATATCAGCCTGTTCAGCATAAGTCACAGATCAGACATTACTAGTAAAATATTGAAAAATAAGTCAGTATTAGACCTCAAATGGGAAACTATAAATAAATGAGACAGGAAAGATTGTTTGGCGGGATACTTTCTCTTGAAAGAATGATTTGTGTGATTTCACCTGTAATAAGTTATTTTGTCCTGTAGTTTCCTTTGTTTCCTTCTGGCTCTTTACTTTGCCAGCCTGTGACTGCTCCTGGGACGCTCGTGCTCTCTGTCCCCAGCAGCAGCGTGTTGTTCTGCACGGGGCTGGACCCTGGGGGTCCCAGGAGGTGACCCTGGGCACAGGCAGGAGCTTTTTGATGCACAGAGTTTTGTACCAGACAGAAGTTTTGTGGTTGTGGATGATAACGAGCATCTGGGGAAGCGGAGAGGTGGGTGGCCCCGCACAGGCAGGAGCTTTTTGATGCACAGAGTTTTGTACCAGACAGAAGTTTTGTGGTTGTGGATGATAACGAGCATCTGGGGAAGCGGAGAGGTGGGTGGCCCCGCTTGGGGCAAGCGGGGCAGCACTCAACCCTGGATGGAAGTACCAAAGCCACGTCACTTCTCTTGTTTTCCTTCTCTGGCTGAAGTGTTGGGCTGAGGGAGTTCAGCAAAGAGCATAAAGGTGTGAAATAATAATTTTCAAGCAATATTTTTAACTGGCCATAGTTAAACCAGTCAGTCATTGGTTTCGTGCAGATTTTTGGTTGCAGGTGAGGTATGAATAAGTTTGGATTTTATATGTTCACGGTCCCCTGGTGGCTCCAGGAGCGTGGCTGAAGGTGGGGTCTGTGGGGCTGGGGCTGAAGCAGCAGCTATAGGCAAGAGAAGGAAGGGATGGGGTGTCCTGAAATATGAATATCCAGGAAAACTAACACGTGAAGCAAACAAAACCAAAATAGACTAAGCATTTTGTTATGGTTTGGTTGGTCACTTGGGAGTTTTTCCCTTGTAATGCTTTTAGTTTTAATATTAGAGAGGACATACTGTATTGTAATATTGATCGGGGACCCTGAATAGCATATTCTCATGTTTTAATAATGTGTTTCAGTTGGACAGTGACTAATTTAAAATGGGTAGCAGAAGTCCAGTGATATCCATTTCCACGCTCTATAAAAGAAGAATGGGCTCTGGAAATAATAATAAAAATAGTAACGTAAAATCTAAGTACTGTTCTATTTAAAAAAAAATTAATGAAAAATTTAATCAGTCATTCCTTGCTTAAAATAGTCTGTGCTAAAGAGGAGATAACAAAGCGTTGTTGAAACCCTTCAAAAGTTATAGCAGTGGTAAAATTCCAACAGAAGTGAGAGTTGATTTTTTTTTTTTTTTCCTACACTAAGTAGGCATTTTATTTTGTGTCTTTGCAGATGAAGACTGTTAGTGTTGCCTTAGTTCTGTGCCTAAATGTCGGCGTGGACCCTCCTGATGTGGTGAAAACAACTCCCTGTGCCCGCCTGGAGTGTTGGATCGGTAAGTCCTGGGAACTTCCAAGCTCTGTCAGTCTAATAAATACCAAATTACAGTGTATATAATGATCTTAAAAATTGTGTGTTTCCTGGACTTAAAACTGGGGTGAACAAAAGGAAATCTGGCATCTCATTTCCCTGTGTCTACATGAATTAATTAAGTGTCCAGCAGTAACTGCTGCCATAGGTCATCTCTCCTGCTTTGTTCTAAATTGAGATAGCGTGGAGGGAAAAAAGCTGTTAATTAGCTACATAGCTTTCTCTTAATTGTTGTAGATTTATAAATATCTCAGGAAATCTGTCTAATAAATACCAAATTACAGTGTATATAGTGATCTTAAAAGTTGTGTGTTTCCTGGACTTAAAGCTGGGGCGAACAAAAGGAAATCTGGCATCTCATTTCCCTGTGTCTACATGAATTAATTAAGTGTCCAGCAGTAACTGCTGCCATAGGTCATCTCTCCTGCTTTGTTCTAAATTGAGATAGCGTGGAGGGAAAAAAGCTGTTAATTAGCTACATAGCTTTCTCTTAATTGTTGTAGATTTATAAATATCTCAGGAAATCTTGGAGCAATAACATTTTTAGAGTACTGTGATCTGCAAAGGTTTCAAATTCCTCTGCATCATATGATAGAAAAATAACCTTGGAGCAATAACATTTTTAGAGTACTGTGCTCTGCAAAGGTTTCAAATTCCTCTGCATCGTACGATAGAGAAATAACTTTTTTTTTTGTAAAATGCATGGACTTTACTGCATGTTGAGGTGACTGCTCTGGGGCTATTTTAATTGGGATTGTGAGTTCAGAAGATCTGGAATTATTCTCAAAAATATCTTGCTGGCAGTTACACCACATGGGTTGCTACTTTGATGCAGCATTGGACTAAATTCCTGGTTTTTTTGTTAAGAAATGAAAAATTCCCTTGATTTTGGAGCTCAAGTCTGATTATCAAGATGAGACAAATCTGAAGTAATATTAGAAGGAAATGCCGTGTGTGAGAGAGCTTTCTGAGAGAGATTTGGTCTTTATCTAGGAATTGAAAATGTTCAGTCTTCAGCGAGTAACACGCAGAGCGCTGTAATCCTCAACTCCGGGGTTTATGACAGGCTGCAGAAGCAAATTAATCATCACACAAACTGAATTTCTTTTAAAAAATTTTAGAACGTCTCATTTCTAACCTTGCCTTACCTGCTTTGTGAATCTTAACATCTCATTTTTTTTAACCTAAAAATGCTGATGACTTTAAAGCAGTTAAAAAGCCATGAGCGTGCACTAACAAATCCATCTATTCAGTGGAGAGAACAGCTCTCATTTCTCATTGATATACGAGCAGAGAGCAAAGAGAACGAGGAGCATTGCAGAGTCATTAAAGTTATTAGTGATTATCATCGACAAAGAATTTTGAATGCCTATTTTAAATTTTTAGTGTGTATATCTACACAAGCACTCATTACCATTTCTTTAAATTTCTGAAAAAGGTAATTGCCAAAACATCCTGTTTTTTCCTCTTCTGTATGATGGTTTGTAGAGAAGCTCATGGGGTGTCTTGTGGAAACCCAATGTCTTTGCTGGGTGTGCAAGGAGGTGTGGAAATGGTTGTGGTGCAAGCACTGTGGTCCCTGGGTTGTGAGCTCTGGGAACAAAGGGCCGTGACAGCAGGAAGGAGCCGGCTGCAGTTCTCACTGTCCCTTCCAGATGCATCCTCAGAACATCTCAAGTGGTTTGTTTTTCTCCTGGATGAAGCCGTGGGTGGTGTCTGCGACGCAGAGTCCGCCGGGCACCGCTCAGGGCGCAGGGAGCTCCGCGCCGTGATGGTCTCTTGGCCTTCACTGCTCTTACACATAGACCAGGGCGGGCTGAAAGCTTCCGTGGTGACTGCGGTGCCATGAGCTATATTTAGAAAAATAATTTGTTTCCATTGTTTGGCTCTTGGAACGGCACCACTTACTTTATTTTTGTATATAGGGTATTGTTAATAACACTAATAAGGGTCCACAAACAACATTCCTCTGCTGTCAGTGCGCATGAGAAGTATTTTTAATTTCAGTCCAAAGTAGAATATTTGTAAAGATTTATTTTTTAAATAACTTCATTAATTTGGTTAAATGCTTTTAAAAAAAAGTATATTAAATTGCACAATATTAACTTCTAGTTTATTTGAAACTTGTTAATAGTGTCAATTATATGGCCATGGGTTTTGAATAAAGCACATAAGCTGAAATTGTATTGGTATGTATGAATGGTGGTAATTATCTAGTGATAAAATTAACTTTAAAATTACAAGTGGCGTATAATCTCTGAAGCAGTAAGCAATGGAAGTAAATGAAGAAGGATTTTGCATTCATCAAGAAAAAATGTTTATCATCAAATATTTAACCTGTTTAAATTTTTGTCATTATTTACTATAGAAACCCTTTTTCAATATTAAAAGAAACAAACGTTATGCCTCTCCTGTCTTTTAAAACAAATTTGTATTTATGAACTTAGTGAGAGAAATATTGAATGGTACTTGAGTGAAGAATTTGGGGATAATTTTGGGGTATTGCACCCAAGTAAATTCTGGGAAGAATGTAATCTTTATGAATTTGAAACTGAATGCATGAAAGGAAGCTGCATTAAAGTACTGTTAACCAATCTTTGTTGCAAGCAGAACACTGAGAGGGAAAGAGGGGAAAGCTCTTGGCTTCTTTCTGTCCCAAAGCGTGGTGGTGTCCATGCTTCGGTGTAGACTTTGGTCTCCCAGGCTGTAGGTCTGGATTTTACTGAAACATAATTTGGAGCAGCTAAAGGTTTGAATGAACATTGAAATGGAAATAATTTCTGCCTCCCGTCAAGCTGAGTGATTCATTTGTGGTCAAAAGTACTCATTTGTATTCTGTTTCCTAGACCCTCTCTCGATGGGCCCTCAGAAAGCTCTGGAGACCATCGGTGCAAACCTACAGAAGCAGTACGAGAACTGGCAGCCAAGGGTAAGTGTTCCTTGGGCTTCTCCTCAGCATCTCTGGCTGTGATACTCCTCAGCAGTAACACCCAGCGTGGATGGAAAGCTGAGACACGTGTCGGGGATGTTGCGTGGTTTTTCTTGCAGCATTTCTTGCTTCCTTCATCCATCAGTGTCAGTAAATTCCTGTGAGCTGCCAAACCTGAGCTCCTCAGCCCCTGCCCCTCCTGGCCTGTGCTTGCTTTGATCGTCTCCAGGGTGTTTGTTTCAAGTACTAAGTCCTACAGTGATTTTTTTTAAATTTAGGTTCTGACTTTGTTGTATTTTTGAGATGTTCTGAAGTTTTTCATTCTGAGTTTATAGTTTCTTTCTGTTGTAAAAATGTTTGGCGTCAGCTGGTACAAAACTGTGTGTCCCAGCACTCATCAGGACGGGTTTTATGCTTCAGGACAAATGGATGTTGTATGGTTAGTGGCTGAGGAAGGCTTTGGGGTTTGTTGTAAAACAAATTCAGAGCTTTGGTAACTGCTAATTCTAACTGATGTATAATGTGTGTATCTGTTTCTGAATGGGGATGTTTCAGACAGCAGTAACTCACTCTTTATTGCCGGGTTTGTAAGATCTCACTTTCACCTCCGGGAAGTGTTTTGCTTCTGAGTATTTCAATGTCCATAGTTTCATGTGTCTCAGGAAATAAACTACTGAAAGAGCTAAAGAATGAAAGTTGAAGTCTGCGGCGTTTTCCAAACAGATGCAAACCCCAGACTATGATATCACCTTCACCTTCCCTGCTGCTGTTCCCCGGTATCTTCATGTCCATATCTGTACGCTCGAGGTGGGTTGGGTCAAAATATTCCTCTTCAAAGTACCTGGACTATTGACTACTACATCATAAATTTATCATTATAAGCATGTAATGTATAACCCAAACACAAATAGTAACTTCACTGAATGAACCTATCTGTAGATTTGCTTTAGTTTTGTTTTTTTTTCTTTCCTTATGATGTGCTGTGCTTACTGATCCAGTCATCATTTTTTAAGGAGACTTTGTTTCTTCTCTTCTTTTTTGATTGCCTTCAGTAATAATAATGATGTACATTTTTGTCAGCACCAGGGCTATATTTTCTAAGGTTGCTCACTACCTTTTTTTAATTTATAAATAATCTACTGAGTGTCTCTAGGGTTGTCTGGTACAGATTTAAGAGTGTGGTCTGCAATTGGAAACGCTACTGGTATTTTCCCATCCTCTGTGTAGGATGACTGGTTGGGAAGGCCTTTGTGTTAGCCGTGCCCTTTGGTATTTTTAATCAGTCTTTCTATTTAAACTGTGATGGGTTACATTCTTTTAGTTGTTTCTCTATAATTTATAAAATCAATAAAGATAGATTGTCACTGCTGATGCTTTGTTCGGGTCTGGAAGCTCTGAACATCCCTGTTCCTACAAGGAGACAGAGAACGTGGGGTTTGTGTTCCTCCAAGTCTTCCATTCCTTTGTGAAGGACTCATATGTCCAGATAAAGGACAAGTGGTTAGAGATTACCTTTGCAGTAGGAAATACAAACTTCTTTTGCCAGACACTGCTGAGAATATTTTTCACCGGAGAAAGGGCTGGGGTGTGTGTGGTGAGAGGCGGCTGGTGCAGTGCTTTGTTGTGTGCAGCGAGAGTCCCTCCTCTTTCTAACTCAAACTTGGTGGAAATAGTAATTTATGCAGAGCAATTTGGTGTAAATACAGGTCGTACCTGTTCTTGTTTGATACTTCCCTGCCCCCTTATTCAGGGTTGACTGAGTAGAACTGAGTTTGTCATTCAGTAAAAGCCGAATCATAGAATTGTTTGGGTTGGAGGGGACCTTAAAGAGACTTACTGTTTTTAGTGGGTACACTTGTTTTCTGAAGTGTTTTTTATAGAAGAAGGACTTGTCTTGAAACATATATGGTGTATATTTAAGACAGGAGAATTTACCTTTGTGTTTTTCCTCTTGCTACATGGACAATTTTTTTTTTTTTTTAAATCTCTCTCTAGCAGCCCAAGAACTTGGCAGAAAATTCAAATAGCATCTGAAACCAACCAGGAGAGTAAAACATCTTGACGCAAAGGTGGAAACAACCCTGTTTCTCCACTCTTTAATGACAGAGTCCTTATTGCTGAGGAATGAGGGACAGGCATCGCGAAGCAGCAGGGACCCTGCGTGGGCTGACCTCACGCTGCTGTGTAGGGTTTGCACAAAACACGAGGCAATTCCCAAGCTCAGATGTTGGTGCCTGTTCTCCCCGGTAAATCACAGCCCTCGGAAACATTGCGAAGCTGAACACGTACCCATTTATTGCACTCCACAGGGCTCTTGAGTTTTCTGCAGTAATAAAGAGAAGTTGATGTGCCATCTGCAATAAAACAATAGGAACATTATTGAATTTCCTAGACCTTTCATATAAATACTAATACATCTAGTTTTGTCTGTTTCTCGGTGTTTTGGAATGGTTGAGGAATTGATGGAAGGAAGACAGGTTGGGGAGAAGTAGGCAGTCTGAAAAAAGGACCAAATCATTAAAATCTTTTGCAATAGCCAATGTTGCTGGGCTGCCAGCGTGGGTCCTTACCCCAGGAAATGCCTGTGTCGGTGTCTTACTGTGAATGCAGGAATGGTGGGAACTGCTGGTAAATGGGTCGTGTCAGCAATCAGTGCTGGGTGAAAAGTCCTGGGACATCACTCCCAGCACAGCCCTCGTCTGCTTATAATTGTGGGATGTTGTTCCAATCGGTGTCTGGTTTTGTTAAACACAAAGTGAAAAAGCTTTAAAACGGGTAAGCATGAAAATTCTTTGTTTCTGGAAGCTCCCAGGCAGCACAGCTGATGCATATTTCCTTCCAGGTCTTATTGAGCCCCTCTGTAAATAATTTATCAGCTTGCCATTGCTTGAAGTATTTGTTCTGATTAAATTGAAGACTTTGCTTTATTGTTGTGTAGCTACATAAATTTGTGTGCTGCGGGAGTGAAAAACACTTCAGCCATTGTTTCATCTGCAAAATACTGCAGTTAAACAATATTCAGTCATTTCATTGCAATTCTCAAATGAAAATTTGACTGGGGGTAGAGAGTAGGAGATGACAAAGCTGTAGGCTTTGACTGGCTTTGTACAGAATTCTCTGAACAAGCAAGAGTTATTGCCAGTTGGTGCAAAGATAACTTAGGTGCTAGTGAAAAAGTGGAAATAAAAAAAAAACAAAACCCACAAAAAACCAATTTCTCTAATAATACCTTGGGTCGTGGATTTTTAGTTTCCCTGGGCACAGGAGGGGTTAAATGTGAGGGTAATCTGGAAAGCAGGCTCAATTCCAGGGGATAAAAGGGGTTGCTTAAGCAGCTGAGAGTGAAAGGAGGAAAAGGTAGTGAAAGTTAAGAGCAGCAGACCCCATAGTTGGCAGTCAGATTGGAGGGGGGACCCTGCCCTGGCACCACTGCCCTGGCCTTTGGGGAACTCACAGCTCAAGGGATTCGGGGATCACTGGTGGGACTGGGTGGGACTGGGGTTTACTGGTTACGGGGCCTGGATTATGGATTTGGGCAGGCAGTGCCAGGAGAGCTCCATGGAAAAGGAGAGCCTTTAGCTGAGACAGCATATTATATCACTTTAATTGCCCCAAATAAAATACTTCAAATTTCTATTGGAGATTCTTCACATGCTCTGTATTTAAAGTATTTAGATAAGAAATCGATCACATGGAGGTGGTATTTCTCTGCTTCTGCTCTTCATTTGTCACCCGCTGCAGGACGCTGCCTGTGCTAGGTGTGATGTTGGACCAGCGAGAGCACTGGTTGGCTTGTGCTGGCAGCAAGTAGCAAATATTTTCCCTGTTGTTTGGATGCAAATTTAGTTTTCTTGGCAGTGTTGCATGTTACGCCATTCAAAAGGCAGGAATTTTCCTTAGCTTACAAGTCAACAGGCTTTGCTTGAAAATAGGAATAATGGGCTGCGAATTCTGTGTGCTGCTGCAGTGAGACGGTTTATGGAGATGCAGTAGCTCCTGGGGATTTTTATGAGCAGAAGTTACTGTTACTTAAGGCCCAGTTTACATCCATTTATCAGCAGAGCCTGGGAGTTGGGTTCTTTGCTGTACGTTGTGCAGGGCTGGAGCCGAGGGGTTTGTGGAGAGGAGGCAGGTGTTACTCAGCTCTCTGCGGCTCCTCCGCGCAGCAAACTCTTCCTTTTCCTGGGGACTGGCTTGAGAGAGGGTGTTTTTCTGCATCCTCTTGGCTGGAGCTCTCTGAACTGAGCTGCAGTGCTTTTTATATAAAAAGCACAGGTTGCCCCTTGTAAAATGATCATTGTGTGGGGTATTGTATGGATGAGGTCGCTCTGTGATTGCTGGCTTCATTCTTAGGAGGGTGCCAGACATTTTCTTTTCTTTTTCCCCCCTTTTTCTCATAACGGACATCTCGTTACTTGGCTCCTGGCCTTCCTCAGACAATAAAGTTTCTTTCTTTTCCATTCCTGCGTATAAGCCTCCGAGAATGGGGCTGTGTAGCCGAAGGCAGAACTGTAAGTTGAATGAGGCACAGTTTACATAATTCAAGATATGGTATGAAGTAGTCTGGAGCATACGCTTATTAAATTTGCATGAAATTATAGAATTTTTTTCTTTTGGTTGGCTATGGCTTTGGACCAGTTTCTCTCTTTAACTCTAAACTGACCAGAAAATTCACAGGACTTTTTCTTCATTCTCTCATCTTGCTCAATAATGTTGCTGCTTCTGTTGTGATTTCTGCTAGTCCAAAGGAATCCCAATGGCACCTTCACACCGGGTGGTTTTTGCAATACTCTTCTTTATTCTCTGACTGAAACTGTCACAGTCCTGCCACAGGAAGATCACAAACTGCTGTTCATAACTTCCTAAGCAGGGGTGAGGTGGAGAAAGATGTGTCAGAGACACTTAGGTTCCTCCATCGCTCCTGAAGGGCATTCTTAATGCTGGAGGAGTGGGACCTTGCCTCAGTGAAAACTAATGTTTTCCATTTGTTAAAATCTTCCTTTTCCTGAGAGTTTGTGCCATGTGGTGTTCTTTGCACAGCTAATTGTGACACCACTGGGAAACAGATGTTGTGACACCCCCCCACCCCCCCCTTTTCTTTCCCCTTTTTCTTTTTTCAGTTGTACTCCTGTAGCAGCCAGGAGCCCTGGACACTATAAGGCTGTAGGTAAATTTGGTTTGCATATGAGATTACTGAAAGAAATAAGGTTTGGAAGGTGCCAAGAAGAGGAGCGATGGAAGCCATGGTACTTAGGGTACACAGGAGTCGAGGACCATGGCTAGAAGAAAAGGAAAGCTGCATTCTCTGCTATATTTAAGGTAGACTTTGGTCTGATGTTCTTATTTTGATGTGTATGGAGGTTTCGAGAGGTTTCAGGGGAGGGGGAAAGAGCTGTGGAGACCCTTGTAACAGTTTGAATATCTGTTGTCTGTTGAAGCTGGTTCAGTGGCCCAGTGTCCATGTGCCTGTGTCTCCAAACAAGATTTGGAAAGGAGCTGGTGGAGGCATAGAGGAGCAAAGATGTTCTGAGATCCTACATTCTGACATGTTCTAAGATCCTACAGCACTGGTTTAGTGGGACCTTGCTTTGCGTGGAGACCTTTGCTTCAAGTTGAAGGTAGTTCCTCTATGGAATTTGGGGTTTTTTTTACATCCTCTGGTAACTTACTTAATGGAGTGTGAGAGGTTTGTGCCTCCCTGTGAATTTAACCATAGCAAGGTCTGTAATTTGTCACCTGTGTAACATCTATTTTCCTGCTTCCCCTGGAGACCGGTAGCTCCAGGGCTTCTCTGCCTCCCCTTGCAATAAAGCCAAAGCTTTAAAGGTCACATCCTGAAGAATTTTTTTTCCCCTTACACCTACTTGCTTAAATAAACCAAAGCCAATTACACTATTGATTTTTCTAATTGCTACATTGTTGTCTCCCTTTTTCTTCTTCTACTTCCTCCTTTCTTGCTAAGACAATCAGCTTCCCTACTTTGATGGTCCAATGGAATTAGCTGTGAGTGTTTCCTTATAGCTCCACCTGGATGGACATCACAGGAGTGAGGGAGAACAAGGATGGGGATGAAAATCCCAGGTAGAGGAAGGACCGGAGAGATCTGGAAGGCAAGATGAACTAAACTTTCAGGAAAGCCTTGGGAAAGGTGGCTTGAAAGCAAACTGATGTTTGAGGGTGCCTGCACCCTTGTCACTCAGGGTGGGGTAGACGCTGTCACACAGCAGTTCTGTTCTGTTCCTTATGCACATCTCTTCTCGATGTTCCATTACTTATGTTAGTGTCACTCAGCAAGAGACAGGCAGTAACGTACCTGAACTCTTTAGTCTGGCAGATCTGGGCATGTTCTAGGTCTTTCCAGCCCATTTAATTGATGTGGTTGTACCCATTTTTTCCACTCGGTTCGAAGCGGTGCCGTAAGCAAGGAGGAGCGACTGCAGTGATCTTTTATTGAAGCGGGCCCAGGAGAGCTAAGAAACTTGGTACTCATCCCAAGCAGGCATTGCCTGTCCCTTTTGTGTGGGCATGAATAGAAGTGTTAGTGAAACTATGGCTCTGTGTTCTCTTTTCCCCCAAGTTCCTGATGCCAGGCTGAGACTCTTGGCAGTTCATGTGTCCCATTGTGCTTAACTAGGCAGGGGTTTAAATAAAGGTTTTTTCCTTTTTTTTTTTTTTTTTTTTCCCTTCCCTAATCCAACATGCTGTGGTGTGCGATGCCTCTTGCAGCTTGTATCCATCAGTGAGTGACAGTCTCTGAGGACACATCTCCTACAATACGGACAGATTATCCTTTTTGTGGCAAGCCTTCAAGGAAACAGTGACGCTTTTCTGATCAAACGAGGCTGCTTCTTCCCCTTTCCTACTCTGCTTCCCAACAGTTTTCTCTTAATTTCAAAGGAAATGCAGCCAAGATACTTGAAACAGATAATTTAAAGCCTCTACCTTTTTGTGCATGTTTTCTTGTTGTTGATGCTGTTGTTTCCCTCATTAGATATCTCTGGGCTTTGATACGGTGTCTGAGGTTTCATTCCTTGCGTTGCTTCCTTCTGCCTAATTAATTGGGAAGTTGCCTGCTGCACATCAAAGGTTGAGCATTTCCTAAAGAGTAACTAGTTAAGCATGAAAACTAATTGAACACATGACCTAATTATTGGTCTCTCTGTGAGTCATACTTTTCCTTTATTTCTGTAGGGTTGGTTTTTTTTTTTTAAACAACAGCGAATACTAATTGCTCCTGCAAAAGAAATATTGTAGAAATCCAAAGTGAAAAATGTGAAATGGAAAAACTTGCACTTGGTCTCCCTACTCTGCAGATGTAGGAACATGTAACAAAAAAAATGTCTTTTTTTTATTAATTCTTATTAATTGTGACCTTGTTTAACAAAACCAGGTTTTCCTAAGAGGATTATGTCTGCTGTTTTTACTTCCCAACAGCCTCTTGAATTTGGCAGCTATTTCAGGCTCTGCAAAATTCTGCTGTATCAATCCTTTGCTGTCTTGTTAGAGATCAACTGTCTGCAGCATAAACCAGCATTTGCTTCCAGGAAAAAAAAAAAGTCTGCCATAGAAGAAGGGTGAACAGGTATAACTGACAATTGCTAAAGCCAGTTATTCACATTCTCGTTCTGTCTGAAAACTTGCACCCATTCTGAGTTTGACCATTGGCCATGTACTGGTTTTGCAAAATACCCCTCTAGAAGAGCTGGTAGTTTAGCCAGAAAAGGACAAATTGTAAATATGGTGAATGATGAAAAGAGCCTGAAATAGCTGCCAAATTCAAGAGGCTGTTGGGAAGTAAAAACAGCAGACATAATCCTCTTAGGAAAACCTGGTTTTGTTAAACAAGGTCACAATTAATAAGAATTAATAAAAAAAAGACATTGTGACCTTGTTTAACAAAACCAGGTTTTCCTAAGAGGATTATGTCTGCTGTTTTTACTTCCCAACAGCCTCTTGAATTTGGCAGCTATTTCAGGCTCTGCAAAATTCTGCTGTATCAATCCTTTGCTGTCTTGTTAGAGATCAACTGTCTGCAGCATAAACCAGCATTTGCTTCCAGGAAAAAAAAAAAGTCTGCCATAGAAGAAGGGTGAACAGGTATAACTGACAATTGCTAAAGCCAGTTATTCACATTCTCGTTCTGTCTGAAAACTTGCACCCATTCTGAGTTTGACCATTGGCCATGTACTGGTTTTGCAAAATACCCCTCTAGAAGAGCTGGTAGTTTGGCCAGAAAAGGACAAATTGTAAATATGGTGAATGATGAAAAGCCACTTTTTTATGTCTTGTGAATATAGAGAAAATTAGGACAAATTAGGCAGTATCTGAGTGGGAGTTTTCCTTTTGGTAGCTCTCTGAGAGTGGTGTGTGACTGCTCACCCTTGGCACGGCTTGGCAGGGAGAACATGGGGTCTTGCTGAACCATCAACAAAGATGTGTTGCCTTGAAGCTACTCTCTCTTGTGCTAAAAAATCTGAACTGGGCCACCTATTTTCTTCTGCTTGGGGGCACTGGGGGCTGGGGGGGGAAGTCACGGTGAGTGGCTGTTGGAGATCTTGGCATCTGAAACCACTGCAGAGGTTCCCCGGAGCGTCGCAGCCTGAGCTGCAGCAGCATTTCTGGAGGCAGTGCTGGTGTGTCTGCCTTCCCGGGGGAGCTGCTGCACCACCTGTACCAAAAAAATCTCCTTTAGTGATGGGAACTAAAGCATTTGGGAATGAGCTCTGCGAGTGGGAAGCTCCCCAGGTAGAATGCATTTTTTTAATTCTTTTGATAGTGAGGGGGGAAAAAATAATCTGATAAATCTTTGACACATTGCTAAAAATAAAGCAGAAACTACAGAATTGTAACAGTACTGTCCTTAATACTCATTTCTCTGAGATTCTCGTGGAAAAATGAGACATAAAAAGGAAAAAAAAATAGTTACAGGCACGAACTGATGTGAAGAAGCATATTCAGAAGCTGTAAAGACAAGGAAGTGGCATTAAGCTGTTGTGTGAACTGAACTGTTCATGCATTGCAGCTCAGCAGTGATCTGCTATCCTGGAACTAAGTCAACAAACTTGCAAAATCAGTTTAAGTGGGGAAAATCCTCTGGGCCTGGCCATCTCACTGAACGCTCTGAGCAGGAGTGACCTTGAGTGAAGGAGATGGGGTAAAAGGGGGAGCTACTCCCGAAATCTGGTAAGATAAGTTTGAACCACAATGAAAAGGACATTTAACTTGTAAGGAGACAACATTTCTTCCTGTTTCATTAGAAAGGGGATGCAGTGATGGGGCTGGTTCGGTCAGGGCATCTCTCTGGGAAGTGCTAGGCTTCAGAATCGCTGACCTCCTCCAGCAGCCACTGCTCTTCTCAGCTGTGCTCTTGCTGGGGAGCAGACCAGTGTCACTGCAGGAGATCCCACCGCTATTTCTGCACCATTTAAACAGCTCCCCTTGAAAATGCAAGGAGTGACCTGGTAAAATCTCCCTGGTGCATGTTCTGTGAGGTCTGCTTGGTCCAGCAGCAGCTACGGGCATGAGGCCATCCAGAACCAGCTCCTTATCGCACCCCTCACCCTCCTACCCCTTGCACCCTGCTTCATTTACGGGTGCAATGGGTCCCCCTTGCCAAGGTGGAGCATCTTGAGTCTGCCTCTGAAGTGCTCGATCACCCAGTGTCTCAACTTCTGGTAATTTTGAAATCTTCTACTCAAACGCAGTCGTTCCATGACCATCCTTTCTCTTGCTTCACTTCCCATGAGCTTCCATTCACATATTGGATGCTTCCTTTCTGTTTGTTTTGTATTTTGTCATCAACATGAGGCCAGAGTTGGCAGAAAAGCAAGATTCATGCATTCCAGTGTATTTCATATGACCGTTGTACTCTTAATGTCAGTTTGTCCTAAGATGTGAAGAAAGACCCGATATTAGAAGGGCTTCTTGAAAGAGATAAGCAGCTCTGCCTGCTCCAATCTGATTAACGTTTTTCTGTAATTACCACCCAAGCCTCTGTGTGACCTATTTAAAAATACCTTGTCTTTGTGTTGGTGAGGGTCGGGAATCACTGGCGATGAGAGGCAGGAGGAGCCTCTGCAGATGTACTCCCATCGCCCCTGGCACTGCTGATCTAATAAATGCCACCAGGTATCTCTGGACCTGACTCAGTGCTGCAGACCTGGGCACACAAATGGTCTTGGATTAGATGAGCTTCTTTCTGAACAGACAGTTTTGTGCCAAACTTTGAGCATTAGCAAAGAAAACTATTTACCTTTTCATTTATATTCCTGCTCATCTTTAAGGCAGAATGAGGAAAAACCCGAAATACTTTGGGTTTAACTCCTTTCGTATGGATCTCGACAAAACATAAACCTCTGAATGATGGTTTTTCCTTCTCATTACTTTGATTGTTAATCTGAATGTTTCTTCGTTAAGCAATTAATTTGCAATCAGAGGAAAACCTGAAATTACTAAAGAATTACTGGGTATTGAGGAGAGTAACTTCTTGTCCCAGTGTGAGTATGGGGTAGTGATACTTCTTGGTGGGGAATTTGACCAGCATATGAAGACAAGCAGTTTGAGCATTCACTTACACACCAGACTGGGGTCTTGCAGCCTCAACTGGGCCCCAAGTAACACCTAAGTTCATATTTAAGAAAGAAGATGTAGAGCCTGAAACTTTTAAAATGAAATAGATCTTAAAATAGAGGCTATAAAGAAGGAATAGTACTAAAATGACGGTTGCTTAGGAGTTACGTTATTTGACTAAGTAGGTTTTAAAGATGTGTCCTGGTGTGTACTTCAAATCCTGTTAGCGCGTTTTGGGATGTGACCCATCAGTCCTGAGTCTGAGCATAGAGATCTGGCATTTAAGCAGCAGATTTAAGTTAGTTTACAATTCTCTTTGTTTAAAAGTGAACAGTTGTTTACACAGCCATCTCAGAACATTGATTTCTTTGGAATAGCCAGGGAGGTATTCTTACCTCCCAGTATGGAGAAGCTGGGTCTAATGTCTATAAATCATGGAGCTCACTTGTGCACAGCACTTGGAATTGCTGAGAAGCACACCCGCCTCCTGAGTCTCTCTGGTGTAGCAGGTAGTCAAGGTTAGTACTCTTGATTTTTGTCTTCCCTGTCAACATCAGTTCTCAGGAACAGACTGCTCCAAGGTATTTATTTTTTTTTTTTTGAAGTATTATTGAATACTGAATCCACACAATGAGGATTAGGTACTTTAGAATTCGTTTCACATTGGACTTAAAAAGCAAGGTCAAAGACTCTGCAGAGGAAAGGTAAAGTCACTCCACTGCTGACTACAGGCAGGCAAGTAAATGTTCCACCCTCAGGGCTTAGCTCCAGTAATGCATTTTGTCCTAGACATCTAGCAAATTAAGCTGTTTAAGTCCTGGGCTGCGTGTGAATATATTAGCAAGTAGGAGATTGAGATGGATTTTCAAAACGCAACCAAACATCTCCTGAGGACTTGCCTAAGACTTACAAGAGTCTTCCTTGTGGCTTAGTTTAGCATTTAAACTTAAGAATCTCTAAGTTGTAGTACATCTTCACTGTAATTAATATTTTTCGAGTTAGCAATAACTAGTAATATTATCAGAAACCTGTATTACCCAGGTTAAGCTGTTGCTTGTAACATCCGTTTGGGATTTCCAGCGTACTCCCTTGTACTTAAATATGCAGGTTTTGATTATCTTTGATTAATCCTCATGAATTTACATCAGGGTAATTTCGTGTGCCCAGAAGCTAAAATTAAAACACCTAAAAGGTGTTTTCTAAAAAAAAAAAACAAACTGGAATCTGTAGATATGGTTTAGAATAATTTGTATTTGTGTACCTGCTGTGGTCATACCAGCCTGGGCTGATACTCTGAAACACTCCCTGCTGCAGGGTCTGCCCACAGTAGCTCTGAATAACCCTCTGGCATCCACAGACCGTAGCATTTCTGCACGCTGCCTTTTCAGTCGTGGTTATTAATGTGTTGGATGATTTGGGCTGATCCCCTTGGAACTTCACAGCGACTTCCCTCCATGGGCAAAATTAATGATTCTTCCCCCCCACCCGCCTGTTTTATATCAAGTCTTTATGTATGGACTTTCCTCCAAATCTCATGTTAAGATCTTGCTAAGTATCTTGTGGGAATCCAAATGGGTTTATATCAAAAAGATACTTCCTCTCATCTCTGTGCTCTTTGATTCTTTAAAAAACTCTAGAAGATAAGAGTTTGATTAAAACACAGTGTGGCTTCTCATTATAGATGCTAAATGGGCTCATCCCCGAGGTGTTTATTCATGTTTCTCTTTGTTTGTTATTATTCCTACCAATGTGCTCAGCACAGACATCAGACTGCTCTGGAGTTCCTCTGGATTCATTTAAAATATTGTGCTGTGTTTCCTGCTTTCTCATCCCGGTACCTGGGCAGTTCTAAGCCGGGGCAACCCTCTGTAGTTACAGCTCAGGAATTCAAGGCTTGAGTTAATTCAGTTTGCACTTTCAGTACCGAAACTGCTGGAGCTGGGGTGGGATGTGGCCAGCCTGGTGATGCCATTGCTGGTGGCCAGTTGTGACCACCAATGGATGTGGCAGCCCCTCGGTGAATCCCAGGCACGTGCTTGTTGGTGTGGGAATGGTGTCTGTTTCTCCAGTGATCTCCAGGGTTTTCACCATAACTTTTTCCTGCACACGCACCCATTCTTGGTTTGGGCTTTTTAATTTTCTGAATGGTCCCAGTGTTCATCCAGTGATCTCCAGGGTTTTCACCATAACTCTTTTTCCTGCACAGGCACCCATTCTTGGTTTGGGCCTTTTAATTTTCTGAATGGTCCCATTGTTCAATAGAATCACAGAATGTTCGGGTTGGAAGAGACCTTAAAGATCATCCAACCCCCCTGCCCTGGGCAGGGACACCTCCCACCAGACCAGGTTGCTCAAAGTCCCATCCAACCTGGCCTTGAACCCCTCCAGGGATGGGGCAGCCACAGCTTCTCTGGGCAACCTGTTCCAGTGTCTCACCACCCTCACAGCAAAGAATTTCTTTCTAGCATCTGATCTAAATCTCCCATCTTTCAATTTAAAACCCTTCCCCCTCATCCTATTGCTGCACTCCCTGATCCAGAGTCCCTCCCCATCTCTCCTGGAGCCCCTTTAGGGACTGGAAAGGGCTCTAAGGTTTCCCCGGAGCCTTCTCTTCTCCAGGCTGAACCCCCCCAACTCTCTCAGCCTGTCCTCCTAGCAGAGGTGCTCCAAACCTCTGAGCATTTTCGTGGCCCTCTGCTGGACCTGTTCTCAGCACAGGAAGGACATGGACCTGTTGGGACTCCGGAGCTGGACACAGTGCTGCAGGTGGAGGAGAGCACGAGAGCAGAGTCGAGGGGTAGAATCACCTCCCGCGACCTATTCAGTATTTCTGTTTGAGTGTGTTAAGCTGAGTCAAGTAACAGTAACACCAGGGTTTGCATGAACGATGTCTTGCTTGGGAAGAGTAGTGCCAACGTTCTGGCAATGTTCCTTCTCGTTGTTTTGTGTGCTTCCAGGGTGTTAAATAGCTTTTAAGAAGTAAAACATCAGTGATGTTGCTGCGCTGTGTGACACAACACCGTCACGCAATTGTGTGGCTGTGAAACTCTTTGACATTTATATGTGCCTGTTTTCTGTGTCTGAGCCAGAGTCTGTTCCAGACAATCGGAGGAACGTGTTGCATCAAACTGGCAGTTGCCCCATAAAAAGTGGAGTCGGAATTAATTCAATTTTGTGGTTTTTTCATATGAAGGAAAACTAAATCCAAGATTTTTAGTGTTCATTATTAATAGGTCTTCAAACATCTGAGAAACATCTCCCCTGTTTATTCTTTGTGTATAAGACACTGGTCTGGATTCTCTTACTGTGGAAAGGGTTATTAGCAGGCTGTTAGGCAAAAGAGGTTCTGCTGCCAGGTATGGCAGTTCCTTCGGTGTGCTGGGCTTGCTGGGGTCCTCCTGGGTGAGGGACAGGCAGGAACACAGAGCTGGGAGTGCTCTGTCGGTCCCTGCAGCACCCGACCCTGAACTGGGCAAATTTCTGGTGTAGAAATGCCCTGTGTCTGAAGGTCCTGTGTCACCTCGTTAGAGCAAAGGGAGAGGTGTGGGTTTGGGTCCTTCCAGGGCCAGCATCACACAGCACCATTGCTGTGCCTTGAGTAAGTGTCCTCAATATTTTAACCTGTAATGGTTTAACAAAAGCTGACTATGGAATTTCCATGACAATTTTCCTGCCGTTTCAGAACCTGCGATGAGGTCTCCTCTCCCCTTTTTTCTCCCTGCTCCCTCGTCCCCACAGAGCACACTGGCCAAACTGGCCCGTGGAGTGACAGCCACCGTTCTGAGCTGTCACCTCCATCCCTGGAGCTGCAGAGAAGTGGTTTGTGTGCCAGGGGCTCCGGTGGCACCCGGCCCAGAGAGGTGGCACCAAACCCACGCTGCTTCAGCCCTTGACACTGCTATTTCATTACTCTTGGGTTTCAGTAGCTTATTTCTTTGTAAGGCTTTTTATATTTCTGTGTTGTCTTTTTGTTTTGGTTTGGTGGTGGTTTTTTTTTTTCAGATTTGGGCATTGGTCCAAAAAACACTCTCTTGGAATAATTAGATTGCTTTGATTCCTTTTAATTAAATCACGTTAAGTAGGCTGGCTGTGCGCGCGGCAAAGTCTTGGGTTTAACGTATTTTTTCGGCGTTTGGAAACTGGGATTCAAATCTGATCCGAGTCAGAGCCCAGCAGCTGCCCCACGGCCCCCCACCTCCCGTTTGTGTAGAGGTTCACCTTGAATGGCTGAGTTGCTTTGAAGAATAAAGTGCTGCACCAGGATGGCTGGGCTGGGACCAGTCACCTCATGAAATCCAGCCCAATTTTGCTCTCAGAGCTTATACGGGACGGAGCAGTGAGGTAGGAAGACTTGAATTCAAGGGCTGAATTTTATAAATTTGATTGGAAAATTGGTTTATTCTTGTATATTTATTTTTTTTCAGGGGAAAAAAAAATGCATCTCCCTGCTAGAAATGCCGTAGTGCTCCTGCAGGAGTCTGTCACCGCGCTGGGTGACAAAATGCCTTCTCCCCCCGTTGCCCATCAGTGACTGAGCAGCATCAGCAGCTTAAATCGCTTACTCTCAAATTGTCCCCTTCAGCACTCTGCATCTCTCCCTGTTTATTGGTCCCACTCCTGAGGTGTGTGTCCTGTGCCCAGCGCTCACCCAGCAGACGTGGCTCGGGTCCTGCCTTCTCAGGTGGCACAAAAGCCCTTTGTCATGAAGGTACTGAGATCTGCAGCCCCTGCCCTTCCGCCTGGGAAAGGGCTGTGACTTGGTCTTTGCCTCGTTCTTTGTTTTATGGTTTGGCTTTGTTCAAAGTAAAAGAAAGAACCTGCAATTAGGTGAAGTTTCCAAAGCAGAGCCATTAATTTAAGTACAAAATCCACCCAACTGTGGGAGTTTCTCTATGCAGCCAATACATACTGACATTTCCTGGTGAGACTGAAGCTGATGAACACGGTGAATTAGTTTTTCCCTTCCAGACAGACTCATCTTGGAGAGGCTACTGCTAATGGGTAAACATGGG
This sequence comes from Calidris pugnax, assembly GCF_001431845.1. Lineage (NCBI taxonomy): Eukaryota > Metazoa > Chordata > Aves > Charadriiformes > Scolopacidae > Calidris > Calidris pugnax. The sequence goes on along the minus strand of NW_015090778.1, from coordinate 423,280 downwards.
GGGGTGTTATTTATCCTTTGAAAGAACTAAATCCCTCCTGAGACAAATGGGACGGCGCTGGTGCTTTATGGCTGCTGCTGGTCGTGGTGTGTGGGAGCCCCAGCGAGGCTGGGTGAGGAGAGGTCTGGCTTCCAGCTGGAAAACTCTATTTGCCTGTTGATGGCTCTTCCCTGGTGTTTCCCACACCCACTAATTGGCTAATTACACTGGTAGTGTCAGTCCCTGCTGCTGGCTCTTTTGGGCCTCGCTCATCCCAGTGAAAGGGACCTGGATCCCATGTAGATCCTAACGGCAGTTTTCCAACCAGATATGACCAGAACGTTGCTCTTGTCTTGAATAAGGAAACAATAAGATTGTGGTAGATCACATCTTTAGAGAATCCCTTTTTTCTCTCTTTAAAGATGATTGCTTTGATTTTATTGTGATAAGAAATTTGGGAACGATTTGCAAAGTAATCCACACCCACTAATTGGCTAATTACACTGGTAGTGTCAGTCCCTGCTGCTGGCTCTTTTGGGCCTCGCTCATCCCAGTGAAAGGGACCTGGATCCCATGTAGATCCTAACGGCAGTTTTCCAACCAGATATGACCAGAACGTTGCTCTTGTCTTGAATAAGGAAACAATAAGATTGTGGTAGATCACATCTTTAGAGAATCCCTTTTTTCTCTCTTTAAAGATGATTGCTTTGATTTTATTGTGATAAGAAATTTGGGAACGATTTGCAAAGTAATTCTGAGAGAGCGTGTCAGTAGGCAATCAGTGTAACTGCTTTACAGCAAAACCATCTCGCTTTAAATTTCAGCGATAAGAATTGTTAGTGGTAATGGCCACAGCGAAACCATCCAACTAATGCACGTGCTATTTAGCCCCAAACTGTTTTCTTTCCCTGTTCTGGATGCCAGAACTACTTCCTATTGAAATTCCTCCTGTTTCCCACAACTTTGTTAATAGAATGTTTTGTCAAACCAGAAGTTTGTGGCATACTGAAAATTGGAATGTCTTAAAAACTAACGTCATAACAGTATTTTTAAACAAATGTAGCGGAAAAAGGTTGGATAAACCAGTGAGTGTTTCATGAAAGTGTGGCAATATTCCATAAACAAGCAAAACTTTGAATTTTGCTTGCGTGAGCGGAATAATGAGGATAGTCTGGATCAGGCACCACAAAGTTATTGCTTTTGACAGGAGCTCTTGAGTCAGACACTGAGGTGATCAGAAAATCAGATTCACAGCAGAAAGGCAGCTGACATCACCAGCAGCAGGTCGTGCTTGTCCATCACGGCGCTTCCTCGGGCTCTTTGACAGCTCTGAGGCTGTGAATAAGAGCGACGGATACAGCTGGGCATCATCTGCAGGGGGATGGAAGCCTGCGTGGGCTTGTCTCGTAATTGTATCAGGAAGCAAAGCTCCTTCCAAACACCAAATCTCTGCCACCAACACCCAAGAGAGGGCAGGGAAGGCCAGCGTGGTCCTTGGACACAGAAACAGTCTGCAGCTGGTCAATTGCTCATAAAACCAAAGGGAAAACAAAGCATAAAGCCTTGTGTCTGTGTGATTTCAACAGAATTTCTGAGCTTGAGCCCAACAGACCTTTTGAGGGTTCAGGTCAGGATCTCTGTTACCTTCTGCACTAACGATGGCTTGAAGGCATCTGGGTGGAGGTGGAAGGGAAGGAACGCAGCCAGCGTGGCCAGGGAGGATAAATGAGTGATGATGGAAGTATGGGCAGTGATGAAAGGAAACCATCAGTAGGGTAGTGATGCTAAAATGCTAAACTTCTATATGAGAGCTAAAGCGGTGTTTAAAAATTGTTTCTTCATACTTTGAAAGGAAAGGTAGAACTGTTGGATCGGCGAATCCTCCTGGCCCAGCTCATCTGGGTGTCACTGTTACACATCACCAGACACTGTAGGGCTGTTCATCACTGATGTGCTCTCTGGTGCAGCCCAGGGGCGAGCAAGGGTTTTGTGCTGATTCTCTATGTTCTTCTCAAAGACCTTCAGTTTCTGTAGTTCCGTTCTGGAAGGAGACCTTACTTGTTTTTAACAGCTATTAAAAATAGCTCCCTCTCTCATGGAGCATCGCATAAAACAGTGAGCTCCTCCTCTGTCCCCAAAACCAGTGCCCCACACTCCAGTCAGATGAACAAGCCCTGGACATTTCTTGTAATTGTTGTACTTATTCTCAATGTATTTTTTGCACACCAATGAGACAAGCCTTGAAGATAGTTTTTAGGGGGAAAAACAAACAAGACACTGCCTGGTCTAGTTTGTTACTCTGATCCCTGTTCCTTATCGTCTGTGTGTGAATGATGTTCAATAACCCCCGCCTGGAAATCCAGAGCTGAGAGGGAGGACCAGGGCTGTCTGCTTATTTATGGGCTCCCTCCTCCCCTTTTCATTCTCCTCAGCCTTCTGTTTCTCAGTGCACAAGTAATATGTTTGCAGTTTGGGTCTTTAGATCTACAGGCTTCAGTTTTAGAGTATGAATTCACCTCCATTAATTGCGAACTGTATTCAATATTTATGCTGGAAGGACGTGAGGTGTGTTCCAATGAGCGGGTTCTCCTTTGAAAAAAAAAAAGAGCTGAAAAATCACCAACTGCTCCGGTTATAGTGTCTCATGAAGATGCCAACAGGCAGAACGTGATTTAAGGTGCACATTTTGCAAATCAGCACCTCCATAACAACACTGAGAGGACACAGAAAGAGCTATGGGGGGATCCGTGTTCAGATTAATGCAGCCTCTTATCTTTACTTAGTGCAGAACTTCCCAAAACGGATGAGTCTGTCAGATCACTGGTTCTTTCTTAATATTTTTTTCTCCTTTTGCTTGTTTTTCCTCGTTGCTGTAATCATGCAAATGATGCTGTTCATTGTATCCATCTTGCCTATCGGCTTGAGATGCTGAATATTAATTGAACAGCATGATATCTGTTTCTCAAGCTTCACAGATAAGCAAAACATTTTTATATTAAAGTGCTTCATCCTCTTTTATTAACGATATTTTAAGACTTTTTAATCTTTGTCATGGAAGAAATCCTAAAAAGCCCAAACTTCTGAGACCGTGGTTTGGTTTATAAACAGGCTTTCAAGAGCAGATTTTTGTAGAGGTGTGTATACGATTGTCCTCATCTTAAACTTTGTTCTTTATTTCAATACATCAGCTTTAATTTTTTTAAGCTGCTGTGATTCTGGATTCTGAGTCTCTCTCTGCAGATCTCCAGAAGAGAGGAAGAGGCAGGCTTTTATCTTTCAAAAGGACAGTGGAAAACTTTTTGTTATTATTTGGCCTTGCTTCAAAAAAAAAAAGGCACTTCTGAGTATGACAAAGTAGCTACTACGTAGGCATCTTGAACTTAGCCACCTAAAAATGTTTTGAAGCATTGGGGGTTTTTATGTTTGGTGGTTGTTTTTTTCCCTCAAACACAGAAATGTGCTCTGATTTACGTGCTTGTAGAGCTGGGAATGACAATGGAGTATCCACAGCCAAAGTTCTGAGGATACCAAATATAACGTTTTCCCAAGGGCTTTCATCAGTTTTCCCTCTTTTCACCCAACTGTGTGAATGTCAGATTCCTGGGACTTTTGTGCACTTTTATCTTGAGAATGGTGTTGCCTTGTTCTTATTCCATGAAGGAGACCAATGTCTATTCCATGAAGGATAACTTCTCCTCTGCCCTTCACCTGGGTATTGTCGTGGCTTTTAAGGCTTGAAGCAAGAGCTGTGTCCCTTCAAGGTTTACAGAATATCTGATTTCTACTATTTTCTGTCTTTAAGAGGGAAATGTGTTCAGTTGGACAAGTACAGGGGATGAATTTGAGGATTAGAGAATTGTGCAGTTATTTTTCAGGCTGGCTAATGTTGAAAATGTATTTGACCTTCCTGAGGCATTCTGAATGTTGGTAATCCCTGGGCGAAATGGATGAGAGTTCAGAGACGTGATGAACTCAGCCAAACCTGTGTTGTCACTGCATGTGCAATCCCACACACCCAGAGCAGACATATTTTGTTTATTCAGCTCCACAGTAAATGTTTTGTGTTTTCTTTTTCCAACATAACCAGTTTATATACGCGCTTCTGTCTTAACTAGGTGCCTGCATCTTAAATAGATTTGTTCTCACATTTAAAGTGATCATCTTATGTTTTGTGTTCCTAGGCCAGGTACAAGCAGAGTCTCGATCCTACAGTGGATGAAGTTAAGAAGCTCTGTACGTCTCTGCGCCGCAACGCCAAGGAAGAGCGGGTTCTTTTCCACTACAATGGACACGGCGTCCCCAGGCCCACAGTAAACGGGGAGATCTGGGTCTTCAACAAGGTGTGTCTTTGCAAACATTCTGTTAGAGAACAACTGCATTTTCAGGGTTTAAAATGTGTCCACAGGTGGTTCTTTTTTCATTTGATCCCCTGCTGACAGCTGTTTGCTTTCTCCGGGTTATTGAAGTCCTGAGACCATGCAGGTTGTCCCTCTCCTCCTGGTGGGCAGTGGGTCTTCTCTGGGATGCTCTAACCCCAACAGGAACCTGCTTCCATGTGTTTCCTTGGCTTTTCAGGGGTAACACCCAGTTCTGTCCTGATGGAGCAAGCAGTGGGGCTCCCCTAGGGACTTGGCTTTGCTACCTTATTTCACTGCCTGATTATTAAGTTCTTACCATAAAGTTTATGCTTAAAATGTCTATAGACTCCAAACAGCCATCGTTCAGGGCAGCTGGAGATCCTGCATGAGGATGATATGCCGTGGGGCTGTCTGGGAGTGGGGCACAGGGTGCTGTGGAGCCCCCAAGTACAATCATAGCTATCTCTTTTCTTTTTTTCTTTTTTTTTTATAAAGACTTTTGTCACTTCTGCTCAGCCTTGGTTTGTAACCATAATTTGTACATCTGTGTAGATCACACGCAACACCTTTCCAGTGAGCCCGAGTGTGACCTAAATGTACTTTGCTTTCCCTTTAGTTAAGCTATTTAGTGGCTATTAAAGGGAACTGGGTTGGAACGGAGTCCTAGGAAATGGAGAGAAACTGCTTGTAGCTGAAAAGTACATTCAGCTGACATAGGACTTGCAGTCTTTATTATAGATATGCTCCTGTTTTATTTTGGGGGCTTATTGAGTTTCTTTTCTCATACTTCACATGTATTATTTTTATGATTGAATGAGCATTCACTGGTAATTTGAAAGAGCAGGGTCGAAGGGAAGGGGAGAAAGTGCAGAAGGGCATCCCTTTATTCCGGTGCATCTATATTGGAGACTTGATTAACATTCACACCAATAAATAATTGAGCTGAATACTAATTCCTTTTGAAGCTGAATTTGGTGTTGAAGAACAAATAAGGAGTGACCTCCTTCTTACTGAATGGCCAGTGGGTAATAAATAAGCCAGGAAGAACACTGGGCAGAATGGGCTACACCTGGAAGAAGAGGAAATGAACTGGTGGATGAAGGTGGATGTTGTGCCGGGTGCTCTCCAAGGAGCTGAAGGGGTATTTGCCAGTTTGGTGCAGAATCAGGCGGGTGATGTGGTTGTGGAGCTACAGGAGATGGGGGGCTGAGGTCTCTGCTTTATCTTACTGAATTGGGGGGGAAAAAAAGTGACCATCATAGAGGTTGATGGGGAAAAGTTGAAACTTAGTAATTTTTTCAGCATGTTATCAAAAAGATTTCAAAAAAGAAATAATGAGGAGTAGAATCCTTTTAAGCAAAGGATTAAGTTGAAGGGGATACCGGGGGAAAACAATCAGCACTGTTTAGAAATCAGTCCTAAGGAGTTCAGTCTCAGGTCTGAGCAGAGGCTCATATTGTTGCCCTCTCCAATTGAAATCCTAGAGCTACTGAAATTTGATGGTGCTGACATTTGAAAATCAGGAAGTCTCAGTTACAAGAGGGTGAAGGCAGAGCTGAAAGGGACCTTAAGATCATCCCAGCAAGGGGCCAGAAGGGGTGACACGGGTCTTGCTGGTGGATGGGAAGTGTTTCAGGCTGACCTGTGTGTGCCAAAGCAGATGAAAGATGTTGGATTTATTCCCTGGGGCCAGGCTGCACGTCGCTCTTGCTATAATCCAGTCTTAACTGTAGCAATATGCATTATAAAGATAAAGTTAAAACAATACATACCCATAAAATCTCACCTATTATATGTGTCAGAGCAGAGACTTCAATCTGTAACTGACTGATTGGAATGTGCTTAAAATGAGTGATGTCCTTAGAAGAGGCCGGGGCCGAGGGCGAGTTGTTCGTCTGTTGTTCTGCCTCACGACAATTTGCAAAGTACCCAACTCCCTAGAACTTCAGCCTTTATAAACAATTTTTCCTATTAATTTTAATGAAGCAGCTGAAACTGTTATATATGGGCAAAACTGCATTTTGAAATGACTTCCTATTTCCTACCTTATCCAACATATGGTTTATGATCACTTCTGTCTTTATAGACACCGATATGTGTCCTTGAAAATTTGATTTTTGTCAAAGTTTACTGGTTTTATTACAGCTATTTTAAGTCTCTTGACTTTAAATGGGAGTTATGATCCCATCCATCATTGTGCTGATGGTAATGGGGACATCAGGGCTCTGGTGTGGGTTTGGGGCAGAGCTGAGAGCCAGGGAACATGAGCAGGTTGCCCTCTGGCTGCAGATGGGAAGGTTCTGCAGCCGTGGGGTGTTGGTGGGGACTCTGCAGACCCTGATGGCACAAATCTGCTCTGGTTCTAATTTTCAGTTCTGCCACTTAGTTTGGGGTATTGCCCTTCATGGCTAATTTTCAAGGTCACAGAATCACAGAATGATATGGGGTTGGAAGGGACCTCTGGAGATCATCTTCTCCAGACCCCCACCAGAGCAGGTCCCACAGGAACGTGTCCAGGAGGGATTTGAATGTCTCCAGAGAAGGAGACTCCACCACCTCTCTGGGCAGCCTCTTCCAGGGCTCTGCCACCCTCACAGCAAAGAAGTTCCTCCTCATGTTTAGGTGGAACTTCTTATGGTCAAGTTTGTGCCCGTTTCCTCTTGTCCTGTCCCTGGGCACCGCTGAAAAAAGACTGGCCCCTTCCTCTTGACACTCTTGATATTTTTTTTTTTATCCTCATTGTATTTAAAGAAGCTCTTGCCTCCAATTATTTGGGGGCGTTAAGGTGGAAGAGAATGAATAAAATACTTCATATTTACAGAAGCTAAACTGTTGGTTCTTCCCTCTGCGGAAGGCAGGCTTTGTTGGTTTTAATGTTATTGGATAATTCTGAAGCACAGAAGTTAAAGGCTGTAATAAAATTATGAAGCATCTCATTAAACTAGGATGGGGTAGCTGCTGATGGGCTACATAGCCTTAATTATCAATCTTGATTTATTGATGGAGTTTTCAGTGTGAGACGTTTGATGTTAAATTAAAGACAGCTGGTTTACATCCTTTATCAGTGTTGCAGAAATGTGAGATAAAATTGGACTGTTAAATACTGGTTGGGGCTGTTAGCACATATCAGAGCACTCCAAGTTTCAGAATTTTAGTTCAGAGTTTAGTGTTTCAGACAATTCCACCATAAAATCTGTTTGCCATTTGTGTTGGCATTGGGTCATAGTCCTCATTATGAGCAGATGTCGATTGGTATTTGTGTTGATTGATACGCCCAATGTTCAATCTAGGTTTTATTTTGTCATTTTTAGAACTGGAAATTTTTGTGTGTCTCTTTTATTATTTCACCAGTGACAGTTCTGTTTCCTCTCTGCCTCTGTAACTCAAGTGGGTTTTTTTTACCTTCTTCCAGAACTATACTCAGTATATTCCCCTCTCCATCTACGACCTGCAGACCTGGATGGGGAGTCCCTCCATCTTCGTCTACGACTGCTCCAACGCCGGCCTTATCGTCAAGTCCTTCAAGCAGTTTGCGCTGCAGCGGGAGCAGGAGCTGGAGGTGAGAGCAGTCTCTCGCAGAGCTTCCGCAGGGGCTTGTGCCACAGGGTTAGATCTAAGCTTGCTTTGCCACACACAGCTGAAAAATGTGTTTAAAGCCACGTTGGAAGGCAGATTCATTTGCAAACAGTTTTGCCACCCCAATCTTTCTGGTTCACTTTGCTATCCTATTAAACATGGAACAATTTTTAATACAAGCACTAATTAAATGGTGATGTTAATAGAATCAATTTGTGCCCTAATGGCCTTTTCTGCCCTGAGAAATGTTGAGGTGAACTAGACATATTTATTTTAGTTGCAAAAGTCTAGTATCTAGGTATGTATTTGGATGTAGTTAAAATTTTGCACTGTTGAACTGAATGTAAAAATGCAAACCAAAATAAAATAAACCTGATACACAGAGGAGTTGTCGCTGGCGGTTTCAGTTTCACAGACTGCTTAAGTTTAATGTGTTCCTAATGAAAAGCTGTCTCCAAAGAGAGAAAGCACAAAAAGAGATGAGAACTTGGGAGTGATAGAAAAGCAGTTTACGCTTCTTGGAGATAACTGAGAAAAGATAATGTTGTAGCCCTGCGTGGTACATTGTCTTCTGCACAGAGCTGCCTCCAAAACAGCACTTGAATAGGAAATACTTTTTTCCCCCACTTCTTTTAGTAAAAAAGGGTGGGTAATGTGTGTGAGTAGAAGGCTGTGTGGGTAGGAAACAGCATACTGGGGAGACCTTATAGCGGCCTTCCAGTATCTGAAGGGGGCTACAGCTGGAGAGGGACTCTTTGTCAGGAAGTTCAGTGATAGGACGAGGGCTAATGGTTTTAAATTGAAAGATGGGAAATTTAGATTAGATATTAGGAAGAAATTCTTTGGTGTGAGGGTGGTGAGACGCTGGAACAGGTTGCCCAGAGAAGCTGTGGCTGCCCCATCCCTGGAGGGGTTCAAGGCCAGGTTGGATGGGGCTTGGAGCAACCTGGTCCCTGCCCAGGGCAGGGGGTGGGACTGGAGGATCTTTAAGATCCTGTCCAACTCTAACCATTCTGTGATTCTGTGATTGGTCTCAGTAAGAAGAGTGTGTATTCCAGAGACAGGAATCTGTCCCGTTTTACCCTGATGGACAGACTTCTGCCGAAACCAGCTTTTATCCACGGGAGATTGCAACTCCGAGGAGGTGAGGCTGAAGGTGGATCCAGCCCTGGAGACACCAGCGCCAGCTCACCTCTGGTGGGATGGGGAATGGGCAGTTGTGGAGATAATTCTGTCGTTTGATTACAGCTCTGTATTGTATATTTATAGGGCAGCAATTAAGCTAATAAAGTCTGCTAATCCCCGTCGTTCTTGATATGTCACAGTGCTTCAAAAGTTCGGTGCTGTCAGTCCAGGGACTGGGGCTTTCCCTGGGCTCGGGTAGTCTTGGACTGTTTCAGAGAAAGAACTCTGGATTGCTTTAATTTCCAACTGGATGGGCAGTTCAGCTAAGAATTTGGTTGAATTAGGTTAACAAAAGCACATATTTTGCAGATAAACACCCATTTAGCAGCACAATGGCGTTATGGTGTGTGATAAAATAGTTTAAAATTTAATTTTTCCAGTTGATCCTGCCCTTATTTGTTTTGGTTTATGTCCTGATGTATCAGAAAGCTGTTGTGTTCCTTTCCCAAAAGAAATTTTAAGACCTGGAAATGGACCACAGGTTTTAGAAGCTGGATTTCCTGCAGTTTTCCTGGGTGGTGTGAGGTTTGGGGTGGCGGGGAAGGGGACAGGGGTGCAGGGGCAGGCACCAAAGGAAGCTCTGGGTGCTCTTCATCATCTCACTCTGGTCATCCCGTAAACACAGTGTGATTTTGAAGGACTGAGCAGGCGCTTTGTGCTGCACTCTCAGTGATCCAGCAGTGGGCGGGTTATTTCTGATTAATCTTCTGTGTGACTGTGACATTGTGTTGCCTCTGACTCACACCGCTTTCCCACAGCAAAGGGCCGCCGGCCTGAGGCCGCAGCTGAGCTGTGTCTCAGGGAAGGCTGAAAGGTGTCTGCTGCAGCCTGTGCAGCTCAGCACACATCTCACTGCTTGATTTTTTCACCTTTAGTGTTGGAATTTTCAGCCCCGTGTCCCTGGAAGCAGCACCCTGCCCTGGGGTGTGCTTTGGCTGGGGGGAGCACTGGTTGGCTTGCCCATCAGCAGGGTACGTGACTAATGAGTCCTGATTGGAGCTGAGGAACCCACAGCTTTTATTTTTCCGTCTTCAACAGTAATTCTCAAAAAATTAGCTTAGTGACAGCAGAGCAGAATGTTATCTGGCATTAGCATCACGTCTGGGGGGAGAAGTTTTTCTAATCCACCATCTGCTGGGAGCAAGGAAGGAGGAGCATCTCCTCCCCGTAGCTGTGTTCATGCCTGCCCCAGGGGAGGAGGGTGCTACTGGCAGGAACTGGGTGAAGCTGGTGGGTCCCATCAACACCTGAAATAACAACAACCCCGAGTTTCCATCCTGGGCAGAGTTCCTCCCGTGTTTACCTTCAACACCTATGTTAATTCAAAAATACTCAGGTTTCTATCAAACGCCAGTTTCTAATTATACAGGTACATAAATGTTTTCAGTGGCAGCGGTTTAAAACCCGTGTTTTATTTCTCTCTCTGTTAATTACAAGAGATAATACTCACAAATCTGTTAGGTTGTCTCTGGACGAACACAGCACTTGCCAGTACCAGACCTGAGTGCTCCTTAGCTTGGGCAGCTGCAATTTGTTTTCAGAACAAATTAATTAGCACCGTGTTACGATAGCGTATTTCAGTATAATTGATAAATTAATATCACCACTGTTATTTTGTCTGAAAGGCTGCGGATTGTCAGTTGCCCTGGAATAACAGTAAGTAGCACAGGGAGTGCTGGGCTGAGAGAAGGAGTTTGTACTCCCAGAGCTGAGATGGGAAATGCCAGCACTTTGCCTGGGGACTCTTTCTGCTGAACGAGGATGTGAGTTATTGCCTGTTGCAGCCTAAATTTTAGGTTGCAGATAAATACAAATTATTAATAATTTTGAGAACATTTCATATATGGTAACTCTGCTTATTTTATTTACTACATTTACAGTTGTGTGTGAGCATTTCTTTACCAGTTTGTATTTTTAATCTTTTTTCAGCCCTCTACTTATTCCATATCTTACTCTAATAAAAAGGTACATTTGTGAGGGACCCAGGCAGCCAAGAAAGTCTGACTTCAGTGGATGTTCTAAGGATGCAAAAATAAATGTTCACAGCGGGCTTTACTCACCCCTCTTTTTCTTTTTCCCCTTTTCTTTTTTTTTCTCCTTTCACACTTACTTTGTAAAATAATCTTTGGCTACATCATTATCCCTGCAAGGCTGAGGAGATCTGTAATTACTCGCTGGTACTGTATGTTCACTTTATGGTTGTTAATAGTCCATCTCCTAATGGGCAAATATTGACACTGGAGGTGTCCCCGTGGGTCTCGCTGCCGGGAGCTGGGCAGAGTGAGCTCCTTCCCTGACTGAACCAAGGGCTCTATGAGAGCGTGACAAATGTCCAGTCTTTGCTGTTCCACACTGCTCAGAAAGCAGAAAATCCATCTAAATGTACTCCCTGCTTACGGACCCCGTTTGTGAGGATGCCCAGAGGACGAGTCTTTCCTTAGGGAATGAAGACCCATAACTAAGCGGTTTGGCTGCTTGTATTTATCAATCCATGAAGAGCTGATGCTCTTCCACAGTCTCTCATGCCTTTCTCCTCAAATAAAAGATCATTTCCGTATTTTAATTACCCTTCTTTTGTTATTGATGTACAGCTTAAGCTTTATTGAGAAGTGCAGTAACCATTAGTAAATGACGAGCGATGACTGGAGCGTAGCTTCATTTCCACCCGGGCTACATCCTGCATCTCTGCTGAGCACAGGGGCTTGGCTCGTTTGGACAACTTGAGGAAGCTGAAGTGTGTCACTGCTGCCTCTGGGATTAGAATGGAGGGGAAAAAAAAGCATTTAAAGAATCAAAAAACGTAATAGGTTGCAGAACCAACCAAGAAGGACAGGGAACTGCTGGAGAGGGGACAGCAGAGGCTACAAAGATGATGAGGGGCCTGGAGCATCTCTCTGATGAGGAAAGGCTGAGGGACTTGGGTCTCTAGTCTGGAGAAGAGAAGGCTGAGGGGGGATCTGATCAACACCTGTAAATACTTCAAGGGAGGGTGTCAGGAGGATGGGTTAATATTTGCATTGCAGAAGGCACTGCACATTTCTTCTGCTTTTGTTGGAAGATGGCCTCTCTACTTACACACGGTCATTTTCTCCCTCTTCCCAGCTTGACCTTTTTTCTCTAGCGAAGTAGAAAGATGTTTGGGGAGACACCCAAGGGGTTCAGTGCTCTTCTGGCTCACCACTTGCTGCCTCGTACAGCCAAGTGAATTCCAGTTTTCCATTTGAAGCTCCTCTGCGGTGAATTGTTATGAGCCACGGGAAGGATGGGTTTTGCTTAAATATAAAAGAAGGAATAATTAGCCCAACTTGCTTCTACGGTGCTTGACACGAGTGGGCAGATGTGAAATGAAGACTCAGAAGTGGTGATCACAGCTCAGTCTGTCGCAGGCTGCTTGGTTTGGTGTGTGGTTTTGTTATGGTAAATATGCTTAAATACCATTTGTTATACGTGAGTAAAGACTATGACTGCTGCCACCATATTTTTAAATTTCTCCAAATCCAGAGATCCATCGAACTTGGAAGCTCTTCCTTAGATGTTTTCGAAATGGTGTAGAAATGAATTTAACTGAACCTCACCAACCAAGTGATTTCCTTGATCTCTCCAGGTGGCAGCAATTAACCCCAACCACCCCCTTGCCCAGATGCCTTTGCCACCCTCCATGAAGAACTGCATTCAGCTGGCGGCCTGTGAGGCCAACGAGCTGCTCCCCATGATCCCCGACCTGCCGGCCGACCTCTTCACATCCTGCCTTACTACGCCCATCAAAATTGCTCTGAGATGGTGAGTATCTTCCCCCGGTATTGAAAGCAAGTCCATGATTTGTGTAGCTTGTCTTTTGAACTGATAGATTTGTTAATCCAAAGGTTTCATCTAACCTAAAATTTCTCTGCAATATTGAATTTACAGGGTTTGAACTATGCATTTGGGATGGCGTTTTATTAATCAGAACTAGAAAGGTGAAAAATATTGTTATCTTCTACTTATTACATTTTAGATTCCAGCTCAATATCTAGGTTTGCTCAGATTAAGGGATTTACTGTTCTGGGAATTAAATATCTGCTTCTTCAGAGAGCAGAAATAGCACATAGTGCAATACAACTTTTTGTAAATTGTCCTTCATACAAATCATCTTCCAAATATTGCGGTTGCTGTAAATAATACAGTGGCATTAAATAACGCTGTAGTGAAAGAAATTGAGCGATAAAGCAAAGAAAGATGTTATGGAATGACAGACCAAGTTAATTAGGCAGAAAGTTATAAAAGGCTGATGGAGAGCGGAGCTTTCGAGGAGCCCGCAGAGGTTCCAGCAGAGGACTCGGTGTGAGGAACCCGGCGTGTGCCCCGGGTCATGGCTCTGCTTTTTCCTGCTTCTGGGCACCTTCCCCTCCGGCCTCTCAAGGTTCTGTGTAGCCCAGAATGAAAACTTTGGGCCATTTCCCAAGCTGGGCTGAGACAGGCAGAAGCTTATAGCCATTGCAGATGGTGGTGAGTGATTGAGTCACCACAGCTTCCGAGGTCATTAGCTCTCTTTTGACAGCTAATTGGAAAAATTTACAATTCTTACACTCATTCTGACTTATAGAAGCAACAAAGTGAGTGAGTTACTTTCCCCAGGGTCTGGCTTAGACATGTAGTGCCTTCCCTTCTTCTGCCAGGGACAGCATGAGAACTGTTCACCTCTCTGTCCCGTTTTTGATGTCATGAGCTCACAGGGTGTTGTCTCACAGCAGAGAGTCACGGCTGGCAGAAGTCTTGGATGATTTTGAGAATTGGGGCAAAGAGCTGGAGTGCCGTTAGCGACGTTTTCAAGGGAAGGTTTTGAGAGAGATGAGGAGAAAATGGTTTTTCTAACCCAGGTATCAGGGACCAGGAGTCTGAAGTAAGGGCAGACTAGCGAAGGAACGGCAAACCTCTAAGTAAGTTGGGCAGGTGTGTGCTCCGCTCGTAGCTTTAAAATCCTTTTCCTCTTACTTTGTCTTTCTTCTGTTGTAAAAACAAAATATTACGTTGTTTTTCTGAGATACCAATCTGGTTGCTCACCAGTTCTGCAGCAGGGCTGAGTGGCTGATCAGCCAGAGATACTTCATCTCATCTCATTCATCCGGAGAGAATGAGGTGCCTTCCCTTCTGGGACGGGTGAGAGGAGACTCCAATATGTCCCTTGCTGTGACAGCCCTTCTCTGCTCCAGCCACTGTCAGGATGTGGAGAGAAAGTGGCCTCAGGTTGCACCAGGGGAGGTTCAGGTTGGATATTAGGAAAAATGTTTACACGGAAAAGGTTATTAAACCTTGGGATGGGCTGCCCAAGGAAGGGGTTGAGGCACCGTCCCTGGAGGTGTTTAAAAGACGGGTTGACCTAGTGCTTAGACACATGGTTTAGCGCTGTTTTTTTATCAGAGTTAGGATGATGGTTGGACTAGATGATCTTAAAAGTCCCTTCCAACCCAGACAATTCTATGATTCTACCAGCTTCCTCCTCCTGACGTGGTGGTGCTGGGCTGGGAACTGCCTGCTGTGTGAAAATTCTTAATTTGCCTGCACAGATCCTTCTCTTTTAACAGCTAAAGTAAGTTACCGTGTGGCAAAGTTCCTTTAGGGGAACTTTGGGAGACACTGTGGTTTATAACCAGGAAAATATGGGTGCAGGGAAGTATGTCTGTCATATGGCTGTGTCAGGTCACTGCTGTCCACACGGGAAGGAGTTTAGGTTTCTGCTGGTTTTATCAGGGAGAAGGACTTTAGCAGAACGTTCCAGCTGAGTAGCTCAAGGCCAGCAGCAACAAATGCAACTTGGTAAATCCAAATGATGCTTTTTTAAAAATGGACTTGTTGAATGGAGCCCCAAACCAATAAATAAACCAAAAAATGATCCGGGATTCAGCAAATGGGGGTTTGAGTTTGAGTTCTGGGGAGAGTCTTTTCACCAAAACACCATGTTACTGCAGGGGGAAAACAACTGCTTTTTTGGAGTGGATACACCGAGGCTGCAGTTATTCAGAATAACTCGTTATTGAGCGTGTGTGTTACATCCATACTGTCAGGATGCGGTTCTGAATTCACCACTGAATTTTTGTTGGTTTCACTAATTGATAAAAATCTTAGTGGGAATCCCTAGCATGGGCTTTGGTGCCTATTGGAGATTAACTGGTTTATAGCAAACTGAAGCTTCCTAAGTGAAGTGAAAGCTGTTGGCACTGGGCTTTTCCTTCCCTTGCAATTATCCTTCCCTTCACAGTTGGTGCCATAATTAAAGTTAAAATGCTGAAGCTCTGCAAGAAGGTTGTGGTTTTTTGGTTTATTTTGGAAGGACGTTCCCTCCAAACACACAAACCGCTTACACAGCAGTGTTTAATGAACAGTTTCTATAACACTGAGAGGGGTTTGGGGGATATTGTGATCTGTGTAGGAATTCTCTGTCACTTTGTCTCCATGGGGACGTGGGAGGGGGTGACGAGGGCAGGTTCTCAAGCGGAGCCATACCTGGCGTCAGCACCAGCTCCTCTCACGCTGTCTCTCCTCGGTGTTTGATGGGAAGGATGTTTGTAAAAATGCAGCTTGGGGGAAGGAGTTAAAGCTCTTAACCTCAGCCCTTCTTGGGGCTGACGCTGGTGGATGCTGTGTGAACTCCTGGAGAGTGAAGTGTTTCCTGCTGCAGCTCATCCAGCGCTGGCGTGCGGTGCTACTGCACACAGAAATACTCTTCTCTGAGGAAGATTATACTCCTTTTATATTCCCTGTTGATTGGCGTTAATGCAGGTGTGTTTTTATCCCTGCCAGTCCTTTAAATACTAAGGGTGTATTTGCAGAGCATTGTTATTTGCTGCTCTTAAACAGAATAGAGGCAAAGGCAGCCCCTCCTCCTGGTTCCAGCTGCTTGGTGCAAACTGGATGTTGTGTCCTACAGCAGGCAGTTAACCCAAAAATGAGGATGTAAACCTTTGTCATTAAAACTTCTACTTCACTCCAGCCCTTTTACTAAGGCTGGTCCAGAACCCTGCAGAATTGCTTTTGAAATATGGCATTTTTGCAATTCTGGACTGACAGGCTAATGAGGTTTCATATATTGAATTTATGGGCAAATAAACTTTTGATGAATAAATTTCTGTAGATCCCATTTTGTGCTCTGTATTTTAAGTAAACAACTGATGGACAAAAATCACTTATGAAATGATGTTGCGGCTGCATCCACTTGAGTCTAATTTCAGGGAAAGAAGAATTGATGCTGGTAAGAGAAGCGCGGGTCAGTCGGGCCCCGGAATGCGGGTAGGAATCCTGGCTGGCTCCATCCCCATTATCTCCCTGTGAGGGGACTGTTGTGAGCTGCCTGTTCCAGATATATGTTGTAACTATATATAGCTGTGTATGAGACAAGCTTAAAGTTAATCTTCATGATACACACTGATAAGAGGTAACGCAGCTATTGCGGGGGCGGGCAGACGTCGGCGTGTGTTTGGTGCCCTGGTTCACACAGGTCTGTGTCTCTCCCCTTGTATAAAGCAGAAAGCAGCTGTACTGGAGACTGGGATAGTAGTGCATCATTGTCATCGTCCCTTAAGACATAGAATCCTGAATTGTCTGGGTTGGAAGGGACCTTTAAGATCATCTAGTCCAACCATGATCCTAACTCTCATAAAAGCCATCACTAAACCATGTCTCTAAGCACTATGTCAACCCATCTTTTACATTCCTCCATGGATGGTGCCTCAACCCCTTCCCTGGGCAGCCCATTCCAGGGCTTAATAACTCTTTCAGTGTAAAACTTCTTCCTAATCTCCAACCTGAATCTCCCCTGGCGCAACTTGAGGCCATTTCCTCTTGTCCCATCGCCTGTTCCTTGGGAGAAGAGACCGACCCCCCCTGGCTACACCCTCCTTTCAGGGAGTTGGAGAGAGCGAGAAGGTCTCCCCTCAGCCTCCTTTTCTCCAGGCTGAACCCCCCCAGCTCCCTCAGCCAGACAAACTGCCATAAACGAGCTGCAATGGTATTATCACCATTTTGCACATCAGGGCGAAGGCTCTGCTTGTCTGAATTGCCTTAAGGACCCAAAGGCTTTGCACCATGAAGTCCCACTCAAAAAAGTAATAGGGCTCTGGAGAAGTGCTGAGAAACCCCCAAAACCACTGCTCAGACTCAGGAATTTCAGATATATGGTTCGTACTTGAGAACCCCAATACAGTGAGGTTGTAAGTGCATGGAAAAAAGAGCTCAGCCCGTGACAGCTGATTTTATGTTGGGTAAATTAACAAAAACATTTAAAGTCTTTCTTTTACCTTAAGTGTTTATTTTGCATTCTGCTTGAAATTCTGGGGGTTTAACTGAGCCAGTCTTCTGTCCCACATTCATTTAGAGAAATGAAATTGAGTTTCAAAATATTCCTGTGGTATCTGAGCAGGACCCAGTTGAGCACCGTTGTGTGTATTTCTGGTTTTCTTCTTTATTGCCTGGCATTTATCGGTGTGTTTACAGGCGGCTCTAACATTTGCCTGATGTTTGTGATGATGACACCAGCCATCACTTGAGACGCCGCATTTCGAGCCGCGGAGCGGTGAAAGGGGGTTGCAGCTACAGGATGAGGAACATTCTGTTTACCAGTACATTTTCTTGGCAATGGGTGGTTGTCGGGGAGGGAATGCAGATAGTCGGCTGCTGGTTAAGCAGGGCTTTAATGAACTCATCTCTCTGAGTCTTCAGGGCGATGGGGGGTGCGTTACAGACGCGGTGCCGTTCCTGGCCGGGTGCTTTGCTCCAGCTCTGCAGAATATCCCAACACATCCACGGTCAGGGCAGAAAGATGGGGCTTCACTGCTCAAACGCAGGCTGGTTTTGTGTTCTTCTCTTCGAGGAGGCATGAGCTCAAATGAAAGAGCTGAAATCTAAGCTTATTTACATGTTGCCCGCGGTGCTGTACCAGCAGCTCCCCGGGGAAGTGCTAAACGCCAGCAGCACAACGCGCTTGGATGGGAAAGGATCTGTTTACAGTGACCCTCGGAGCATCCTGCGGCGGCACAAGTTGTGGGAAGCGCTTGGCACGCTGGCAGGTCTCCTCTGTGTGTCCTGAATTCGCTGCTTCTAATCCAACAGGCTGTAACCAAACGCCTTGTGCTTAGAGAAATCCTGGCAAAAAGGAGGCTGGTGTGTCTGTTTGCCCCGTGGCCATCACGCTCTGCTCCTGCTCAGCAGCTCTCGGCCCGAGGAGCCTGGCTCCATGGGGCAGGGGGAGGATGCTCATCATTTTTTTGACGTTGTGTTATTGGAACAGCGTGCAGTGCTGCTCTCTTAATTTCTAGGCTGGTAAAATACGGCTGAGCGAGTGAGGTGAGGGCAAATCCTGGCACTTTTGATGAATAAATTTCTGTAGATCCCATTTTGTGCTCTGTATTTTAAGTAAACAACTGATGGACAAAAATCACTTATGAAATGATGTTGCGGCTGCATCCACTTGAGTCTAATTTCAGGGAAAGAAGAATTGATGCTGGTAAGAGAAGCGCGGGTCAGTTGGGCCCATCTACGGGTTTTCTTCTCTTCGAGGAGGCATGAGCTCAAATGAAAGAGCTGAAATCTAAGCTTATTTACATGTTGCCCGCGGTGCTGTACCAGCAGCTCCCCGGGGAAGTGCTAAACGCCAGCAGCACAACGCGCTTGGATGGGAAAGGATCTGTTTACAGTGACCCTCGGAGCATCCTGCGGCGGCACAAGTTGTGGGAAGCGCTTGGCACGCTGGCAGGTCTCCTCTGTGTGTCCTGAATTTGCTGCTTCTAATCCAACAGGCTGTAACCAAACGCCTTGTGCTTAGAGAAACCCTGGCAAAAAGGAGGCTGGTGTGTCTGTTTGCCCCGTGGCCATCACGCTCTGCTCCTGCTCAGCAGCTCTCGGCCCGAGGAGCCTGGCTCCATGGGGCAGGGGGAGGATGCTCATCATTTTTTTGACGTTGTGTTATTGGAACAGCGTGCAGTGCTGCTCTCTTAATTTCTAGGCTGGTAAAATACGGCTGAGTGAGTGAGGTGAGGGCAAATCCTGGCTCAGGTGAGAGGCTTCTGAAGTAAATACAAAACAGATTTTTTTGACGTTGTGTTATTGGAACAGCGTGCAGTGCTGCTCTCTTAACATTCTTCTTCCCCAGGTGCAGGATCCTGCACTTTTCCCTGTTGAACCCCATGAGGCTCGGGTGAGAGGCTTCCGAAGTAAATACAAAACACCTTGTGGCATGGTGACAGGCAGAACCCTCCTTACAGAAAGCAAACGTGTGAGAGCACGGAGTTGTGCTGGCTCCGTTGTATCCTCCTGCAGATCCGTGGCAGTGCAGGGGCGTTGGGAATCTTGTGGCATCCTCAGTCCGTGGGGATCCAGCCTGATTCCAGCGACCCAGTTCTGCCGGGCTGAATCCTGCCTGTGGGATTTGTTTGAGAGGGGTATTTCCCTGCCTGGTCCTCTAAAGCAGCGTTGTAAGATTTTTATATTTTAACAGATCGTATAGGGATCCCTCTGTAGTGTTCACAGATAGCTTTATGACTTTCTTTTTTAATGATGGATGGCAGACACGGCAGGAAAACAGCCTGGAGACCACATAGCTTTTCAGAGCCTGTCCCCGTTCGTGGCAGGAATGGATGTCCTGGGGGTGGGCGGTGCCACAGGAAAACTGGAGGGTCCTCAAGACTTCAAAAATGGGCTCTGCACATCATAATTGTTCTGTCCTTTCCCTGGGGCAGAGCCTTCCGTGTGTGGGTACCGTGGGTGTGGTGGCAGGAGGGACGGGGGCAGCCGGACACTCTCGGTACCTGCAGAACTCTCTGTTCAGGGTTAAACACCAATTTCTCTTACACTGATGGGTAAATCCTTCATTAAACAGAGAGTGGATTTCTGAAATGCTGGGGAAATGGGCTGGGGATGTAGCGATATCACTGAGGAAGTAATTTATCAAATTGGATTTGCTGGTTTTTCTTCCCAGATGTATTTCCTGCCTCTGTCCTCTGGGCCCCAAAGCAGGTCCCCGGGAGTTTTGGAGGAGGGGAATGAGAACTGGGACATTGGAGGGGACATCGTGCTGCCTCCCCGTGTTCGTTGGGGGTCCCCAAGGCAGCGCCGATGGGATGCTGCATCCCCAGGGCCACCCCGCCTGAGGGAGCGGGATTTGTGATGCTGAGGAAACGGAGTCAGCAATTTTTTTTTTAATTAAGTACCTGAGGTGTTTGAACCTGACGCATCCCTCATCCCCTCCCGCGCTCACTTCCCCTCCTGCAGCGCCCGCTCTCCTCGGGGAAGCGCAGCCAACGCTGATCATTATTCCAGCAGCATCCTCCCTTTGGCTCCGGTGTCGCTGCTGCTCCCGAGGGACCCGGGCGGGGGACTCCGAGCCCTCTCCCCCCCCTGCTGCCTGTTGGAAAACTTGTCACCGTGACAGTTACAATACCCCAGTTTTGACACCTGACGATGGAAATCGCCGCATAATCATGAGTGTGACAAATAGTGAGGGCCTTCTTTGATTCTTATTATGCCGTGGCAAAGTTTTCTACCCAAGCACCATTTTAAAAGCAGAAGCACTGTCATGAAGAAACCTTCTTCCATATTCTTTCCACAGAACCTTGTCATTAAATATTCAATTAGTGTGTTTTATTTTTATTCTCTTCTCCCCAGGTTCTGTATGCAGAAGAGTGTCAGACTGGTGCCAGGAGTCACACTGGATTTAATAGAGAAGTAAGCTAATACTTTATTTTTTTTTTTCCCTGTTGCCCTTAATTTTCTCATTATTTCTAGCATTTCTCTTGTTTGCGTGCGAGGGTGTTTCTTTGGAAAGCTTTTTGCAGAGCCTGTACCCATGGTATTTGTCATTTCTTGCCTCGTTTTGTGCTGCTGGAATGAGCAGTGCCCAGAAAGTGAGCGGGGCCGGGAGTTGGGGCTGTGCTGGGGCTCGGCCCTCCCTGTCCCCAGTCCCCAATGGTGGGGTCTGGTGTTAAAGAGATGAGAAGAGGAGGAAAATCTGCCCAGGGTTAACCTGGCCTTGCCATGAGACCCTTAGAGATGGTCCTGAAGTTAAAATCTATTTAGGAGTATGAAGGTGTGTAGGTCCCTGCTGCTGGTCATACGGGCAGAGCGAAGGGGAGGCTTTTTTGGTCATCTCAGCAAAGGTCACCTGAAGTTCCTCCTGAACTTACAGGCTCATCACCGACACGGACTGAGATCACCTCAGGCCACAGGATAAATGTGTTCCAGAACAATGACTACATTATGTTAATTGCAATTAACATACTGCTCAAGAGTGTATCTAATCAAAGAACATATGGGGAGGGTCAGTGAAGGTCTGAGCCTGGTCGCTCAAGAGTTGGCTTCACTGAACACTTGGATGTGCTGCAGAGGGTTAAATAATCTTAACTAATGGTTTACTGGCAGAAAAAAAAGAATTTTCTTCACTATTCTTGATTCCTGTTGGTGGTACCACAGCACACGTGTTCTTCAAAGGCTGTCTTCATGCAAAGCGTGCCAGAAGTAGCTTCCTGTGGATATCAAATATTTAAACCTCATCACCATAATCTGCTACATATATCAATTATGGAAAACACATGTTTTTTATTACAGTCTCAAGACAGGCCTAGAATATTTCCTAGGTTGTCTGTCTGTATATTGTAATTTATAATTTAATTGTCTTTAAAACTGGGGAAAGAGTTCATATTGCAATTAAGCTGCAGATTTTGAGATTAAATTAGGCTGCACCTTCTTTGAAGGGCTCAGATTTCTAATTGTCTAGGCTAAACCAGCGTCCTGATAAACAAACAGGTATATCCTGACGTGCATTTATATTACAGGTCTTTTGAGATGAGGCCAAAACAATCCCTAGTTTAGAAATAAAGATCTTTGCTGGAGCCAGGCAGTAAAACACAAAGAAAGAAGGAAGAAAAATGGTGTTGGTGGAGTACGAGGAATTTAGGAACCTCTGGCTGATGCTTCATGAGACTCTTCCATGGCTGCATCAGTGCTGAGTGTTCCTGCTGCCTTGGTTGGTCTTTTCTGCTTGGTCACAAGCCACCCTGTCCTCTGTGCTGGCACGTGTTGTGTGGCTGCTGAGTGACACAGGCTGGGACTTTGTTCTGCTTTGAAAAAAATTTGGAAAAAATCCTTAGGAATGGTTTATCTCAGTGTAGGGTGGGAATACAAAGCTGGATGTCCAGAAACAGGGATGTACAACGATGCTGTAATCTATATTTAGGGGCCTCCTCTCCTGAAATCCCATTCTCAGGAGAACAAGACCAGTTTATCACTTTCCAGGGATTTTTCTCCCTGTATCCATTTTGCAGAGGGAGGGAATTCTCTGAAAAAACATCCAGGTGATCTGGGAGCTGCTCGTGCTTCTGGGGGGGGACACTTAGAAGATGGTCTTTCCAAATGACCACCTGAATGTGGTACCACAATTCACTTTCACAGCTAAAGGAGCCAGGTCCCTTCTGTCAGGGGGTTGTGACAAAGGACTTTTTCTGAATGTCACCCCTGAGTCACGCAGGCAGCAGCAGTGTGGGAGAAACCCTCCCTGCAGCGTGTGCTGCTGCTGGTGGAGAGCAGAGAGCCTGTCTCCGGGCTGTCACTCACCGGCACAAAATCCATTTATAAAAATCACTAGAAATGACAAACTGGGGACTAAAATTAATTCCGTTTCCACTTTAAGTCTTGTCGAATGTCACGGACCGGAAATTATTAATGTTTTAATGTCTATTGATTATTGATGAGTAATAGTTGAGTAGGAGCCAATTTAAAGATGAAGTGGGAGAAAATAAAATCCCAAGATACCACCCAGCAAAAGTAACATAATTGGGGAAAATGTAGGAATTATGTTAAAATCCCAAGATACCACCCAGCAAAAGTAGAATGTAGGAATTCTGCTGCAATATAAGGAATACCTGTGGAGCACACCCTCAGAACTGGGCTGATCAGCTGCCTTCAGGATGGTCAGTGGGAGGGCAGGTGAAGGAGACCAGCTGGATAGTACCATCTTTTTTCTTTTTTTTTTCCCCAGTCATCCCAGTAGCAAATTCCAGCTACTCCAGTCCCTTGTTAGTGCCTTTTTCTCCGCTGTGCCTGGGAAGGGACCAAGGCTCTGTCATGGGAAAAGGGGGATGCAGAGCCCACCCAGCCCTGCTTGGAGCTGAGAGTGGAAAATGCCTGGAAATCATGGTTTGCTTGAGAAAGGCAGAAGGATAAAACCTGTCAAAGGATGGTCACAATTTTTCTGTGTTTAAATACACAAAATTGTTGTGGCGGGGTTAGCAAATAAGGCCAAATGCTAAACTGCAGTGGTTTTTTCTATCAAGAGACCACATTGCCTTCAAAAATCCACTGCCTGCCCGGTGCGAGGGAATACGGATGGGGCTGTGGGTATCCAGGCTTGGCAGAAATCACCGAGATTCAAAACTAGATGGAGAAAGGCATTTGAGGAAAAGAAAGAATTTCTGTTAAATTTTCAGACCAGACAGGGACAAATCTTTTGCTTCTTGGGTGAGTGACTGGGGGCAGGCGAAGGCAGAGGATGGCTGTGACACTGGCAGGACCCTGGTCTCACCGTGGCAGGGCTGTGCCATCGCGGCTGCCACACTAGAAGTGTCTTTGCTGATATTTAATCAATTATGTGCTGGTCCAAATTCTGAAATACTGCAGCCTTTTTTTTTTTTCCAATATTTATTATTTTATTTACAGTAGGAAAACTATAATTCTGAGTTTGCTGTTAGAGCTAGGTTAGGCAGCTTTCAGCCCTTTTCTTTTCTTCTAGAAAATTCAGTTGAAGGCATTAGAGCGTATTTTAAAAGGTGAGTGTTTTAATAAGTGTTATTAGCGAGGGTGTAGCAGGGATCCTCTGCCTGTTGGTAAGGTATGGCTCATTAGCACTTGAGTTGAAGACAAACTTTGCTATTGAAGATGTTATTTTGAAAAGTTTCTGTTCCATAATAAATCTGTTTTTATTGAAATGGAGTATTTAATTTTTATCACCGTTGTTACAGGGTATCAATCTCTAGTGTAGGCAAAGCCTGTTGTAAATACAAAGGGAAGATCACACTCCAAAGGCTGGTTTTCATGGCAACACTTCTTTCACATCTTTGTACCGAGAGATGACAGGACTGAACACGAGTGTACAAAGCTTTACAGCACTCTCCAACAAATAATTTAAGAACCTCAAACGTTTTGTCTTTCTCAAGTAGTTTGCCAAGGTTCCGGGAGCCCAATCACGCCTGTGTTGTTCCCGTTATTTCGTGATGAGGACACGTTGTCTCTGAGCACGTTAACTGTGATGGTCCCAGCTGAACAGCTCTCCATGCTCCAAGAGATTCCCACCACAAACATCCCTACGGTGTTTGCTGTGGTACACGCTCTCCCCTTTTTTCCCCAAAAGATGAAAAGTGAGATTTACTTAATGTTATTTTCTTTCCCCAAACTAAAATTACTGCAAGTGTTCGCAAGTATCACTTGGTACCGAGTATTTGGTATGTGATGGAGTCTCCTTCTCTGGAGACATTCCAAACCTGCCTGGACATGTTCTTGTGCGTACTGCAAGTGTTCGCAAGTATCACTTGGTACCGAGTATTTGGTATGTGATGGACTCTCCTTCTCTGGAGACATTCCAAACCTGCCTGGACATGTTCCTGTGCAACCTGCTTTGGGTGGGACCTGCTTTGGCAGAGGGGTTGGACTAGATCATCTCCAGAGGTCTCTTCCAACCCCATATCATTCTGTGATCTTGTTTTCTGATACTGTGTATCCTCATGTTATCTATATTATACCCCAAAAGCAGAGGTAACGGCGGAGCTCATCCAAAGGGAAAACCTGGCATCCTTTGCAGTAAATGCTTCCCCTGTAATTGAAGTGATTCATGGGATTTTGCTAAATTTCTGACAAGGACACTGCTGGTTACACCTCGTGCGAGCTCCTCAGTGACCCTGACATTTTGTAGTCCTCGCTGCTCACAATGGAGTGCTGTGATTTAGGTCTCTGGGAAGGCGTCTGTCAGGAAGGTGATGGAAGAAGCAATGGAGAGTCCAGAGATGTTAAATTGCAGCGAGCGGCTGAGACAGCGCTGCCCTTTCTCCCTTTTCTTCCCCTCCCTCAAAGGTAGTTTTTACAAACGAGATCTGCTTTGTCCTCCCCCGTCAGAGGCTCTGGCTGGTTGTCAAAGCGTGATGTGAAAGACACCGGGAGAAGTGATCCCAGCGACAGCAACACTCCTCGGGGAGAAATACCTTCAGCATCCGTGTGGTGTTCTGGTGATGGAGGTGCAGGGCCAAGCAGGGATTAAAAGAGGTTTTAGTTTATAGCCACAGGATGGACTTGGAAGTAGACATTGTTGCAGGGAAATGTACACACCCCAAATATTTCATCAAAAAAATGACATTAAGTAGATTTGTGTAGTGGAACTCGACAAAAATAACAACTCTACATCTTTAAGATGATGTTTAAAAGCAAGGGAAAAAAAAACATAACTAATTATTTCAAATCTTTATAAGTGTGTGAAGAAACAAACAGGAGATTGCTGTGTGTCTCTCTTGTGCCTTTCCAGTAGGTGTTGTCGTTCTCTTACTGGGATTTAGCTCCCCTCACTGGGGTGGGAGGTATGTACCCCTGAATTCCAGTGTGTGAAGATGGAATTTGTCTGCTGAGTTTAACTGGTGGTTGTTAAAACTGTCCCTGCCTTCAGTGTGTGTTTGAATGCAATCTGAGAGTTAGGAATCGGTCTCCTGTTGCCTTTGGCAGTTTAAACTTTAATTCTCAAAGATGATTAAGATCTGCTGTCATTGAGTAACACCGTGTTCAAATCCCTTCCCCAGGTCACAGCTTGTCATTAATTAGAGTGTTACAAACTGTCCTCTGCTTTCTGGGGTGAGAGTTCCAGTGGTCCCAGCCAGGAGCAGAAAATATGCTGTGTTTTTTTTCATCTGCCGATTTACGATGCTGACTTTAAGTCTTTAAACACAAAGCTAAGCATACCTTCTTCCCCGAGAAAGCAGATATTCAAGTCTCAAGGTGTTTCAGAGGTTGGGCTGCGAGCAGCAGCTTTGGATTCCAGCCTGTCATTCCTGCTTAATGCCATCAGTAAGATATGTATCAGCTCACAGTCTGCATTTAATAAAGAGAATTTAGCATGAACTGTGCACAGAACCCTCCATCTGCTGTAAAGATTCAAACTCTACCAGGAAACGCCCTATTTTGATTTCCACTGAAAACTGGCTTGAAAGTGGCCCTTCGTTTGGCTTGTTAGGGAACCTCAGCGAGGAGCGCTTTGGTTTCTAATTAATAAATTTCTGACTTGGGGAAGGCTGCTGTTGTGCTGCAGAGGGTGTTCTGCAATGCAAATATTGACGTGAATCCTCTCCGGAGCAGTGGGGTGGCCTCGTGTTCCCTCCGCCTGCTCTGGGGGATCACTTAACAAACACTTTCAGAGATGTATATTTTTCCTCTGATATCGAGACAGACAGGAATTTTTTATAAGATGCTAATTTCTAGCTGGTTTAGAAACTGTATTTGTACAAGGGAATAGGCTTCATCTGAACCTGCCTGGTGATAACTGCTGTGGGTACCAGAGGAAGAAGTTGCCATAGAGAGAGCACTTGCTTCATGTAGTTTGTCTGGATGCTGGTAGTATTTGAAAACCTGTTATGGGAGGCAACCAGGGATCAATCTGTGGGATGTCTGATGGTGGGTGCAGGTTTCTGAGGCTTCCCCATCCTCTCTCTGATACTCTCTTAGGGGAAAAAAAACTGAGGTGGAAACTGCGGGGCTGGGTGTGAGCATCCGAGCCTGGGATGGGGCTGTTGGGTTTGGCTTGTTGACCAGCTGGGGTTTTGACTATGTTTTCTTCTTTTTTTTTGCTGCTGTGAGAAGCAAATAAGCATTAGAAAGCATATTTAGGAAAGCTGATCAGGATGGAGACAGAAGCTGAGAGATATTGAAGAACAGTTTACGGCTGCCTGCCTTTAAGTAGCGTTGTGTGTGCTGGCTCTGAGCCACAGCAGATTGGGGTTTGGTGGCTCCAGTCTTACATCTTATTACAGTTGAACAAGTGTGGTATGAAATCTTTGTGCAGTTCCTGGACGAAATAAATTTGAGTGACTTACCAGTCTACAAAAGCAAGGTTATTAAGCCTTGGAATAGGCTGCCCAGGGAAGGGGTTGAAGCACCATCCCTGGAGGTATTTAGAAGATGGGTTGGCACAGAGCTTAGAGACGTGGTTTAGTGATGGTTTTTATCAGAGTTAGGTTGATGGTTGGACTAGATGATCTTAAAGGTCCCTTCCAACCTGGGCAATTCTATGATTCTAAGATCCTGGCTCTGGGAACAGCAGGATTTGTGGTAGGATGTTGCTGTTCCACCTTCACCAATTCCGCTTCCATCGAGCTGCTGTCTCTGTATTGATGCTTCCAATAATAAATGTTAAGCCCAGAGAAGCCCATTTCTCAGCTCTGACCTTCTGCAGATCTCGGGCTACAGAATTTTACCAGGTTACTCCTCAGAAGGGTCAGATATCTCCTGCTCCTCTGAAGTGTGTGTGCCTCAAGCCTTTTAGAGACAAAGTCTGAATTGCTTCCCTTTCTTTTAATGGTCAAGTGCTTTTCCTCCTTCCTCCACTTGTCTAAAGTATTTGTTGGCACCAAGTTTTTTCTCTCTTGTAGGTGTTTATCCACAATGTTCAAGTTGTTCCTTGGTAGTGTAGATAGAATGATCTTAAATCTCTCACTGTATGACATCATTCCCTATTTTTATTTTTTTTTTCTGCATCTTCTCTAGTTTGTGTGTCCTGTTTTGTAAGCAGCTTAAGCGAATGCCAAAATGTGAATATTAGGCAAAACATTCTAGTGTCAGTCTCAGTGACAAATCCCCTCTGTCCACTGGGAGCCTTGATTGAGGCTTAGGGTTAAAAATAAATGTAATAGGAAGCCTACTTGGTTTTTCTTCCCCACCTGCAGGATTCCAGGAAGGCTGAATGACCGGAGGACTCCCCTGGGGGAGCTGAACTGGATCTTCACAGCCATCACAGACACCATCGCCTGGAACGTCCTGCCCAGAGGTAAGGCTTGGGCAGGGGAATCGAGTTGTCATCAGAAGCAAGTGTTGCTTATTCAAAGTAGAAGGATGAAGAATAAGACAAATGGGACCCTGAAATAAGGAGAAAATTAAAGCCTGAGACTGAAAAAAACAGATCAGCCTGAACCTTAAGGCTAGTCAAATATTTTACATTCCCTCTTTTCTGCAAGAAGCCTTTCAGCGCCCTGATCATTAGAAACCAGACAGGTTTATTTCTACTGCCAACGCGATTGCTTTCGCTTGAATAATTTTCTTTCTTACTGTATTTGTAAAGAGCAATCTGTTTTCTTCCAGCCTTTGTTAGTATCATAAATAAAGGTGTTTTCCTCTTTGCTGGTAAGGCCATCTGTGTCCCGTGAGTAACTTCATGCCATTTCTCTACCCCTTTCTGCTGTGAATTTGTGTTTCTGGAGCATGGGATGGCCACATTTGTGAACAGTTTTCCAACTGTGCTCTCTAATGCTCAGTGCAGCATCAATTCTTCTTGGCCTCTCTAAAAGATGGCACATCTGCTGTCTTTTAGGATTCATTTTGGCTTCTCAGAAGCCCATTGAGCTGCCAGGTAATGGGTGTGTAGCTCTTGATTGAACAGTACCCAGAGGTCCTTTCCTCCCTCAATCAGTTCCAAAAACTCAGGCTGAGTTTAAGTGAAACACTGAAAGAGGAATTTTATCCAGAAAAGGCAAAAAAGAACCTGAGGTAAAAGCATTTAATCCTGTTAATGTAAAATGGAGAGTAACTGTGATGCTTTAAGGGCAGTCAGAAGGCAAGATTTGCTTTTAATAGTTGTCATATCATGTCACTGCAAAACTGTTGTAGATTCCTTGTTACTGGAATAAAATATTAACACGTTTTTAGGTTTTAAATTATTTTTGCATATTACCTACGGTACTTAAGTTACAAAGGTGTGCACCTAGTAATTCATGGGATCTCTTTGCAGATCTTTTCCAGAAGCTCTTCAGGCAAGACCTGCTCGTGGCCAGTTTGTTTCGGAACTTTCTGTTGGCAGAAAGGATTATGAGGTCCTACAACTGCACCCCCGTCAGCAGCCCCCGCCTGCCCCCCACCTACATGCACGCCATGTGGTAAGTGACAGCGCCGGGGAGATTTCAGGCACCAGAGTCAGGAAAGAGTGTTACTGCCTCAATCTCCACAGGGCTTTGCTGATTCAGTCACTGGATCAAAAATGAAAGAGCACGTGGCAGCGTAATACTCATCTCCGAGTGTATTTCTTCTCTGTGTGTACACAATTATAATGGGATTCTCTAATACAGAAGCTTCGGTTCTTCCTTCACTCCCAATAGAAGAGAAATACTTTATTTCCCACAAAGTATTAAAAGCTGGTGACCCGTGATTGCGGAGGGTGGGGAGAGAAAAATTCTTAATTTGCGTTGCTGAAATAGAAGAATGTTTTTGCTGCAGAGTTCATCTACTTCTACTGTAGCTTTTAAGATGATTAATGGCAATGGAGGTGGCACAGTTACCGAAAAGCTCTTAAGTGGGGTTTTGACTACCAAACAAATGTCCCATGAATAATAATAATAAAAATAATAATAGCAGTAATAACAAAAATGCTTGTTTTCATGGTTTTTTTATTCAGTATGTTTGAGAATAGAACAGTACAAAATTTGACCAAGTACAAAGTGGGACAGTCAAGCTAACGTAGCTCCTGTAGGAGAAGATGAGAGGTGGGTCACTGCTGAAGGGCTAACGCAGTGATGGGTAGAGGTACCTGAGGGGGCTTCGTTTGCCTGTGTTTTCAAAATCCTTTGGATAAGTTTCCTCAGTGAAATTGTGGAGGATAATAAATGTAAAGGAAGCAGGAAGGGATGATGATCAGTGTAAATCCAACGTGAGTGTGGGTGCCAGGGGGAGCGGAGGGGGAGCCCCACGGTGTCTGTGGGCATCAGGAGCCATCGCAGGGAGCACAGAGCTCCTTGGGTTATGGAAGAGCACGGGGGCCACGGGGGGACTTTGGGTGGAATTATCAGCCATAAGGCAGCCTTACTCGAGGTAGTGTTGGCACACGGCAGTCCTTAGGTGTTGGATTAGCGGCTTTTGAGGAAAATTCTTTCAGTCATTTGTAAATCTGGTGAGTTGTTATATCGTTGTGTCACACGAGGGACATTTGTAAGTGAAGAGCAGAAAAACCACTGGAGTTGCTACGGTGTCTTTCAGATGCTGTTGTCACGGGATGTGGCAGAGCTTGAGCCGTAGAACTGTGCGTTTCCAGTTGCAGTAGAACAGAACACGTTTCTACTGAAATTTTGAAATTAAACCAGTAAATTTCTAAAGTTATTTATAGCTTGCTTATTGCCAGCATATTGAAAACCTGTATTTCTAGTTCCTTATGGGAGTTTAATTCATTCTTATTGCCAGCGTATTAAAAGCCTCTATTTCTCATTCCCTATGGGAGCGTGACCTGACTTGGAGCTGGGGTTGCCATCCACAAGCTGAACCACAGGAATGGAACTGGGAAGGCCTGGATCCTGTTTTGTGTCTCTCACAGACCTGTGTGGTGGCATCTTGGACTCCAGAAACGTGTTCTTTTCTTTGCTTGTGCTGTAGTTCTCCTGGTGCACAACAATGTGCAAATCCCTTTGCAAAATCCCTCAGATCACGCAACAGGATAATGGCGTTGATTCTGCTTTTGGGGATTTACCAGAAGAAGAAATTCCTAAAGAAAATTCCTTGTGAATCCCAAACACTAGCAAAGTAGACAGCAAGGGAGCAGAGAATCCCTTGACATGCTTTATTCAGTGTCCTCCAGAAAAATGTGCACTTTGAAGCAAACCTCACAAAGGGGAAAATTCCACTCAGGTCAGAGGTGGCTCAGTTGATTATGATGAACTTTTAGTAAGGACAGATTTAGAAACTAATTTAGGGCTCGTTTAAATATTTTCTAAAAATAATCATCTGCACGTACTTAGCACCTTTCATTCAAGAATTTTCCGATGGATCCCTGATCTGAAACCTCCAAACCCACTTTGCTGTTCAGATAAACTGGGTGCTGGGGCTGGAGGGCAGGAGAGTTGGCCAAGGGAGACTGGAAAAAAATGGGAACTTCAAACAACGTGATTTGATGGTCACATTGACTCTCCATCTGCATGGTTGGGTGGGGGGATGAGACAGCAGGGTTTTGCTGATGGCTGTTTTATGGGGACTTTTCATAGATTTCTGACGTCAGACTGTGTTGAGGGAGCGAGTCCAGGAAGGTGTCAGCAGTGGTTTGGTCGGCAAGTGAGGGGCAAGAACATCCTCCAGGGTTCTCTCCTGCACTGTTATAAATGCTTAATGACTGCAAATAGCAGCTCTGGTGTGTGTAGCCCCTGCTCCTCAAGGATCTGACTTCAGGGGACTTCCCCACCCCTCTTCCTCCCCTCTCCTGTGCTTTTTGGGCTGTTGATTTGGGTTGGTTTAGGGCCTCCTGCCTTTCCCTGGGATCCCGCGTGCGCAGAGGGTGCGTTCCTGGCTCAGGTTTGGGTTGTTGCTTGCAGCCAAAGGCACGGTGCAAGGTTTGAGCTTCTTCAGTACGTACAGGCATATATTGTCCTCTGGATGCTCCTCTGGCTTCCTGGGCTTTGCTTCTCCATTTACAACAGTAACACAGGGTTTCTTTGCTGTTACGGACATGGGCTGTTCTGCAGGTCAGTTGCCTTGTGAATAGTTAACACCTGCCCCTTCTCAGACATTTCCTCTTTATCTCTTTTCCTTTCCTTTGTCTCTGCTCGTTTGACAATTCTGCCCAAGCCATTTTCAAACATCTCATGGTTCGAGGACCTGGCACTGTTGTAAGGGAAGCACTGAGGCTCCTGGAGGCAGGAGCTGCTCTTCCTTTTGGTTTAGTCCTTCTGAAGACAACTTTAAAAAATTTAGTCCTATTAGATTGTTGTTCTAGTCATTTCATTTGGGAGACCACTGCTCCCTGCTCTGTTAATTATCCTTTTTTACCTGAACGATGGAGGAAAAACGAACACTTAATTTTTGAGGGAAAATTTGACCCCCAGTCTGTCAATCTTTTCACTTCACCAAGGAGGGCACCCTGTTGGGGAATCGGGAGAGCTGATCCCTGTGACCCTGCCCTGCTTGGTAAGCT
Organism: Calidris pugnax; assembly: GCF_001431845.1. Lineage (NCBI taxonomy): Eukaryota > Metazoa > Chordata > Aves > Charadriiformes > Scolopacidae > Calidris > Calidris pugnax. The sequence continues at coordinate 391,036 of NW_015090778.1, read as the reverse complement.
CTGACATGCTCCCTCCTTCCTGGCTTTCTTCTCTTGCCTTGCTCTGTTTTACCTGCTTCGGCACAAACCCTTCTGGGCACGGGCTGTTTGTATTTGTGTGGTGCCTCGCACCGTAGGTTGTTGGCTGCTGCAGGCATTGCTATAATAAAAGTATTAATATTAATATCTATTGATTGACTGGCTCTGCTATTCAGCTTCCAGAGCGGTTCCCTCTATTGTGCAGTAAGAATAGGAGGCCTGATGCTCTGTCAGCATCTTGATCTCTCCTGTGATGGATTATGGTTTATACATTACTGCTCTTGGCAGCGAGTTATATTCACGGCCTTTGAAAAGGCCTAATAATGTGTTTGGAAACAGTTCCTAACATAGGTCGTATATTAAAAACAAAGTACCTTAATTATGCTTTGGAAGAGCTATGATTTGTCCAGAATAGAAATATTGCAATAGCGTATACGCCGACCGTGAAATTCTAGTTGAAAGAAAGTCATAACGGACTGGAAATAAAATAAGCTTGGAATTCTGGCTGAAAAGAAACCCATAATAGAGCAACCCAATTACAGGTGGGAGAGGAGCTGGAGTCTCTGAAGGCTGTGGGAGCGTGGAGGAAGGATGGGGGGCTGCTTGGCAATTTACGGCGAAATGAGGCTCATTTAGTTCCCCAGAAAGACTCGGGAGCTCAGCAGGAAGAAAGTGACTGTTTGAGAGGGTATTTGGGACTGTTTGACATTTGAAGGATCAGCTTAATTCAGATTACGCTGCTGATTTCACCAGATTTGTGCGTGTCTATGTGTTAGTCTTAACGTCTCCGAGACCCATTAACAGACTACAAATAGTTTAATGGGGAGAAATGGAGGACAAAAATAGCAAAGCGCGTGCTTTAAGTTGCGGCTGGAGCCAGGGAACGTGTTGGTTGGAAAAAAGGGAGGATTTCATTGTTGTACCAAATATTCATAGCAATAAATATATGTTAAAAATAGCCGTGTCTGAGCAGCTTCCCAGCTGTCTCCCCTAAAGCAGGCTTAGGGAGGTCACCGTGTCACTGAAGCAGGTGAATTCAGGCTGAAATCGGGAAAAATCAATCAAAACGGAGTATGTTGTTGACTTGTACTTGCAGGAAAACAGCAAACATGAAAAATCTCGTCCAACATACTTGAAATACTTAACAGTTCCAGAAATACAATTCAAACCAAGTAGAAAACGGGGTGACTGAGCTCCAGGACTACGTGTGGCTTCAACTTCTCTCTGGTTGCTCCTCAGCACGACCGTCCCAGCACCAGATACTCATTCCCACTAATGTATCTGCAGTGCAATAGAATACAAACTTTTTCCAGAAGAAGAGAGAATGTTAAAGCACATCAATAATATAGTTTAAATAAAGTTTAAACAGTCCTGCTGGGGTGAAGCTGGTGTTGGGCTGAGGGGGGAGATAGATGGAGTGTATCTACTACGTTCTTTAGTAGCATAGTGCTACCAAAGCTGAAGCCCTGCGATATTTCAGTAGGGCATTGCCCAGTGGATGCATCACAGCGTCATCTTCTCTCAAGGAGGGCTGTGGGGCCATTGGAAGAGCCACGGTGAGGGAGGGAGGAGGCAGGAGTGATGCCGAGGTGTTTCCTGGCTCTTTCTGCACCCAGTGTAGGGAAACAAACCTTCCAAAGCGCTCTGCAAGCAGCCGCCTCCGCCCAGGAGGCAGAGAGGTAGTGATCTCTCGGGTTGGCTTTCATAAATCACTTCTAGGATGCAAGGCCACCCCTCCCCGTTCCCTGCTGCTCCCTAATTTATCTCTTGTTTGTGTGCTAAAGTGCAATATTAGTTCCAGGAGCACGTCTGCAAGCGCCCACCTTTCTGCTTCCCCTTGGCATATTGGAACAGTCAATCACTGCTCCTCCCCACCACCAGCCGGTACTTTCACCATGACTGTACAAGTGTTTTTCCTCCTCTGTTCCTTTACTCCGTGGCGTTAGTCCTTCACCACTCACTTGTGGCTTGTTTTGAATCTTCTCATTATTGTAAAGCCTGTTTAATGCCATCATCTGTCTTGCCAGCACAGTGAGTTACCACCGTGGCAGGTCGTGTGCAGCCTAAAGCCTCTCGAGCATCGTGGAAAAGCTGGAGAATCCTTGGAAGAGCTGGGTTGATTGGAGTCTCCCATGGGCAACATGGCTCAGTAGCTTCAGGCTGTGATGGGCGCTGGGGTCAGGACGTGCTGGTGGTGGTTACTCTTTTGAAGGACTGAGTAACACTGGCTTCATGGCTTCATTGATTTTTCATGGCCTGGGTTTAGAAGTATAAAAAGAGATTTTTGTTTTAATCTACTAAAATCTCTTAAAATCTTTGTTTGTTCTTTCCAATAACACTTAAAACCTTTGAGATTTGACCTTGCAGGGCTGCTTTGGACACTTGTGTAGCAGTATTGGTGCTTCTTACCTAAAATGACCGAGGAGCTCAGCACCTTAGCTCTGTTCCTCTGCAGTGCTGTGACTGCACTGAATCCTTTCACAGGCAGCCAGAATGAGACCAGTTGCCTCTGATTTCCAAGCTATTTTTCTCCTGTGTTAGTAAAACTTCTCTCAAAGGCACTGTGTATTGGCATTTTCTACCATTTGGAGAATTTCTTTAGGTGTTATTACCCTGTTCCTCCAAGAAACCTGGAAGTCAGAAATATTCATTCTTTGCTTGAAGTAAAATTATCTTTATATTTGCACTAATTGACTTTGCCTCTGCCTGAACCAGGAATAAATCTCTCTCTCATCAGCTCTGCGTAAACATTTTGTCTCCGGCATAGGTCTTTATTGAGCATGTGGGAAGCATTTGTTGCCTGTGCTTTGATTATCTCTTGATTACCTCTTAATTATATTGGCAGCATATTGTCAAGTGGAAGGTGAGTGCTGTGAAGCAGAGGGATGGAGTCTGGGGCAGCTAAAACAAGCAGCATCTCTTGAATCCATAGGAAAAAAAAAAAAAAAGCAAGAGCCTTATAGTTTATTTTTCCATCTAATTGGAGGGATTGTTTTGGGCTGAGAACAGCTGCCGGTTGGGCTAATGGGATGGATTTTGCTCGGCAGTTGTTCTAATGGAAGGCTTTGTTTGACTCCAAACAGAGTGATTTAAGGACTTATTAGAGCAGGTGACTAAAACACACTGTATTGATTATCACCTATGGCCTTACGTCTGCAAATGTTCCTGGGAGAGGAAAAATTGCTGAGCCTATTGATGTTAACACACGATGGCCACGAGCCATGGAAGAGCAAATGTGTCTGGAGAGTAAATGAGTTTCTTTTGTGTAAGAAACCCTGCGGGTGGTGGTTTAACTCCTTTGCCTTTCAGAGTGCATAAATTCATGTGTTAAAATGAAAAGTGCCTGGAACGTCTATGGATAAAGTAGGGATAATCGCTTCTGGGGTAAAAAGAAACCGTTTCACTTTTTTAAAGGTGTTTTAGGAACTTGGGAGACCAAATGCGTTTATTGCAGTTTGTGAACATTTTGCAGCAGACCGTTGGCAGCTGAATCAGCCACAACATGGTCCTTGGCCACTGTATGCCATGTATGTGCTGTAATAACTGTAATACTGAAATCACAGAATTACATGGGGCTGGAAGGGGCCTCCGGAGATCATCTCCTCCAACCCCCTGCCAGAGCAGGTCCACCCAGAGCAGGTCCCACAGGAACGTGTCTGGGTGGGATTTAAATGTCTCCAGAGAAGGAGACTCCACCACCTCTCTGGGCAGCCTCTGCCAGGGCTCTGCCACCCTCACAGGAAAGAAGTTCCTCCTCATGTTTAGATGGAACTTCTTATGGTCAAGTTTGTGCCCATTTCCTCTTGTCCTGTCCCTGGGCACCAGTGAAAAAAGACTGGCCCCATCCTCCTGACACCCACCCTTGTAGTATTTATAGGTGTTGATCAGATCCCCCCTCAGCCTTCTCTTCTCCAGACTAAAAAGCCCCAAGTCCCTCAGCCTTTCCTCATCAGAGAGATGCTCCAGGCCCCTCATCATCTCTGTAGCCTCTGCTGTGCCCTCTCCAGCAGTTCCCTGTCCTTCTGGAACTGGGGAGCCCAGGGATCATTTTACTCCCCTCACCTTGTTGCTCAGCCTGATATGATACTGGATTAGACCTTCTCGCCGTTTTCTGAATACTTTTCATATGTTATATCTGTCTTTTTTTTCTTTTAAAATTAAGCATTTCTAAGCCAGTCAGACAACACTGTTCTGTCCAGAGACTTGTATGATCAGAATTTAAATTTACCCTGATATTACTTAGGGATAACTCGTAATGACTTCTCTTTCCTCTCTCACCTTTTTCTTCAGGCAAGCGTGGGACCTTGCAGTTGATATTTGCCTTTCCCAATTACCTACAATTATAGAGGAAGGAACTGCCTTTAGGGTAAGTTGGATAAAATCTTGAAACGTTGTGTGCCCAGTTTAACCCATTATTTGAAACCCCAGTGCAGCGCATCACTTTTGCTTTCTTGAGTCTTGAATTGTTGCAGTTTAAGGGTTTATATTTTTGGAAGATTGTAAATGTCTGCTCATCTTGCTTAGAGGAATAGACCGAAAATCAACTTTAAGTTCCTCACGTGTCTGATTCAGCTGCACCTGCTGGTGAGGAGGAAACCCCTCCTCGTAGAAATGGTGCCTGAGACCTGACTCTTGCCATTTCAGAGCACTCAGTCACATCTGATTGCCTGTATGAAGTCCTTTTACTGCGTTACAGGTGTCAGAAGTGATGGAGAGCTAAATAAAAGGCTTGAATTAAAAAACTGATAAATAGGAGGTAGCTTCTTCCAATCCAAAGCAGCGCATCTGAATGGGCACCTGTTTGCAGGAGAGGTTTATGGCAGCCGGGGAAGGCTGAAACGTGGCTGGACATATTTTTTGGTGTTTTTTGGATTGTATTTGCTGTGGACTGGGCAGAGGCAGCACCGTGTGCTGCCACGGGAGTGATACTGCTCTGCAGAGCAGATAAATCCACTGCTGTTCTCTCTGCTGCATCCGTGGAAAAGATTAACCAGATTTCCCTGAGACAGTTTTTGGTATCTTTTCCTGTTTCTCTATTCTTTCCTTCTCCATTTTCAAACATTTCAATTAGAGAATGCCAGCGTATTTAAAATCAATTGGAAAATTTGTATACATTAAAGAAACCTCAAACAAATGTTTGCAAATGAAAAAGAACAGTTTGGGGAAACGATAAACTGTGTGAGTCTGTAGGTGCCAAAACTAGTTGTTTCACATCTTTTTTTTTTTAAATTTTTTTTTTACCCAAACCTGCATTCCCCTTCTGGCTCCCCCAGCACAGCCCCTTCTTTGCGGAGCAGCTGACGGCGTTCCAGGTGTGGCTGACCATGGGGGTGGAGAACCGCAACCCCCCGGAGCAGCTCCCCATCGTTCTGCAGGTGAGTGGCCAGGTCTTGCAGCTCCCCCACCAGCTGGATGGCGTTTGGGTTCATAAACTACACGTGGGCTCCTTCAGGATTAATTAGAGCTGATGGCGTGTTTCCTAGAGCTGTGCAGATAAAGACAAAGGGCTTTTCTTCCCCCACACCCCCGTGTTCCCACTGGGCAAGGCTTCCTGCTCTAGTCCCTTTGCAGCTTTGGCAGGACCCGGCTCTGCCGCCTCCTCTGCAGCAACAGTGAGACTTCGTCAGGGAGTAGCACATCTCTCTTGTTTTCTCCCGTAGCATCTCCTCTTACGTGCCAGCTCTGTCAGGCACAGACTGATTTTTTTCTCTCCATTTTCCGAGAGTAGAAGTTACTGCAGTGTAACTAGTTTGGAAATGGCTCTTTATCCGTCTGGTTCAGCCTGGGAAGCGTTCCCTTTAATGCCACGCTGAAATTTTGCTGCAAGAACACAGAAACAAGTCTCAGAAGACCATGCCTGGAAGCAATGTAGAGCTCTGGTAGGCATTGGCTCAGACTAGACAAAGTTCATATGCATAAAGGAGAAGTAAATCCAGAAGAAATATAACACCTCGTTTCAAATAATATTTTATGGCAAGGCACATATTACAATTGTCACCTGCTCTTGTCCTCTCCTCCCCAGGAGTTTGTATTGACAGAAATATAAACCCTCATCAAGGTACCTTGGTCTCTTGTCTACCGGGTAGCAGAAGTCTTTCTGTTTAAAGGAACATGATTCCAGTCGCTTGGATGTACAAAGATGTGGGATTTTTTTTCACTAAGTGGAGAAGACTCACCTTCCTCTGTTAGTGACCAGCTTGTTCCGTGACTGACAGCACCATCAATCTCTGCACGACCAAAGCATAATTTTCCTGAGCCTCCCGAGCCCGGAGAGATTGGTTGGATAAATATACATGTGGTTTATCTCTGTCGGTGCAATGGGAGAAGGCAGGTTTCTGTTCCAGCAACAACTTTGCTGCTTTCCAGCGAGTTGTTTGGCAGCAGAGGGCTCTGCAGGTAACTTAACCTTGCAGTGGAATTGAGAGGTCACCTGGCAAAGGAACCTGCTTTCCTTCCTGGAGCAAAAGTGAGCTAGGGCAGTGTAATTATTCATATAATTAAAGCATATTAATTGTGTAGTGGAATAAGATTCCTTGTTAACAGGTTTGAGATGCTTTGAATCAGAGACCAACTGATGAAGAGAGGGAAGGAAGTGCTTTTAAGACCCCTTTTGAGTATCTCTTAGCTTTGACCCCATGGGAGTGCTGAGACTCTGCTGCTGGAGCCTGACAGAGGCTCTTTGCCCATTTGAGATGTGTGCCCCTGGGGCAGGAGGGTGTCTTGAGTGCCAGGGCCATCTGTGATGCCAGCCATGAAAGATTGGACTTGTCAAGGACAGGGAAACGGTCCTTTGTAAGTGGCCTTTTATTGACTTCAAGAAGTTGCTTTCTGTTCTGAATTGTGGCTGCGTGGGGCAGGTTGGCCAGAGGTGGCCCCTGGTGTGGAGGATAGAGGAGTTGCCAAGGAGAAAGTGGCACACACAGCCTGAGGAGCCCGAGGAGATGCTGGGTGCTCGTGGAGGTACCTCCTGCTGTATGAGCTCCAGTGCACGTTGACAAGGGGTTCCCTTGCTCCACAGAAAGCCCTGCTGCAGCCTCCTCCTTCCATCCTGCATTTGTCAGGACATTCCTGCTAAAATTTGGATTTTTATATTATCTTCTTGTGTCCTGGTTAATCTCTAACTTTTACTTGTGGACATAATTAGCTTCCCTGAGTCTGTTTAGGAGTGATGCTGGGCAGATGTCAGGGAGGGACGTGGGGCGGTGCTGTGGGCCTGCACTGCAGACTCTACCGATTCCACCATTTCCCTAAAAGATCATAAATTGTGCAGAGATTCCCCACGTCCTCATCCGAGTCTCTGGAATTTGTGTCAGTTTTGGCTTCAGGTGATTGTGCAAATCAGTTGGGGAGGTGGGAATATAAAAACCTGAGAGAGACTGATGGCTTTTTTGGTTTTGAGAATAATGAAACGGAGCTTCTAAAATTACGCACGATTTGATAAAGGTTCTTGTGGGATGCAGGCAGCGGTGAGGTGGGGTTTGATATCTTCACCTGGAAATCTTCAATTACATCCTTTTGTTTTTCCCAGCTACGACAGAATTTGTGGATTTAGGTGGGTTTTTTTCTGAAGGTCAAATATAATGCTGTGAGAGCGCCCTGCACCCGGCGTGTCCCCGTCTGTTGGTTCAGCCGCCCCAGCTCCCACCCTGCCCTGGTTTCTGCTACTGCTTAATCTCCAGCAGCTGCCCCCGTTATTCCCATCCTGGGCATCTTTAAAGCACGTTGTTAATCGTGCCAAGTCTTGTAGTGAGGTTATGGAATAGGCTGGTGCCAACTAGGGCAGGATGACCAAAATCCTTTCTCTGATGACCTGTCCCGAGACCTGAGCTCTGATATCGGGAGGTGAAACGATTAGAGGAGTTAACACATCCTCCTCTCGTCCTCTGGACTCTCTCTGCACAACTTCAGTATCAGTCAGCCATAGCAGGAGACACGAGCCACGTAATTTAGTTATTCTTCAATATCAAACATGAAAAATAATTTAATTTGAGTATGCAGTAAACACGAGGAGGGGATGGAATTGGGGAGGTAAATCAGCGAGTCTCTCTCCCCGAGACCCATGCTGAGGGATGTTCCTCAATTGAAACTGAGGATTAAATGGTGCATTCCGATATCTTACATCTGCTAAGGAGATTAAGAACTGAAAGTCTGTCTGTTAATATTTCACACCAGGGTAGGTATAAGCCAGTAAACTACCACCTCATTATCGTTGTCAGACTCCGTTTTAATGAGATTTTTATTAACGACTAGTGTGACCTTTTGCTTCCCTCTTAAGTCTCTTACATCGATTTGCCAAGGAAAGCAAAGCCTCTTTTTCTGCTTCTGAGCTGTTTTGAGAAATGGGAGGCTGGAACTTTTCCTCAGCTCTGGGTCCTCCCTGCGGGTACAGCCGTGTTCCCGCTTTGCTGGGGAAGGGCGGTGAGAATATTTGGGATCCATGGGGGCTGCTTCCACGGAGCAGGGCTGTGGGGTGCAGGCACCCCGGCGCTCGAGGGAAGGGAGTGGAGAGAAGCAGGGGAGCAATGCTGGGGAGATGGGGTGGCTGTATTCCCAGGAAAACACCTGGGGGTGTCTGCACCGTGATGGCGAGAGCGCTGTGTCACCCCCCGGTGACACTTGCTCAGTGGGGTGATACTTAGCAATGGTCAGGCTCTGTCTTCCAGCTTGTTTGCTCAGTTTGTTCAGAGTCAAATAAAACTCTGAGGTCTCCTCTGTGGTCACGAGGGGTTTTGTTCTCTTTAGGAATAACTCTGGTCCCTCTCTCCGCAGGTGCTGCTGAGCCAGGTACATCGGCTGCGGGCGCTCGATCTGCTGGGGAGGTTTTTGGACCTGGGTCCCTGGGCAGTGAGCTTGGTGCGTGGAGGTTGCGTACGGTCTCGTGAAAGTCTTGATTTCTCTATCAGTATAGGCGAAAAAATACAAATGATGATTTATGGAAGGAAGGCGTGGAAGATATTCCATGGGTTTGACAAATGACCAGGGGTTTTGCGTGTTCTTCATGCGTGGAGAAAGCATCCCTAAAAGAAAAGGGGTTTGTATTAATCAAGAAGGCCAAGTAGCTGTTCATTTGCATTCGTAGGGAGAGGATTCCCTTGGGGAATAGTTTACTGTAAAATATCGTAAGGGACAAAACAGGAGAAAATACCTGGGACAAATGAGAAGGTTTGTCATGCAAAATAAAGAACAAAAACCAGGTCATAGGAGTATCATCTGCTCTCAGCTTACTCGCTGCATTATTTTCTTTATCTATGTGGTCGCTGGATTTTATAAGCTCTTCTGAGGAGGAGGCAGCTGCCTTCTGCATTTTGGAAAGCAGCTAGCACAGCGTGGGTAATAAATAAGAGTTAAACAGGGGAGCGGTTTAAAACACTCTTGTAAATGGAGCTATTTGTTGATAACGATGTTGAAGATGAACCACCAGCTGGCTGTGGAATAGCTCTATGATGGGGCTTTTTACTGGTTTTCTTTACCTTCCTCCTTCATCTCAGCCAAGACTCCCTTCTCCAAGCTTTCGCAGGCAGCTCAGCCCTCAGTGGTTGGAAAAAATTGTGTATTAAAGGTGATCTTAAGCCCTCGGGGTTATAAACTTGGAGGAGGATCGAAGCAGAGCTGCAGGTCAGCCACCCTGGCCTTTGCTCCAGCCTTGATCTGCTTTATGGTGCTGGTTGGCCATCCCACTGGGCGATACTGGGCGGACTGGGTGGGTGATGACTGGGTGGGTGATACTTCCTTTCCATTGCAGCCTGGGAAGGGGGGGCTGCAGTCACAGGAGGATTCTCAGGCATTGCATGTCCTCCTGTGAGCATTGTCTCTAGTCCCACAGAAAAGGCTTGGTAAAAAGCCTGTGTAAGGCGAGAGGCCTCTTTAATTTCCAGTGGGAGGACTGTAATTATTGAGCTTTTGCAATATGTTTACTTGAGAGAGCAAATGGCCCCAGCTGAGGAGAGAGCAGCGTATCATGAAGCATAAAATAGCACAGGCTGCAACGAGTAAAAGCCAGTGCTAGATTAACTCCGAGTCTCTGTGGACCAAAAGAGTCTGAAAATATCTGGTGACATCCAAGATTAAAACGAGCAATAGACAAATACACAGGGATGCCCTTTTTACTAGAAATGTATGAAATTGTTTTCTACTGAATTTCTCACTGTGTGGTTAAATAAGCTGCAGCTCAGCAGAGCACCCGGCGCTGCCGCTGCGGAGACGCCGAGCCCTTCACCGGGGTTTGCTCTTCTCTCTGCCCCCCCAGGCCCTCTCTGTCGGCATCTTCCCCTACGTCCTGAAGCTGCTTCAGAGCTCGGCTCGTGAGCTGAGGCCCCTCCTCGTCTTCATCTGGGCCAAAATTCTGGCAGTGGACAGCGTGAGTACCGTCAGCTTGGCTCTGTCTTTGGGTTTGCAGCACCCTTTGCTTCATCCAGTTGCTTTAGAATTTGAGACTTTCTCCTGAGGTCCTTCAGAAAGACGCTGCGTTGTCTGGAGACCAGCGTGTTATCTCATTAATTTATTTCATGTGCATAAAAGCCACTTTTGGAACTCTGTGAATGGGCAGCCCCCGATAAGGTGCTGACACCGGGGGGTTCAGCAGCTTTGCTCTGTACGTTAACGCTGCAGCATCACAGAACATCTCACAGGTCACCTCTGGTTCCAGGGTCCAGGTGCTCCAGGTAAAAGCCTGGAGGGCTTTATCAGGTCTCACTGGTTGCATCTGCATTGGGGAAGAAATCACTTTCTTTGCTGAAAGGGCTTAAAACGTGCTCATCCCTCCTGTTCCACCTTCCCAGGAGAGCGCGGGCACACGCTCCTGCTCCCCCTCAATTTATTCACTTTGTGTTCTGTTTTGACCATTCCTGTCAAACGGGCTGGGTGTAGTCCTCAGACACAGAACTCTTCTAGGAAAAAGTCAAAAACAATTTTTGGTGACTTTTAACTTATAAATCCAATTCCAAGTCCAACGTACGTGGTGGTTGGCACAGGAGTAGTTCTCCCCTGCCCCGAAGCCAGGTTTTTCCTGCCATGATCCATGATTCTGATCTTCTCTACAATATCTTAGCACCTTCTGGGATGAGGTTTAAAAACTCAGCCCTGATTTTTAAAGGTGGCCTTAGCCAGAGCTCTGGTTTGTGGGGATTAAAATAAATAATTAAGCAGGTAAGTAATTGCAGATAAATCTGTATAGTTGTACATATGACTCTGTGGTTTGTGGGTGCAATTAGTTGAGCAATATAAAATTATTAGGAGCGATGCACACAGTTAATTGCAGGCACGATTACAAGCTGATATGAAATTGTCTGAACTGCTTCTAGAAGTTGGATCTTGCCTGTTTGGGGGTTTGTTTTTGTTATATCTCTCCCATTTCAGTATGGAGAATAATATTGAATTTGTTGGAATTTTTCCCCGCTGTTGATCCAGCGTTGTCAGGTTTAGTTTTATAAATACATTTTCATTAACATCCTAAGAGGATTTTGGAAAGCAAAGAAAATGAAAACTATTCATCTTAAAGCTACTCTTGAAAAGCTCATTTTTGATGCAGCCCCAGGTAGGTGTCAGAGCAGGCTCATGTATAATTTACATGGTGTGTGGTGCCGTCCTTCCCTTCCTCGGGAGGTGAAGCCAAGCTGAGAGGGCTCTTCCCCCTTACCCTCCCCTGCGGGTATTTCTCCATCCCATCTTCTATTTTATTGCCTCTCTCCTTTGGTTGGCCGCACTTTAAAAGAAAACAACAGCAAAAAAAATGTTGTATTAGGATTTCTGTGTCTCTCCCGGGCTCTTCACACAAGGGGGTGAGTGAGAAAGGAGGACGGGGCAGCTCCAGGGGACAAAGCTCTCACTCTGGAAAGGGAACAAATATTGGAGGTGATTCTACCCCTCGACACTGCTTTTGTGAGACCCCACCTGGAGCACTGTGTCCAGCTCTGGAGTTCTCAGCACAGGAAGGACGTGGACCTGTTGGAACAGGTCCAGAGGAGGGCCACGAAAATGCTCAGAGGGTTGGAGCACCTCTCCTATGAGGACAGGCTGAGAGAGCTGGGGTTGTTCAGTCTGGAGAAGAGGAGACTCCAGGGAGACCTTATAATGGCCTTCCGGTATCTGAAGAGGACCTACAGGAGAGATTTTGAGGGACTCTTGATCAGGGAGGGGAGCTGTAGGATGAGTGGTAATGGTTTGAAACTGAAAGAGGGGAGATTGAGATGAGATCTTAGGGAGAAATTCTTTGCTGTGAGGGTGGTGAGACACTGGAACAGGTTGCCCAGAGAAGCTGTGGCTGCCCCATCCCTGGAGGGGTTCAAGGCCAGGCTGGATGGGGCTTGGAGCAACCTGGTCTGGTGGGAGGTGTCCCTGCCCAGGGCAGGGGGTTGGAACTGGATGATCTTTAAGGTCCCTTCGAACCCAAACCATTCTCTGATTCTATGATATCAGAAACTAAAAGAATCCTTTCATGTTATTTGCTAAATATCAATACAGACAAGTCTTTACCCTCCTCTGCTGAACACAAGGTTTGGCCACGTGTCATTGGAACAAATTCAGTTCCAACCAAAGTTTACCAAAACCCAGGTAAATGTTGATAATGTTTGGTAACCAGCACCCTCTGAATCTTAAATACTTTAATTTGAAGGGGAAAAAAAATAAATCTGCCCACCTGTAATAAGGATTGTAATCGGGAATTTAAGCAAGACCAAAAAAACGTGCACATTAAACAACTGAAAATGTGAATGGTGCTGAAGGGGGACTGTGAAAAGAGATCTTCCTGCTCCAGAGAATTGGGTGAAGACAACAGCAAATGGACATTTCTCATACTTTTTAAATCAATGGGGTGACATAAATAGTATGGTTACTCTCCAGATGTGTCCTTTGTTGGCAGGACTGTGGCCACCACTTCTCATCTTGTCATTAATACAAATACACAAGTTACATGTTCCCTGAGGGTGATGTGGTGGGGCAGGGGGGGTTTGCTGCCCAGGACCCCCCGAGCTGTGGCAGTGCTGTTGTATTCTGGAAACTGGTAGGATTTTTAGGGACAAATTACAATTCCCATGTGTTGTACTGAGGGGACAGAGGAGATTGATGCCATGGTTCTTCCCCAGCACTGGGAACTTCATATTTGCTGTAAGATCTGAACTTCCACACCGAGCCTGCAACTTGTTTTGGCCGTGTGGTACCAGGATTCACAAGTGTAGCTGGTTATTCCCGAGGAGGTCGGTGTTCCCAGTGCCTGGTTCCATGGTGTCCCCAGGATCTGAGCAGGGAGGGCTGGAGCAGGAACACTGGCTCCAGAGGAGCTGCCTCCTCCCTCCAGCCCTCGGGGATGTGGGTACCAGCATCAGCCCAGTGAATGGGTATGGAGATGGGCAGCCTCCTCGCCATCGGTGCCCGTTTGCCCACATTACAGCCAGGAGGCTGGGTTTTGTAAGGAACAGTCTTCCCACGGAGAATGGAATGGGGGGAGAAAAGGCAGTGCAGGTTCTGTGCAGCGTTACAGAGGAGTTGGGAAAGCCTCTCTTAGCTGCAGCCTGGCATCAGTCCATTCCCCCTGCCCTGCCAAAACCAGCAGCGCTACTCCCTTCAGCAATAAAATATTCTCTTGCATCTCTGCCTCGCCAGCCCCTCTGCTTTCAACCATTAGTTCCCTCCCTCACCTTCTACGCCTGATAAAAAATACATGATGCTGTCTCTGGCGTGAAGCACACAGCAGAAGCACAGCCCCAGGGGGGGCAGATTGCCCAGTTGGTGTTTCCTTCCTTAAATTTTTGCTTTCGTAGTACGTATTCCTTCGGTTTGACCCCGATACGTCAGCCCGTAACCAAAGGTTGCAGCAATGATCAGCAAACCTGAGCTATGGTAGGCTCGTTGCCTTGGCCTGGGAGTGGAAATCAAGGGGAGAATTCAACAAGGGGCTTTTAGAAGATCTAATCTTACATAATTTTTCTTTTGTCAAATAAAAAGAAAAAAATTAAATAAAATTAATTGGGTTCTCCTCGGTTTTGCCTTTGGTGGCTTTCAAATATCGGTGAAGGTTTAATGTGAGACAGAGACACAGACAATTTAACTCTTCTCCGAAGCAGGAGGCCACATTTTCACTTACTGTTCCTGTCATCCTGGGGGTGGCAGAGGGTTCCCTGGGGGTGGCAGAGGGTTCCCTGGGGGTGGCAGAGGGTGCCACGCTTCAGACACCACTGTCCCCATCAGCCCTTCTCCCAGGGGATGTTTGGCTGTGCCCCCCATGGAGGGCTTGCGCTTTCTTTGCCTTCTCAAATGAAAATAAGATTTGAGAAAAATTGCTAAGACGTGAAATATTCTTACCTCATTGGAGGAAAAACTATTCTCATGTTATTGTACTCATTGTGTTTTTCTCTCTCTCGGGTTTTTCAGTCGTGCCAAGCTGACCTCGTGAAGGACAATGGTCACAAATATTTCCTCTCTGTCCTGGCAGATCCTTACATGCCGGTAAGCACAAACCATCCTTATTCAGACTCTCCTGGTGTTTGCTGAGCTTGTCCCAGCTGCTCTTGCTGGTAGGACACAGCTGGTGCTGAGGCAGGACTATGTCCCACCTCGTCTCCCGTGACCCCCCTGCTCTCCTGGGGGGGGATTGCTGAGCGACCAGGGGAGTTAAAAATGCTCCTGAGGTGATGGAGCCAAACCAAGCAGGAATTTGCAGACTCATCTGAAGTCACAGCAGCATGGGTTGCTCTCTGGTGGTGGGAGCTGGGGGGAGGTCTGGGCACAGAGGCAGTCAGTAGTTCTGGGGCTCTGCTGGTCTCTGCAGACGTTCTCTGTGGGTTCCTGCAATAGGGGTTTGTACCCCATAAACGGGGGCTGGCTGGGAGGATGGTACTGGCCATCTGCTGGAGTCTCTGGTGGCACTGGTGCCAGCGCTGCACAACAAGAAAATTCTATCTCGCTTCCCCCTCCCTTGTTCCTTTAATGTGATACAAACTGCGCTTAGAACAATCCCACTTTTCAGAAAGGATGGGTTAGAGTTGTTCTCTGACCTGTTTTCTAGATAACAATTAGTTGTTTGTTGTTTTAAGGCTGAACACAGGACCATGACGGCTTTTATCCTGGCTGTAATTGTGAACAACTACACCACGGGGCAGGTGAGTCCCAGCACCCTTCACTCCCTCCTGCCTCTCCTCTGCCCTCAGCCCTCACTTCCATAACAGCCTCCTGGAAAATTGAAATAGGAGATTGCTTTGCATTATTTTTGTGTGGATTAAAAGAAAAATTGCCCTGGAGGTGTGACAAACACATCATGCACCTGGAAGTGGAGGTTAAGGACACTCGGAGCTGCCCCTCCAGGGCCATTAAAGAAATAGTGCCGGTTCCTGTCAAGTGGAAACTTGATGGCTGTGATAAAGTTGTTGGGAAGGGTACGTGGAATGAGCCATAAACCTTGGGGCTTTGACATGTGCAAGGAGTATTTCCAATGAGGAAAAAACAGGCTTTATGCATCACAGGAAACATTTCTAATGCTCAGCCATTTAACTAGCTATAGTAGCCTGGAGATGACCTTCCTTTCCTGCTGCTTCCAAATGGTATTTTGCAACAAAATCAGTATATAACCACTGAATAATTATTTTCTCTTGATTTCCTGTCTATTTCAGAAATAATCTTCTTTTTCGATGATGAGGTGGGGAGCTGTCATCCAAAATAAACTGCATTGATTTGTGTTTTAGGAAGCTTGCCTTCAAGGAAACCTGATTGCTATTTGCCTGGAGCAGTTAAATGATCCACATCCTCTTCTGCGTCAGTGGGTGGCCATTTGTTTGGGACGCATTTGGCAGAACTTTGACTCAGCCAGGTGGTGCGGGGTGAGAGACAGCGCTCACGAAAAGCTCTACAGTCTCCTCTCAGATCCAATTCCAGAGGTAAAAATCCAACTTGTAAAACAAACGCCGGTTGCATTGTCAGGGTTCTGGCAGAGGAACACAGAAATACTTAGAAAACCAGGGCCTTCAAGAGCTTTATGATTGTGTCTGGTTCAGAGAAAGCTCTTCTTGCTTTTTCTTCAAGGTGGGGCAAATCGTCCAAGTGCTGTGAGAGAAGTAGCCAAAGAGATGCAGGAGGAGTTTGTGCAGCCCTTGGCATCTGGGCACAGGAGTTAGGAAGCACCATATTTTCTGCTTACTTGCGTATCAGAAGCTTGTTAAAAATGTGGTCCTAAAACTCACTGTGTGTCACAAAAAACCTTCTAGTCTTTTTGTCCAAGTTGGAAAAGTGTTCTGCTCCCTTTGTGCAGCCCTTGGCATCTGGGCACAGGAATTAGGAAATGCCATATTTTTTGCTTACTTGCATATCAGAAGCTTGTTAAAAATGTGGTCCCAAAACTCAAAAAACCCTCTAGTCTTTTTGTCCAAGTGGGAAAACTGTTCTGCTCCTGGTATGTGTGAAAATACATCTTTAATTGAACGTGTTTTACCTGTGTGAGAAACTCTCCGAGAGGGAAGCAGTTCTGGTGCAGAGCCCGGCTGTGATTGACAGAGCCTGTCAGAGCCTGCTGAGATCACACGCCCTGGGGGAGACAAACCCTCTGCCAACGTGCCCAGATTGGAGATTAGTTTCCCCTTTACCTTCAGCCTTTCTGTCCCGCATCCTCCACCTTCCTCCGGCCCCAGCTTTTCCCTGTTTTCCAGGTGGGATCTGGGCAGAGGCAGACTCTCTGTCCTCAACGTGGAGACCCGGGCTGGCTGTCCCCATGGCACATGGGGACAGCTCTTGGAGAAGCCAGAGTGAGCATTTCTACTTCACAAAGCACATCCCTCAGTTGCTGATTACCCCGTGTCCCCACCACTGGCAGCCCCTGCCAGGGTGAGCTGTGAGATTCCCCAACCATCTGATCCCTCTGTTCTTTGTGTGATCTGGCAGAGTTTACCCTGATTTGAGCTGCTGCCTCTTCTCCTTTTCTTTTTTCCATCATCTTTCTGTGAGCCCTTAGCTGAAGACGGTGGCTCAGCACTCTTATTAAAGAGATTCACATCCCAACAGCAACTCCCCGTGTACATTATTCCTGTTAATTAATATTCTAGGCAACGTCAACTGGAAAAATCACCCATGGGAAGGTCACCAGGTATTCTGGGAAATTAAATATACTCCTGCATCCGTGAATACTTAAAACTCAGTGCTTTGCTGAATCTGTTTTGGTTTTTTGCTCTCCACGGGCTTCCGTTTAGCCCTTGCTATTTCCCTGCCACAGTCCAGGTTTCCAGAGACGCCGTTTGTGGGGATGAGGAAATCCCAGTGGCAAACTCTGAGCTGGAAACAAGAGGAAAATACTAATGAGTGTTTGTGTCCCGCAGGTTCGCTGCGCTGCAGTCTTTGCTCTGGGAACGTTTGTGGGCAACTCAGCGGAGCGGACGGATCACTCCACCACCATCGATCACAACGTGGCCATGATGCTGGCCCAGCTCATCAACGACGGGAGCCCCATGGTCAGGAAGGTAGGGAAGAGCTGGGGGAACCCAGCTTTGGGGGATTCATGCTGATGGGGGCTCTGTGCTACACTTAACTGGAGAGTGTATTATTTAGTTTGTCAATGGATGTGACTCATTTGGAAGTATCTGTTTCGTTGTGAAGTCTCTTCACCTCACGTCCTGCTGAGAAGCTCCAGGCACGTGTGACGCCACCAGCAAAAGCCACAGCATCAGCCCAGCGGGGTGGCTGAAGGCTCAGGGCTCACAGGCAGCAGCCTCCTGGGATGCTCTTTCATCCACTTGCCCTTTCTCAGTGCACGTATTACAGCATTTGGTTTACAATTTGCAGTAGAAGGAGCCTACGGACAGGAATAATACGAGTAAAGTGTCATGTGTGGTAGTGCCCAGGTGTTGACAAGATTGTTGTTCAGATCAAAATGTGTGTTTAACAGCAGATCTCTGGTTTAGCTCATGTGTTCCACTAAGCAAATGTCTGAAATAGCAGTAACAGTCTCAGGGACTTTTGGAAATTTTTATATCCTGTTTTTTTTTTTTTCCTTTAAAGAGAATGTGAAGACAGGGATAAGGAAGGAGAGCAATTACACTGAAGTCTTTTTCAGATGCACAAAACACTGAGAGCTCTTGCTGGGCTGCCCTTCTTCTAATGCTCCTCCGTTGATGGCTGGTTTGGTTGCAGTGTTTTACATTACAAGATCTCAGGTTTTAAATGGAACAGTAATGTTGTGCTAGAAACAGGGAGTATGTGGCAGTCCTGGGGGAGGAAGAGGAGAGGGAGTGAATGCTGTGGAGAGAACACGAGAGCTCTCTTCAGCAGCAAGATCTTGCTGCTTTTAGAAACCACAAGGAGGGATGACGGACTGTTTCAGAGTAATTCTCCAGGTTTTGGAGAATCACAATTTCCGATGCGCCATCAATAGTACGTTAAATAGTTTTTGACGTTCTGGATTGTTCTTGATGGGTGTCTTTAGGCATCCTAATGCTTGTGTTTACTTAACTGGAACATCAACACCCTGACAGTTGTCACCAGCGTTGTGAGGATTAATTTTTGTTGTCTCGTTCCAGCATTTAATCAGTTTAATTCAAGAGAGAGCTGCATGTCGCACTGTACGCTCTTTGAGATTCATAAATCTCTCTTCTTGGAGATTAGTCCCCTGAACCGAGACCAGCAGCCACAGCCAGCTCCCCACCTCTCCCCTTTGCTGCTTCCAACTGCCCGGCAATTAGCCCTACCTAATTGAGGGTCTGAGCTTCACCTTCTCTTCCCTCCCCACCCCTGTAATTCGGGTTCTCAGGTGGCAGCCAGAACAGACACCCTGGTGGTCCCTTGTAGAGGGGCTGCACGTTCTCCCGTTGGCTGCTGAGACCCTGTGGTTTGGCAGAGGGTTCAGATTCACTTTGTGGAGGAGCTGAGCCACGTCCCCAAGGGCCTCTTGTCAAGTTCTGTTTCCTTCAGCTGGGAGCGAATGTGGGACAGGCTGGAGGATGAGGGCTCTGCTCCGTGTGTACGTGTGTGGCACAGGGAGGGCTGGGGACACTCATCCTCAGCACGACTGGTTGCTGCTCAGCAGGAGACACACACTTCTCGTGGGTGTTTGGTACCAGTTCGGTACTTTCTGTGACACCATCAGTTTGACAATACTGGGCAGAATCAAAGAGTAGCAGGAGCCTGTTCAGGTATAAAAGACTCATGAAGAATTAGATTTGAAACACTGAAGTGAAGGGAAAATGACTAGTCTGGATGGCCACCTAATAATATCAACCCTAATGACCATATTGTTCTGTGTTTCCCTTTTGGTCCGTTATTTCTGACCTACGTAACCCTGAACTTCTTGTTTCTTCTGCTCTTTCCATAGGAGCTGGTGGTGGCTTTAAGTCACCTGGTGGTTCAGTACGAGAGCAATTTCTGCACCGTCGCCCTGCAGTTCATGGAAGAAGAGAAGAATTACCCTCTCCCTTCTCCAGCTGCCACTGGTAGGTGCTTTGTGTCTGTGTGGGCAGGAAATGGATAGCCTGAAAGTGCTCGGGAACTTTTATTTAAAGAGTTTGCCCAAGATGATGAAATTCTTGCTGGTGGTGATTTATCAAGCAGCAGCGTCGCTGCAAAGGTGAGTGGGGTGGTGGGGAGCTCTGCTCTCTGTTAGCACTGTAATATATTGCACTGGAGAAACACATCCTCCTCTCAGGCTCCATCAAAAACACAGCTATAGCTCACTGGCAAGATGTGGAGACTGAACACCCTCTCAAATTCAAAGGGATTCCCTTCACACAGGCTTACCAGACTGGAGGTTTTCCACCAAAATTATACCTGAAACTTCAGTGTTACGTTGACCTAATGAGAAGCTTGACCACAGCGATGAGCAGCAGTGAAGAACTTTATGCTCTGTGCCTTTATGCTCTGATGCTCCCATCCCTTTTCTTCTTTTTATTGCTTCATGTGAGGGATGAAAAGCCCTAGTGAAATTGTTGCTAATCTCATATTTTCTTTAGATGTTAAGTACATTGGGAATCTTGAAGGATAATGGGACTTTTGCAATGGAAACTTGGAGAGGAGACCCTGTGCTGTCTCTGCAATGAGTAGTTTAATTTCCCTATTGTCTGAATAACTAAATCCTATCGGAAAATAAGCTTCTCCACGTTTGTCCTTTTTGCTGCAGGAAATAAACATTACATGCAGTTTATGTAGTGCTTTTCCTTATCCAAAAGGAACCTGAAGTAGGATGCACTGGAAGCATCAGCCCCACCAGCATCATGCAATCAAATAAACTGGCTGTTCTGGAGCCGTGGTGCTGTGTCTGTATTCAGGAATGAAAATGAGAAAGTTTGGGAACTTATAATTATCCAGGTCATGGTCGAAATATGAGTTGAAATCAGGCCTGAAATTTGGTTAGGAAGGCAGGATTTTTGTCACTCTTTATAATGAGAAAATGTAGTGGGTGTTTAATGAGCAGAAGCAGACAGAAGCCTGCAAAGGCTGCCTCCTGCCTGGTGCCTGCAGCGTGTCCTGGCACGGTGTCTGGGCAGTGGCCAGCACCGACCTGGAAGGAGGAGTCAGGGGGCCTCTGGGCAGTCTGCAGGCACTGGCCAGGCTCAGCTCACCTGGGTTTATTGGATATAAAAAAAAAATCACAGCCTCAACAGCAGACACATGTGGTCCATGTGCACAGAGCGTCCTTTGTCATCCCTCATTCTGTTTTAGCCCAATGGGCAAAGACTAAATTCTGTTCATATTGGTAGTATTTTAGTTCTATTATTGCTGGGAAATAACCAGAAGGCTCTGATGGCTTTGGTTACATCTGTAATTGTTAAATTTTGCACCCACAGAGGGTGGGAGTTTGACCCCAGTGCGGGATGGTCCGTGTACACCGAGGCTGCGGTCCGTCAGCTCCTACGGGAACATCCGAGCAGTTACCACAGCGAGGAACCTGAACAAGTCCTTGCAGAACCTCAGCCTGAATGAAGAATGTAAGAGATGTTTCAAAATTCATTCATTTTTCTTTACCTCTTCTCTGCCCCCGACAACACGAGCTGAGACTTTAGCCTGGCTTCTCCAGCTGCCAGTTCCAAGTGCTTAGATGAGAAGCCCCCTCATAATTAGTTTCAATTTTCTGGTCATTAGTATTGATTTTTTCTGAGTGTTTGGGGAACAAAAAGGTGCCTTCCAACTTCCGAACGTGCATGGATTTTTAACTGAATCTTTTCTGACCCCTTGATGCTTCCTCTGTATTTAAACATTCAGTGTCGTGGGTTTGCCTGCGCCTTCGTCGAGCGTTGCAGGGTTCAGGAAAGGGCTGTTATTCCTGGGTAAAAATTGTTCTCTTGCCAGTTCTTGCGTCGGCATATGCTCTCTTTTCCTCCTGGCAGCTGGCAGCTCTGTTGCATTTTCTCCTGGGAATCTCAGCACCAGCAGCAGCGCCAGCAGCACCTTGGGCAGCCCTGAGAACGAGGAGTATATCCTGTCCTTTGAGACCATCGACAAGATGAGACGAGTCAGCTCTTACTCTTCTCTGAATTCACTGATAGGTGAGTAAAGACCTTCTTACCCTTCCCTTGGTGTCACCTTCCTTCACGTGCTTGCACTAGCTTTTGTGGAGAGCTTGGGTCTTCGCTCCTCTAGATCTTACTGCAGCAGAACTCCTTGTCCCACTAGAAATGATGCTCTCGTGGTTGGGAGCAGAGTCCCCCCTGCCCTGCTGGAGGGACTGGCAATGAGGGGCTCCAGCCATACACCTCACTGTGATGGACAGTTAGGAATTTGGGCACAAAATCTAGCATATAGAGGAATTTCACCTCCACTGCAGAGCCCTTGGCTGGAGAAGGAAAGCCAGGACTCCCGGTGCCGTGGGTGGCAGCTGGGCACACAGGCATTTTCAACCCAGCTTATTTTTCAGGTGGGTGGTATTTCCATGCAGCACAGGCACCTTATTGTGTTACTCACCCGAGGAAGCCTCACCTGGCTGATTCCCTATGCAGGTTTATATGCACATTGTTAAAATAGGACATAAAAAAAGAAGAAATCCCAGGCTGTGTCAGAAAAGCAAAAAGACTGAGTGTTTCACAGAGATCTGCTCTTGTGCAAGAAGTTTGTGGGTGATGCTGCTGCCTCCAGTTGGTCTGTTTGTTGGTCCCTCCCAGAGAAGCAACTCTAACGTCACCGATAAAAATGATGAGCTTTTTACCACCCCTCCACGAGCCCCTTCTCGCCCAGCACCTGGCTCTGGGTAACGCTCAGAGCTCTGTGTAGCACAGAGGGAAAGGAAATTTTCCTTGGGTTGACGCAGCACTTGGCTGATTTGTGTGTAGTGAATTGTTTGCCTTTCTTTTGTAGAACAAAACTGGGATGTTTATATTGAGCTGGTTCAACTCGGTTGTTTTTCAGGGAACTTTCTCAGCCGTGTCTGATTGCTACGGTAGCGGTGCTTTAAAATACCTGTAGTTTTTCAGACAGTCTAAAGTGTTTGGGATGGTAGCACGGACAACGTGTGGAAGGATGGAGCTTTGGGAGCAGGGGAGGCAGCAGGGAATTGCTGAGGGAAGCCTCTGTATTTCCTTGGTCATCAGCAAATGTGCCTGTATTTTTCTAGCCCTCAAAAATCAGTGAAAAAAAGAGCAGTGTAGCTCAGAGAGGAGTCCACCTGGGGGGTAGACTGACCTTGACTGAAGAAACATTTTGCTCTACTCTGTTTTCTGGATGAAGTGACAGTGACTTGGATCTCCTGAGCTGAAACGTTCTGGGGTTGGAATTCCTGAGCCCCTGTGGCAGTTCAAAGCCCTGTGTTCATTAGAAACTTGATCAATTCAGTTGCTTTTGATTGTAGGTAGTGAAATTGGATCTTCTAAAGCATGACAGGAATGGTAGGAAATTTCTCTCCATCTTAAGCTAGAACTTGAGTTTTCCTCATTTCTGCTGGTGCCAACTGGTGTCTGCTTGGTGGCTGGTGTGTGTCTCCTGAGAGCTTTGCAGCAGAATTGGAGAATTTCACTGAATTTCACTGAATTTCACTGAATTTCTAGAGTTGGAAGGGACCATAGAGATCATCTAGTCCAGCTCCCCTGCTGAAGCAGGATTGCCTAGAGCTAGAGCATGTTACTCAGGAGCATCCAGGCGGGGTTTGAAAATCTCCAAAGAAGGGGACTCCACAACCTCCCTGGGCAGCCTGTTCCAGGGTTCCGTCACCCTCACCGTGAAGAAGTTTCTCCTCATATTTGAGTGGACCCTCTTATGTTCCAACTTGTGCCCGTTGCCCCTCGTCCTCTCGGTGGGAACCACTGAAAAGAGTCTGGCTCCCTCCTCCTTCAACCCTCCCTTGAGATACTTGTAGGCGTTGATAAGGTCTCCCCTCAGCCTTCTCCCCTCAGAAGAATCTTGAGCTGAGCTGGAGATGAGCGAGGGAGACCTGGGAAAACAAAAAGAGCAGTTCTCCAAAGCCTCCCTCATTCCTATTCAATCGGAAGAGCTCATCTCCAGCTGGAAACGACGGAGCTTATAGAAGTGTTTAAAATTCATAACTCGCACAGAATCCCATTACCTTCAGCGTTTGCCTGCTGAAAGCCAGGGCTTTTTTCATTTCTCCTGAAGAATCACCAGCTCCCAGCCTGTTCTCTCTGGCTCCCCAAGGAAAGAGATTTCAAAATGCCACCGGCTCCAGCCCCCCTCGATGGTGCTGCGGCCGCGGAGCCAGCCCAGCCTCACGTTAACCCCCCCTCATTAAAGTGTTAATCAGGATAAAACACTGCTCTACAGCTGGTGAAAGGGGGGTAAAGCAGAGAGGAGTCCGTCTGGGTGAGGGGCTTGTCTCCACTGAAGAGATGCTTTGCTCTACTCTCCTTCTTCTGGAAGAAGTCACGGTAATTGGGCTCTGCAGTAATGACTCTGCCAAATATCTGAGACAGGCGGAGCAGTGAGAAGGATGCTTTGGGCACATGGGTAGGCTCAAACCAGAGCAGCAATCTAGTCTGTCATTATAAAAGGAGAAATTTTCAACCACTGTTTAATTCTGTGTTCGGTGCTCTGCGTTCCCTCGGTGGATTCACTGGTGTTCAGGGCTCTCTTCCTCTCTTGAGGCTTTAGGAACATGGTGCTGGAGGGGTTGTTCTGCATCAGTCTCTCCATTTCAGTGACACTGCAGCATCACACAATGTTCTTCTTCACGTAACCTTCAGGAAAAATTCTCCATTTCTTCTTCTGCCATTTTACAAACAGATTCACAGGCTAATTATAGGCCATGTGTCCCCATGTAGTGTCCCCCCCTCAATGCAGCATGCAGGTTTTGTCACGGTGTGCTGTTCTCTGCCTGTTCCTTGGCCAGACAGTCCTGTTACCAGAGGAGACGTTTATTTCTGGCCCACGTTTTCAAGCTGGCAAGAGGCAGTTTTTGGTTAGTCAACAAAGACATCAGTTTGGATGGGAAGCTGAGCTTCGCTGCTTATTCCTTACAACTGCTCATTAATCTTGGTGTCCTGGAAATTTTTAGTTTAGTTTAGTTTAAAGATAGGAAAAGGGAAGAAACTTAGATGGGGGTTTTGCATACCTTGAGGCTGATTATTCATATCCAAACCGCGTGATTAAAATCTTTGTCCTACAGAGAGCGTCGCTGGAAAGATTCTATTAAGGAATGATCAAAGAAGGAGGAAAACAAATCTTGGAGCGATGAAATGCTGGGGAATAGTTCTCTTTTCCAGCAGGAGAGGCTGGGGACAGGAAACTCTTTGCTGTGTCACAGGATCTGTCCTGAAGAGCTGCCTCGAAGTAACGTTTCCAGCGGGAGGCTGCTGTGGTGAGGATGAGGAGGGATGCAGGTGGACAGGGAGCTGCAGCAGATGAGAGAGGTGGTGTTAGGAGAGGTAGAGCCTCCTCCTCTATCCCTAGGCAATATATTTAAATGCACAGGAATTGTAAGCAGTAACTGGTAAACCAGCAGTATTTGTAAACAGTAACTTGCACAGTAGCAAAATACAGGGATCTGAGGGGGTTTTGGAAGTGGAAGCTTCATGGTGGCTACTTTTGTGTTGGCTGTGGCAGCCGTGGTCCAGGGGAAGTACCTGCTCTGGGGAAACATGTTTTTCTTAATGAGCTGCTTCTGGTTTCTCTTGAAATGTGAAAAAACTCGTGCTTTGCCATTTGAATCACTGTCAGGGGTTGAAGTGTGCGGGAAACCCTTTGCACGGCCCCGTGCAAGAACAGCAGCTTCCAGAGCATCAGGTCTGTGCGAGAGACACTGATTTGCTGTTGCTGGAGGGAAGGGGCTGCTGTTTGCAGTTGTGGAGTTTGGAGAGCAATTGGGATTTCAGGTGTTCTCTTCAGCCAAGAAGCTCTGACAGGACCTTCTGTGTCACTCAGGGGACGAGGAGAGACTTGGGGATACAGGTTTACCTGAGATTAGTGTTGGTGGGAAGCACATACCCCACATCCTCAGGTACTGTTCAGCCTGAAATATTTCAGCTGCACGTTTCATTTCCAGTCCGAGCCTCGCTGTGCCCTGGGGCTGTGCAGGCAGAGGAGCTGCCACCCATCCCAGGGGGGCACCAGCACTCGGGCAGCTTTGGGGCATCTTTCGGGTATCTTTGGGGCAGCTTTTGCTGCTGCCTTGGGTGAGGAGGGGACCGCACATTCTTCTGGAGATCCAGGCTTGGAACCACTGCAGGGATTTTTACAGGGGATTGGTAAGAAACCCAGTCAAAGAATAAATAAAACCATTGGCATTCATTTTGGCATCCAGCGTGGTTCTGCCCTTCGTGCACTCGGTGACCTGGCAGCAGGACCCCAGCCAGGTCCCTTCCTCAGGCCGGGCGTGATGCTGCTGAACTGAACTAAGAGTTGTGCATAGGCAAAGAAAATCAAAGTCGTCAGTAAAGGCAGGCAATTTATTTTTGACATTCTTAGCAGAGAGGAATAATTTTGTAAACATAAATCTATACTGCAAGGTCCATTTAACTGGCTTTGAATCAGCCTGACTAATTACAGAGCTGTCTGCTTAGATTAACACCCCGTCCCCCTTGCTCGGCTCTTTGTTTGCGTCTCGTGGATATTTTTTGCATTTCAGTCCATTAGGTGAAATCAAACCACTGTTCCTCCCGCCACCTCTGCTGCCTCCCATTATCCCCCTGCCTGGGTGCCGGGGTGTCAGGAGGAGCAGTGTCAGATGTGTCACTCGGCTGAATCAGCGCCACGAGCATCACCGACGGGGCCGGGGGGTGGCAGAAGAAAGGACCGGTCCTTCGAGCAGCAGCTCTGAGCCCGAGATGCCTTTGTAGAAATTCCCTCTGTTCTTTTCAAAGGCTGGGAGCGAAGGAGGAATTGCGCTGGTGTGGTTCTGTTTTAATTTGGTTTTTTTGGTGATGCTTAGATGTATAAAAAAAAGGTCGTTGGGTTTTTTTTTTCTCCGTGGCTGCGTCACGGGTGAGGTGGTTGTCAGAGACACTGGGAAATCTGATGGGTACCCTCTCGTTCTCCCTTTCTTTCCCTTACCTTTTACTGTCTTTCAAGGGCTTTAAAAGAAATCAAGCTGCTCAGATTTCCCATGGGTCCTTATGTACCTTCTAGCACAGGCCCAAACGCAGGAGGCAGAGCTCGGAGCAGACCCCAGGTGACATCACTGACGGCTGCTTCACTGCCTCTTTGTCTCTCTGCCTCTTGCTCTTTCTCCTTCCCCCTCCTCTTTTCCTAATTCCCTGGCAATAGAAGCTTCCAGGATAAATGTGGCAATTGCAAAAATAAAACCTAAATGGTCAGAAGCCCAGAGAAGACAGACAAGCGTCATATCACCATCCTGTAGGGTTGGGAGGCCCAACCCTCTCCCAAGCAGAGACTCACTTTATTTATTGTGTATTGACATTTTCTTTATTTGAACGCGGATATGAGAAAAAGACAATGACTTTTTTGCCCATTATGACCAAAGCCAGAACCTGAGCTGGGATGCTTCAGGTCTGCTCTGCTCAGGCACGTTGTCCTCACACGTTCCCTCATCTCGTGGGCTTCGGGCTCTGGTCTCAGCTGGCACAAACCAAACGGGGCAGGTCAGTGCCCTCTGACTCTGCCCTGTCTTGGCGGTTGTTACTGATTCCTGGAATTATCAACTTTGTTTTTCCTGGGAGGATTTAGCACTGCTGTGTCTTTGTCCTGTGCCCTACCTGCCGTGGCCCCAAGTGGGGCCATCACAAATAGGTGTGAGGTTTCTGAGTGGGACCCTGTAATAGACACTGCTTGGAAAATCCATAGGGTGTCAGATGAGTGAGAGACCCTTTTCTGTGCAGGTGAGGCAGGAGGATGGAGTTGGGTCATTGCCTCCACAGTTTGCAGGATGCTTTGTCACACGCTGGGGAATGTTTCTGGCAGAAGGAAGGTTCCCCTGGCAAAGGCAGACAAACCCAGAGCATTGTGTGGGCTCTGGGAGCGGGGTGATACCTGCCTTCCTCAGCCAGCCTTCATGGCTGGACTCTCCAGGGCTATTTTCATAGAAACAGAGAATAGAATCATAGAATTGTCTGGGTTGGAAGGGACCTTTAAGATCATCTAGGCCAACCATCAACCTAGCTCTGATAAAACCCATCACTAAACCATGTCTCTAAGCACCATGTCAACCTGTCTTTTAAATGCCTCTGGGGATGGTGCCTCAACCACTGCCCTGGGCAGCCCATTCCAAGGCTTAATAACCCTTTCAGTGTAAACATTTTTCCTAATATCCAACCTGAACCTCCCCTGGTGCAATTTGGGACCTTTTCCTCTTGTCCTGTTGCCTGTGACTTGGGAGAAGAGACTGAGAAAGGAGGGCTACACCCTCCTTTCAGGGACTTGTAGAGGGTGAGTAGGTCTCCCCTCAGCCTTCTTGTCTCCAGGCTGAGACTCCCTCATCTTCTCCTCATCAGACTTATTCTCCAGAGCCCTCACCAGCTCCAGCCCCTCAATGTCTTTTTTGTGGTAAGGAGCCCAAAACTGGACACAGCACTCAAGGTGGGGCAATAATTACACCCTCCTTTCAGGGACTTGTAGAGGGTGAGTAGGTCTCCCCTCAGCCTTCTTGTCTCCAGGCTGAGACTCCCTCATCTTCTCCTCATCAGACTTATTCTCCAGAGCCCTCACCAGCTCCAGCCCCTCAATGTCTTTTTTGTGGTAAGGAGCCCAAAACTGGACACAGCACTCAAGGTGGGGCAATAATTCATAGAATCATAAAACAGTTTGGGTTGGAAGGGACCTTAAGGATCATCTTCTTCCAAGCCCCTGCCCTAAGGGGGACACCTCGTACCAGACCATGTTCTGTTGGTCTGAACATTGGCTTCAGCAGCTGCCAGGTGAGAAGCTGCTTGTTGACCACCAAACCCCTTCTTCCTGCCTTAACACTTTATATTTAGATGCCTCCAGAAACACGAAGGGAGATGCAGTAACAGCTTGATCTGTCATTTACCGTTGATCGTGACTCATCTGAAATTCTTATTTTAGTTCCTTTTTTTGTTAGTGCAACCACTTTAATATATTGTCCAAATGGCTCAACTCCCAAACAACGATGTTACAACTATTAGACGTTGTGAGGCTTCGAAGAAAGAATAACAAATTAAAGATCCGCCTAAAAGCAGGAGAATAAAATGTTCACAGAACTTTGTCAGTTGTTGCAAATGCTTATTAATTTGATTTGTACTTTGAATCTGTCAGTCCCTTCTGCTGAAATACCAAACAGCAGATATTCTTGTTAAATAACAAATTGGCAATTGAGGAATGGGTACAAATGTCAGGAGGAAGAGCTGGGTTAGACTTACTGCTTCGCAAGGGTGCGGGTCCCAGAGCTTCATTTTTAACATTTAGGTGGTTAGTAGACTTGTAGAATATATAAACCCCTGAACATTCAAACTGAATATTAGTGCTTAAAACACCAATAAAAATAACCATAAAGATACAACCCAGTAACTGTGGGTTTATGCTCTTTAGTATTTTAGCTCGGGAAATCCAAAGACATTATCCATTTGGCCTTTCCAGATTATTTGCTTCAGGAGCCCAGAAATCCAGCGGTTCGACTGAAGCTTATTTAGGTGGTCTTTAATTTATTTTGCCTTCTCCCACTTGCATTTAACAAGCCCTTGCAGAGTTCACAGAGAAAGACAAACCAGAGACAGAATGCCCGTGCAGGGTGTTTTTGAGCTCTTCTCTTGATGTTTTCCTGGATGTCACTGTGATGTTTGGAGTTCTAATGAATTTTCTCACATAAGATCAAAGCGTTTGAGTTGATGGATTGTCATGTGCTGTGGGGCTTTGTTTTTTGTTTTTGTTTTTCTTTATTATTTTAGGTGTGAGTTTCAACAGTGTTTATACCCAGATTTGGAGAGTGCTCCTTCACCTGGCTGCTGATCCCTATCCCGACGTCTCCGACTTAGCTATGAAAGTTCTCAACAGCATTGCCTACAAGGTACGCCCTTCTGGCTTCGGGTCTGTCTGGGAGGCTTTTTTTTTTTGTGGTTCAAATCGTTTGTATGTTGATTTTTCTCATGCTTAGGCAAAGCGTAGGCAGCCTCAACTGAGTAGATCCGTTGGAGGGCTCTGGTGAGTGGTCCTCGTTGAGTCTGGGTCTATTGCAGGAGGAGCTTTTAATGTTTCAAAATGATAACCACTCGTGAAGCCTTGATCAGGTAAAATAAAGAAACGGGGGAGGGCCTGGGGTTGTTTCAGGGTATAAATTAGGTGCAGACCTTAGACGGTAGGTCTTGTTTACAAGTCTACTTGTCTAGATCAGTCCCTGGGAGAAACCTTAAATCGACCTCATTCAATTGTCCGTTTGCAAACTGATTTAGATTATGCAAGTGGGACTGGCCTGCAGACTGAAGCCACAACGGCTCTCCAACCCAGGTGAACTAGTACATGTGAGTCAGCATGCAGACACCCCCCCCTGCCACCCCACTCCCCCTGCCACCCCGGCCGAAGCCACCATCCTCATCACATCTCATCCTCCGAGGGTGACAAGATGTCCCTGGAGGCTGCCATCACTGCTGACTGGGAATTGCCGGCTCGGGGAGCTGCAGGAGCACCCTCACCTCCCACCCCAAACCAAGCACCAGGCCCCCCCAAGAACATCTTCTCACCAACTGCCCCCTCCCCGCTTCCTACTGCTCCAGCATCCAGCCCATGAGCCATGGCAATGCCGATGACCTCTCTTACTGACCGTGTCCACGGAATAATCCAAAATCCTCAGATTTAGGCTCCTAAGCTCGAGTTGCAGTAAGAGAAGCCGGCATTGTGCACTGCCATCGTAACGCCTTAGAGACTTCTTGCTTTTAAATCTGATTTCCTACTGAGAAAACGAGTTATTGTTTGAACTCTTTTGTTTGTTTTCAAGTAGACGTGTCAGTGAGGGGTGAAGCCTGGGGTTTGGGACAGAGGGTGATTTTGAGAGTGGGGACGATGGGTCAGCTCTTCCCCGGCGATTCAGGTCTCCAGCAAATTACGGTCAGGCTGGAGGTGAATGAGGAAAGGAAAAGGTGAAAGATTTCCCCCCTCTCTGCTCTAGATGCATGAAACTCTTTCGGTTTTGTGTTTTGGAAGCCTCTTTGCAAAATGAAATGTGGCTCCTACTGTGGGATTAAAAGGGATGTAAAGAGGAACCAGATCTGCTTTTCCTGGTTTCGGTATTTTCTCAGACTCGCTCCCTTGCTGGTGGAAAGAGAGGTATAAATGTCAGTGAAGGTGCTGCTGAGCCCTGCAGGTGCCTTCATTGCGCTGCTACGGCCCTGCTCAGCCAGCAGGAATTCCCATCCTCGTGCTGTGATGTCTGTGGTTACTGTTGGCACTGGTTTGGTAGAGATTGTGTTGATTCTGACCTAAACACCTCAGTTCTGAGCAGAGCCCAAGAGCTGGAGTGGGTGGGTGTCGGGCATCTCGTGCTCAGCATCCCAGGCAGCTGCCCTGGCCTGGGCTTTGCAAAATAATAAAAGAATTCCCATTTTCAGAGTTTTCCATCTGGGGATGCTTCCGTGAACAAAACTTAACTCATTCTAGCTGTAAGATCCATAAGGAAAGTATTTAAATACTCAATTTTGGGCAGCTGCCTTTATAGCGAGCAAACTGCTGTGCACTTTGTGATACTGCAGGCTTTGCTTTTGCTGGTATCACCTGGCTAAGATACCTTCTATTTTCAGAGTTTTCCATCTGGGGATGCTTCCCTGAACAAAATTTACTCGTTCTTCTTTGCCTTAGCTGTAAGATCCAGAAGGAAAGTATTTAAATACTCAATTTTGGGCAGCTGCCTTTATAGCGAGCAAACTGCTGTGCACTTTGTGATACTGCAGGCTTTGCTTTTGCTGGTATCACCTGGCTAAGATACCTTCTAAAAAGGCTTTTTTATTATTAAAAAAAAAATAAATAAAACCCCATTACCAGCCCACCCAAATGGAAGTTGAGGCTGCAGCCCCCTAAAAAAAAAAAAAAAAACCCCATTACCAGTTCACCCAAATGGAAGTTGAGGCTGCAGCTCCTGGGCTGTGATCTGGCCTCGGTTCCTTTCATTACGGACTGGGATTTCTGCTGCTGGGAGCTCAGGCAGTTTAGAGGAGCTGTCTGATGGGTAATGCAAATCAGTAACAATTAAATTTTTTGCTAACTGTATCCTGAGATCTTTCCTTGGTGCCAGTGAAGCTTTGTTGGACTTAAGGGGGAGCAGCCTGTGTGGTGCCCACAGCCCTTTGGCCCTCCTGAGCATCTGCAGTTTTCCATTTCGTTGGTTGAATTTGATCAGTGAATAAAAACAAAAATTGATTTTCTTGCTTAAGCAAAAATGCTGCTTCAGGTGCATTAAAACACTTGAATATTTAGGGGTTTAACCCTTTTGTTCTAGTTAATACAAAATCCAGGCAACACGAGGTTCCATTTAGGAACTCTGAATTGTTCTTGAATTAACACAACAGAACAAAACGCTGTGATTTGTACAATGTTGCCTGTTGTTGTTGGGCTTCTCGGCTGAAAGCCCTGAAGAAATGAGCCACGGGCTTGTACTTCTGGGTGGTGTCGGTGAACTGCATCTTCCTTTCTGGTGAACTCAATATTTAGCCTCGAAGCACAGAGCTTTGGCAACGCTTTGTGTCTTTATGGCTTTGAAACATCTCTTGTCCTGGACTGGTGTTGGCCACGTCACTTGGTTGCCCTGATGGTGACCAGACACCTCCTGGAGAGCAGTGGGGCTGGAGGGTGGTAGGAAAGTCCGTATCCCTGCGCTTTTAAATCCCCCGCAGTGAAACAGGGGAGCAGAATTTCACTGAATTTCACTGAATTTTTAGAGTTGGAAGGGACCATAGAGATCATCTAGTCCAACTCCCCTGCTAAAGCAGGACCACCCAGAGCTGTGAGCTTTTTGCAAAAATCCAGTTCACAGAATCACACGGGGTTGGAAGGGACCTCTGGACACCATCCAGTCCAACCCCCTGCCAAAGCAGGTCCACTCAGAGCAGGTCCCACAGGAACGTGTCCAGGTGGGGTTTGAATGTCTCCAGAGAAGGAGACTCCACCCCCTCCCTGGGCAGCCTCTGCCAGGGCTCTGCCACCCTCACAGCAAAGAAGTTCCTCCTCATGTTTAGGTGGAACTTCTTATGGTCAAGTTTGTGCCCATTTCCTCTTGTCCTGTCCCTGGGCACCACTGAGAAAAGACCGGCCCCATCCTCCTGACACCCACCCTTGAAGTATTTATAAGCATTGGTCAAATCCCCCCAGTTTAAGAGCCTCCATTTGTAAAATAGTTATTTGCAAGGCACGGTGTGAATTCAAAGCAGCATTTTTGTTTTCAAATGAGACCAGCCCTCCCCAGGGTCTCCAGGAGCTGGGGATGCAGATCTTTGTCTGCCGGAGATCTCGGCTGGGCTTTAAATAGGGCGCTGTGTTTGGGAGCAGCCGGTGAGTGGGAGCGCAGCCGGGTGTGCTGCCTGGCTGTGAAATACCCTGCTTTATCTCATGATTAGAGGCGGCTCGTTCTGGCACAGATTGGGGCTGTGCTGTGATTTATGTTTATGAGGCACATCGGACCGGTGCAGCTCTCATTCCCAGCCTGATCTTCTGAAAAAAAATAAATCCAAACCACTCTTTTTTGCCTGGACCAAAACAAACAAAAAAGGACCCCGTGAATCCGTGCCGGCCTTTTGAGAGACTTTTTGAAATCACAATTAATTAAGGAAAGTTTGCTTCCTCCCACGTTCCTTCATCCAGCTGTTTTTAATGGAAGGCTTGAGGCTGAATTATCCCAGGAACTATTCCTCCACGACATCACTCCTTGGTACAGGCTTTTCTGGACATAAGCAATAATAGAAGCAAACTATCATTCTGATAGTGTGCTCTTTTCTTTTTTTCTTTTTTCTTTTTTTTTTAACCTGGAGTCAATTTGCAAAATTATGAATTACTGTCTCCCCTCCTGAAAAGAGGATTTGACTGGCAGAGGAGCAAATCCCTGGGAAATGGGGAGCTGCTGCCTCTGGCACAATATCACTGAGCTGCAGCCCTCTCGCTGCTCGCGGAAAAGAAATGGCTTTTTTATTTTTCCCAGGAGGAGGAAGGCTGTCACCACACTCATCCCCTGCAGCAAAGCACCTTGTCCTTCTGCTGTGAAGCAGGGTGACCTGGCCCATTGCAGGTGACTGAGACCTGACTGCAAGAATCTTAAATCTCAGCCTTCTGTGACTAATTAAAACCTAGTTATGGATAACAAGTCACCAGTTGCTAAATTGTTCCTGCTTTCTCTCTGCTCTTCACCTCTTCCTGCTGGTCTGTCCCAGCCCTGTGTAGACCCCTCTGCTTCCTGAGCCATGGGGAGACCAATGGCCTTTAGGAGCCCTCCCAGCCCGTCTGAAAAGGAGGGAAATGACCCATAAAATGAGGCTTCTGGCAGGAGGAGGCTGGGGGGCATCCAGGCTGAGAGGAGGGGGTGGCACAGGGGGTGGCACTGGCCTCCCCAGCCGTAGCCACCCGGTGCTGCTGTGGTGCCCTACGGTGACGGCCACCTCCGCTCCTGCCCTCGGGAGCCAAGCAAAGGATGGTCAGGAGGGCTGGAATCCAGAGGACGTGAGGGAGGTGGACACCTCGCTGGGTCCTCAGAGGATGGGAGGAGGGAAGGTGGTCTCAGAGGGCCCTTCAGCTCCTGTGAGGAGCGGACGGGGGGTCTCCCAACCCACGCACCCCCCGTTTCTCTCCGCAGACACATGTGGGCTGAGGGATGCTTGTCTTCATGGTGGTTCTTGGGTCTTATAAAAGGCTGTTGTGTTCCATGTGCTGTGTGTGTCAGTAGCTGTGGGTCCTACCTTGCTTGGCTCTTTCAGCTGGATACGAGCCCCGGTGCTGTCACCAGAGCCCCCCCTCGGCTCCTGTGCCTGGGGACTCTCGGAGGGTTTGGGGGATGATGGAAGTTGTCTTGCCTGTGGGATAACCCCAGGGATTTGTCCCTCCAGGTTTTCTGTGCCAGTCTGAGGCTGCCTTTAACAGTTATTTCGATATGTGAGAAATTTCAAGCGTTTCAGAGGGGACGGGGTAAAGAGGAAGAGGAGGAAAAGAGCCCATAGGCAACGGAGGATGGCTCCCTTCCTAAAGGGGAGGCTGGTTTCCATGGGGCGAGCAGTGTGCTCAGCCCGGAGGGGTGCGAGATGTAGTTGTCTGCACTTCGAAGGTGGTCTCAGAGGGCCCTTCAGCTCCTGCGAGGAGCGGACGGGGGGTCTCCCAACCCACGCACCCCCCGTTTCTCTCCGCAGACACATGTGGGCTGAGGGATGCTTGTCTTCATGGTGGTTCTTGGGTCTTATAAAAGGCTGTTGTGTTCCATGTGCTGTGTGTGTCAGTAGCTGTGGGTCCTACCTTGCTTGGCTCTTTCAGCTGGATACGAGCCCCGGTGCTGTCACCAGAGCCCCCCCTCGGCTCCTGTGCCTGGGGACTCTCGGAGGGTTTGGGGGATGATGGAAGTTGTCTTGCCTGTGGGATAACCCCAGGGATTTGTCCCTCCAGGTTTTCTGTGCCAGTCTGAGGCTGCCTTTAACAGTTATTTCGATATGTGAGAAATTTCAAGCGTTTCAGAGGGGACGGGGTAAAGAGGAAGAGGAGGAAAAGAGCCCATAGGCAACGGAGGATGGCTCCCTTCCTAAAGGGGAGGCTGGTTTCCATGGGGTGAGCAGTGTGCTCAGCCCGGAGGGGTGCGAGATGTAGTTGCTGCTGTTCCCCTGGCCCATCTTTGGGATTTTTCCCAGGAGAAGGGACAAGAACTTCTCAGGCTCTTTCAGAAGCAGGTCTCCCAGCTGGTGGCCGAGTGCCAGGAGCCGTTTTGCAGGAGCACTGGCTGTGTTTTGTCGAGCTTGGAGCAACCCCACCGTGTAAATCCCCTGCCTTCCTCCCGAGAGCAGAAGGGCATCCTCTAACGAGCTCCAGAAGAGCTCGGCTCTCGTTAGGGGAGGTGGACCAGCTACAGGAGGCAGTTTGAGGAAGATACTGGATTTATGGGGAGAGTTGGGGCTGGACCGTGAGGTCAGGGTCAGGATGGGTGCTGGAGCTGGGGATGTGGGGAGAGATGCCACGAGGCAGGAGGGGAAGCCGGGTCGCCCCAGGCTCTCTGCCTGCCCGGAGGCAGCTTGGTGTGAGGTGCTGGTACAGCTCGTAGGCTGCAGCTGGTCTGGGGAGAAGGCTTGTGTGTTAGTCAAAGCCATTTCCCCGTAACAGACGGGTACTTTCTGGTAAGTGTTTCCTGACTTTAAAAGTAGTAAAATCATCCTGTGTTTAGAGAGCTACACAGGGGCTTTTTGTTTTCATACACATTTTTAAACGCACACACGCCGATAGGGAGCTTAACTTCATTTAAGCCTAGGTGTGTGATTGTGTCAAGCAACAACCGGCCGCGGTGGGTGTTTTGCCGTCTCTTGGCTGTTGAGGATTCTGCTGTGTATTGTTTCTGCAGGCGACAGTGAACGCCCGGCCCCAGCGCATCCTCGACACCTCCTCGCTGACCCAGTCCGCCCCCGCCAGCCCCACCAACAAGGGCATGCACATCCACCAAGTCGGGTAAGCTCCTGTGGGGCTGCAGTGATTTCACCGGGGGGGTTTGGGTGCTCCCTGTCCCCCCACTGTGGGCAGCCAGCCCAGGGAACCGCACCGGGAACGTTTCACCGGGGGGGTTTGGGTGCTCCCTGTCACCCCAGCTCTTTCGCTGGGGTGGGTTTGGGTGGTCCCTGTCCCCCACCGTGGGCAGCCAGCCCAGGGAACCACACTGGGAACACACCGAGCTCTCTGTGCCTGTTTTAGCACTGGAAAAGTGATCAGAAACAAAAGCTCTGGGAAAAAGGTGGGGAGTTTCTTCCTGTTTTTCTTCGTAGGACAAAGCAACAAGCCACGCTCATTACCTAAAGGTGAATCCAAGAGCTGGCTGTTGCTGATTTTACTGATGCGCTTTGTGGCGGCCAAATTTCCCAGCCTGAGCTGTGTTTTCTGCACTTTCAGCTGACAAAAGCCAGGGTTGTCTGATGATCAACAAGCCGTGCCTAAAGGGCAGGGGAATTCAGGTGGTGGTATGGGCAAAGCTAGGATTTGAAAACCTGTTTATTGTCCAAAACCTGCTCTCCAGCAGAAAACACCACGCTTTAGGTCTAGCATCCCATAAACAGTGTGCACCAGTGAGATTCACAGTTGAAATAAGGGCCCAGGACTGCACAGTGATGGGTTTTTAATGTTTTCTGATAGTATAATGTAACTGTGCAATGAGAGAAATCACAGTTTATATGTAAATTAAAATGTTTTGCTGTGGGCTGATGGGATTTCCAGTCTCCCTGTTGAAATACACTGGTAGTTGTGTCCCTTAGGTCAGACATCATGACCTGTTGGACCTCTGCAGGTTCCCAAAATGTTGATTTTCCTGCCCTCATCTGGAGTTGGCGCAGCTGAGGTTCACTCTTGGTTTGGGGTTTGGACATCTTTTGCAGGGGATGGGGGGATTGTGTTCTCTCCCTTTGGTTTGGTTTTGTAGAGGAAGCAGAGAGTGAAGTGTAAACCTTACAAGAAAAGAACGAAGCGAAGGCAGGGCCACTCTGTGCAGGAGTGAGGGAGTGGATGGGCAGTGATGCTGGAGCTGTGTTTTCCTCTGCCCTTGGGGTGTGCAGGGGCAGAGCTGGGTTTCTGTGTCAGGGGGAGCATTGAACTGTCTTCAGGCTGTAGGAAACCAGGTTGATTGTCAAAGGTGGGAAACACCAGCTCCCTGCGATGTGCCAGGCTGAGGTGACACGTACCAGCAGCTCAGTGTCGTGTCTGGCACTCTCTAAATCCTTCCCCTCTTTTCTCTCTAGAGGGTCACCTCCAACCACCAGTACCAGCAGCTCCAGCCTGACAAACGACGTGACTAAACAACCCGTCAGTCGGGACATCGCGTCCGTGAGACCTGCCAACGTTGGCAACATGGGGGTGCAGTATACTCCCCACTCCCACCAGTTCCCCAGGACCAGAAAAATGTTTGACAAAGGGCCAGAACAGGTAATAAGATTTTTCCCTTCGACTCTGGCTGCTTCCCCGCTCCACTGGAGTTTGTTACACATCTTTTCTTTGTATTTTATTTCTTACGTGTCTCTTGTTTGCTTGTAGCTGCTGTTAACTCCGGGTTGGCTTCTTCTAACCAGTAACATAAAAATGGATTTGTACATGGATTTGGGTTTTTTTTTTTCTTCAGGATAAATTTTGTTTTATGGCTTCTGATGGGGCATTATTCACTTGTGCTGCGATTCAGGGGTGTTAATCAGAGTTGATTGCTTATTCTTTCATAAACACTTGTCTGCCTGAGCGATAACGCACAGTCAGATCTGTGACCCTCAGATGCTTTTTCTCCAACCTCAGCAAAGCAGGGGCCAAGGAGGAAAAAGGGGAGATTCCTCCTCCTCTAACACCCAAACTGGAATTCCTCTGGAGAGACTGGTGGCTGCTTCTGCACAGGGATATTCCCCTTCTTTCCAGCAGCCCCTTTTCACTGTGCAGGAGGGAGGTGGGAGCCCAGCCTGTTGCTGGGAAGACCAAAGCCAGTCACCAAGGGCTTTGTGTATGTTTTATCATTCTAAAGACAGTCATCAGGTACCGGGCACTTTTCCATTTTCAGAAGCTGA
The DNA here is from genome assembly GCF_001431845.1 of Calidris pugnax. Taxonomy (NCBI): domain Eukaryota; kingdom Metazoa; phylum Chordata; class Aves; order Charadriiformes; family Scolopacidae; genus Calidris; species Calidris pugnax. The sequence goes on along the minus strand of NW_015090778.1, from coordinate 353,024 downwards.
AGAACTGATGTGGTGCCAAGTGGAGCAATCAGTCAGGTTTTAGTGTGCACCAGGGGTTCTGAATGTCACCCTCAGATGAGTCAGGATGGATGAAGGTGCTTGAGCCCAAGCACGCTGGGATGTGCTTGTGGCTGCTGTGTGAAGACAGAGATGACACTTCCCAGCACTCAGGGTCTGGCAATGGTTTGGTGTCTCCCTCCCCCTCTATTTTAGCCCATTTCCAGGATTTTCCTGGGGCTGGCTCTGTGGGTGAGAGGAAGCTGAAGAGGCAGCAAGTGTGCTCTGCTGCCGGTGCTCCTGCACAAAGCCTGGGGGAGGGAGGACATTGATGCTCCTTTTCTCCCTCCTGGTACTATGAGCAGGAAGGGTTCTCTCTGTGAGTGTCACAATCCACAGGATGAGTGCATGGCACAGCTTTCAGGTGTTCTGACTGCTGAGTAGTAACCACCCTTCACTTAAATTGGCAATTCTGCCTTTAATGAATGATCTCACAGAAGCTTCCAGAGGTGGAGAGTCAATTCTTCTGGGTGATTACAAAAAAAAATAACCTTGAAGCCTTTAGCATGAACATCTTCACCTCTCATGGGAATGGCAGCACTAGCCTGGATCCTATTTCTGAAAAAATGGGTGAAATCCGATTGAATGGAATGGTCTTTCCATTTTTGTTTTGGATGTCTTGGGCTTCGTAAGAGATTTTCAATCCCTAGATGTCCTTGCCATGAAGCTGTTGCCCGGCTGGGCTTTATCCTGAACCATCTTCTCCACTGTCTCTCATGCCAGATGCTTGGGAGACAGGGAGAAAACTCATCCTGGGACTTTATTTTGATGATAGGCTGATGCTTCAGCCCTGATTCATAGGGCAGCTTAATTACATCTTGCACTGCGTGGCTGAGGGAATTTGTGCATTTTGAAGGACTCCACGTAATGACAGTGATCTTAAAGCCAGGTGTAAGAATTCCACACCCGTGGCAATGGGTTTGGGCTCCTTTCTGCCTGGTGATGTGTTGAAGGCAGCGTGGAGGGGAGGGCTGTGGGTTAACCCCCTGTTCTCTCTCTGCACAGACCACTGATGATGCCGACGATGCAGTGGGACACAAAAGTTTCATTTCGGCCACGGTGCAGACGGGGTTCTGTGACTGGAGCGCCAAGTATTTCGCTCAGCCGCAAGAAAAGAACGCAGCGAAGGCAGGGCCACTCTGTGCAGGAGTGAGGGAGTGGATGGGCAGTGATGCTGGAGCTGTGTTTTCCTCTGCCCTTGGGGTGTGCAGGGGCAGAGCTGGGTTTCTGTGTCAGGGGGAGCATTGAACTGTCTTCAGGCTGTAGGAAACCAGGTTGATTGTCAAAGGTGGGAAACACCAGCTCCCTGCGATGTGCCAGGCTGAGGTGACACGTACCAGCAGCTCAGTGTCGTGTCTGGCACTCTCTAAATCCTTCCCCTCTTTTCTCTCTAGAGGGTCACCTCCAACCACCAGTACCAGCAGCTCCAGCCTGACAAACGACGTGACTAAACAACCCGTCAGTCGGGACATCGCGTCCGTGAGACCTGCCAACGTTGGCAACATGGGGGTGCAGTATACTCCCCACTCCCACCAGTTCCCCAGGACCAGAAAAATGTTTGACAAAGGGCCAGAACAGGTAATAAGATTTTTCCCTTCGACTCTGGCTGCTTCCCCGCTCCACTGGAGTTTGTTACACATCTTTTCTTTGTATTTTATTTCTTACGTGTCTCTTGTTTGCTTGTAGCTGCTGTTAACTCCGGGTTGGCTTCTTCTAACCAGTAACATAAAAATGGATTTGTACATGGATTTGGGTTTTTTTTTTTCTTCAGGATAAATTTTGTTTTATGGCTTCTGATGGGGCATTATTCACTTGTGCTGCGATTCAGGGGTGTTAATCAGAGTTGATTGCTTATTCTTTCATAAACACTTGTCTGCCTGAGCGATAACACACAGTCAGATCTGTGACCCTCAGATGCTTTTTCTCCAACCTCAGCAAAGCAGGGGCCAAGGAGGAAAAAGGGGAGATTCCTCCTCCTCTAACACCCAGACTGGAATTCCTCTGGAGAGACTGGTGGCTGCTTCTGCACAGGGATATTCCCCTTCTTTCCAGCAGCCCCTTTTCACTGTGCAGGAGGGAGGTGGGAGCCCAGCCTGTTGCTGGGAAGACCAAAGCCAGTCACCAAGGGCTTTGTGTATGTTTTATCATTCTAAAGACAGTCATCAGGTACCGGGCACTTTTCCATTTTCAGAAGCTGAAGAACTGATGTGGTGCCAAGTGGAGCAATCAGTCAGGTTTTAGTGTGCACCAGGGGTTCTGAATGTCACCCTCAGATGAGTCAGGATGGATGAAGGTGCTTGAGCCCAAGCACGCTGGGATGTGCTTGTGGCTGCTGTGTGAAGACAGAGATGACACTTCCCAGCACTCAGGGTCTGGCAATGGTTTGGTGTCTCCCTCCCCCTCTATTTTAGCCCATTTCCAGGATTTTCCTGGGGCTGGCTCTGTGGGTGAGAGGAAGCTGAAGAGGCAGCAAGTGTGCTCTGCTGCCGGTGCTCCTGCACAAAGCCTGGGGGAGGGAGGACATTGATGCTCCTTTTCTCCCTCCTGGTACTATGAGCAGGAAGGGTTCTCTCTGTGAGTGTCACAGTCCACAGGATGAGTGCATGGCACAGCTTTCAGGTGTTCTGACTGCTGAGTAGTAACCACCCTTCACTTAAATTGGCAATTCTGCCTTTAATGAATGATCTCACAGAAGCTTCCAGAGGTGGAGAGTTGATTCTTCTGGGTGATTACAAAAAAACATAAACTTGAAGCCTTTAGCAGGAACATCTTCACCTCTTGTGGGAATGGCAGCACTAGCCTGGATCCTATTTCTGAAAAAATGGATGAAATCCGATTGAATGGAATGGTCTTTCCATTTTTGTTTTGGATGTCTTGGACTTTGTAACACATTTTCAATCCCTAGATGTCCTTGCCATGAAGCTGTTGCCCGGCTGGGCTTTATCCTGAACCATCTTCTCCACTGTCTCTCATGCCAGGTGGGAATGGCAGCACTAGCCTGGATCCTATTTCTGAAAAAATGGATGAAATCCGATTGAATGGAATGGTCTTTCCATTTTTGTTTTGGATGTCTTGGGCTTCGTAAGAGATTTTCAATCCCTAGATGTCCTTGCCATGAAGCTGTTGCCCGGCTGGGCTTTATCCTGAACCATCTTCTCCACTGTCTCTCATGCCAGATGCTTGGGAGACAGGGAGAAAACTCATCCTGGGACTTTATTTTGATGATAGGCTGATGCTTCAGCCCTGATTCATAGGGCAGCTTAATTACATCTTGCACTGCGTGGCTGAGGGAATTTGTGCATTTTGAAGGACTCCACGTAATGACAGTGATCTTAAAGCCAGGCGTAAGAATTCCACACCCGTGGCAATGGGTTTGGGCTCCTTTCTGCCTGGTGATGTGTTGAAGGCAGCGTGGAGGGGAGGGCTGTGGGTTAACCCCCTGTTCTCTCTCTGCACAGACCACTGATGATGCCGACGATGCAGTGGGACACAAAAGTTTCATTTCGGCCACGGTGCAGACGGGGTTCTGTGACTGGAGCGCCAAGTATTTCGCTCAGCCGGTGATGAAGGTAATGCTTTGCTGTCTCTGGGGGTGCTCTCTGGGGGAGGCACCACTTTCGCTCAGCCGGTGATGAAGGTAATGCTTTGCTGTCTCTGTGAGTGCTGTCTGGGGAGGCACCGCAGCCTTGAGAAGTCCTGGTGTCCCCAGCGTGGGCTGGTGGCCTCCCCTGCTCTTTTTCCCTTCCTTTTCCTCCAGTCGGGGCAGGGAGAGGGATGGATTTGCTTGCATCGTGCTGCTGTGGGGGCTGCCTGACCTCTGGGCTTGTAGAATAAGGGGGGAAAAAATCACAGGAGGGAGCAGGAGAGTCAGTGAGAGATGGGACAGCGGGGTGTCACCAGGGAAAGAGCCCGGAATAAAGCACGGCAGCCCACGGGGAACGTTCCAGAAAGAATGTAAAAATGAGGAGAAGTTTTGTAATTGGTCTGGATCCACCAGTTTTGCGCAGTTGCAGGTTGCATTGCTGAGTTGTTTCACTGCAAACGTTGTGCTTGTCTGCAAACTGAAAATTGCATCAGAGTTAAAATTGATCTTTTTATGTAAACAAATGGAATTAGGAAGGCCCTTTATTCCAGAAGGGGCTGCGAGAGGCTGGAGAGAGAGAGAGGTGCTGTTTTCTTTCTGACACTCGAGTGGAATTTTCTGGCTGTGGTGATGCTAAAACATCAGAGGGGCAGGGAGAGCACTGCCCTGGGGGCTGCCATCCCACGGAATCCCTGGGGGCAGCAGAATGATCCCTCTGCTGCAAGTGGGGCTTGACTGTGCTGGAGTGGGACTTCAGAGTCCTGCTCTGCCCCTGAGCACCCCGTGTAGGTGCCTTTCACTTAATAAGGAGAAAGCGACAGTGGTGGGACACGGGCATGGCTGCCTGGGGGAAATTTGGAAGCATCATTGTTGTTTTTTTAAAGCTTAAAAAAAAACCACATTCTATTATGGCAAAAAGTGAGGGTGGTAATGACAAATTTCCAGCATGTTCTGGTAACAAAGTTGGCTTTATGTGAAGTGAGATACGCTGGAGCCTTGTTGTAGGGAAGAATGAAAACAGAGCTCTTAAGAGATGGGGAAAGATCGTCAGTGACTGGAAACAGAAAACGTTAAATTCCCAGAATCTTTTATCCAAAGATCAGGTTTCAATTTTAAGTACGAAATAAAACCAGGCGGTAAATCTTGCCTTATTATAAGCAGAGAGGGTAAGATGAGCCTCCAGGTACCTTGGGAGTCAGGCAGCACAAACTGTAAGAGAAATCTCAGCTTCGTTTCATGGAGGTGCTGCAGTTTCTGTGAATAATAACACACCGTCACTGTGAATGCCATTACCTGAGCAACTCTGCATCGGGTGCTTATATCCAACCAGTGAGGTTTAAATCTTAATAATGAAGAAATTGTGTGGTTTATGTGCTGTCTCAGCCAAGAATTGCCACTGAGCCATCCGTCACCTCATCCTCCCACTCTTTAGGCACGTTAAATTGATGATGGGGTGAGGTAATAGCCCCCAAGTTCAAGGATATCAGAAAACTAGTCAGATGGCAGCCAGTTTCTGTGTAGCTTTGGTTCCTTTAGAGAATCACCAGGAGGAACGACTGGATGGTAAAGTGATTGCCCAACACTTCCTCAGCTGCTGGTCAAATTAACTTGTTTCTGATATCATTAGCAGAATAATTCATTAGGATGTACATCTGGCCTGTGGGGCTTGGTCAAGCTCTGAACCAGGGTCTTCTCTCATCACGATGAGTTCTGGTGTCTTGATTTGAGGAGAGTACAAGAGGAGGAGGATGTTGTTCCATCTCTTAGTTCTTATTAAAAACATTTGTCTACTTTCTAAGGAAAGCTTTTCCCAGTGAAGAGGGGTGTCTTTATTAATAAAATACATCATGGTAGACAGCCAATGCGAGGCAGGTTCAGATGGGGAGCTCTGTGTGTGTCTTCAGTTCTTCATGTGCATAAAATAGAGAAAATTACTTGAGGGGAAGGAAGAAAAATTATGGAGAATTCCTGGACTTATTTCTAGAAGCCAGAGAGGGAGAGTCGTGGAAATTGAGGGTTCCCCCTGCATCCTGGTGGGTGTTCGGTGTCTCACCAGGAGGAGGAAGGTGCTGCAGCCCAGTGGGTGCCACCGTGCAGGCTCTGTCCCTCTCTGTCCCTCTCTGTCCCTCCCGTGTGTCACAGCGATGGCTCTTTTCATAGTTTCCCAAGTGCTTTCGTTTGGAAAGACACACTGACTGGGACTGAGCTTTCTGAGCACGGACTGTCCTCAGCCAGCAGTGTTTTAGGTAAAATTTGAGCAAAACAAAACTGTGTTTCCTACTAAGAGAATTGATTTCCCCATTACTTCCCTAAAGCAGCTTTAAGAGGCCGAGTAGAGGGTTTCTGCAGAAAAACTCCCATGTTATGCTGTGCTAACAGGGAATTCTGTGTATCTTTGTAATTGGAGTGGGTGGTGTGTGTGCAAGGGATGGGGAGAAGTCCCTCAGTGAGAACTTTCTTTGGTGTTTCTTGATTGCTGGTTGTGTAATTGGGCAGCGCCGGCCACCCCGTAATGGGGGTGTGGGCTGAGCTTCCACAGAGTCCTCCTTTCCTGGAAAACAAGGAACAAACAGTCCTGGCTGGTAGCTGCTGCCTTTGGGGAGCTTCAGCCTCATGAAAAAGGCAAAGAGTAAAGTCTACATGGTCCTGGTGGAAGAAGACAACATTGATGTTTAATTCCAGTGCTTCATTTGGAGATGCCGCCTACCATCATAAACAGGGAAAGACAAGACAACTGTTCCTGTAATGAATAAACATAAAACGACTGTGAGTGCATCTTAGTCATATTTAATTTATGAATTTAGTTTTGCTTCATAGACCTTGCTCTGAGAATGCTTTCACTGGAAAGATTGAGGGATTAATTTCCAGTGTAAATCACTGGCTCCGTTTCAAGCCATCATTCCGCGTTTGATTTATTGATTATCTGATCAACTAAATGGAGAAAGAAAAGCACTGCATTGTGAATTCTCACCGTGCCAGGAAAAACAGATACCTACCCCAGCTCTGAGCTCTACAAATGTCTTTCCTCTTCCCAAAAACTCTTGTGGCACCAGGCTGTGCTGTCACCACGGGCGGGCTTGGAGCGGCGGCGCAGGAAAGCCGCGCTGCCGGCTGTCAGGAAGCCCGGAGTCACCGCGAGCGGGAGCAGCATCTGTCGTTCCCAGGACTGGCAGAACATGCAGGAGCTGGTGAGCATCCTGGAAGGTGAGAATTACATCAGAAATCCTTCCTGATAAGTCCCTGCCTTCACTTCAGTGCTTGTGCTTTGGCCGTTGTTCAAAGTCCTGGCAGAGGAAGGAGCTTTCCTTGCAATTGCTGCAGTAACGTCCACCCCGGGGAAAAACCTCCTTCGCTGCCGGAGCTGAACCTGCCCCACGGCCCTTTGAACACAGACCTCCTTGTGCAGAGGGAGAGACGGAGCATTAAAGAAGAAAAACTTCCTTCCTCTCTCAGATGACAGCGCTGGGTGGGAGGTTTCGGGATGGAAGTTGGTTTCTGTCGGAGTGGAAGCTCCGAGGTGCCGGGAGTTGGTGGCGTGATCCTCCTCGTGTGGCAGCGTTTGTGACTCCCACCTTCCTCGGGGAGCTCTGCTCGAGGGGAACTGAGCAACCGCCAGAACCGGGCTGGTGGTTACTCAAATCACTGTCTGATGCTTAGATGGGAGCCGGCTGGGAGGGAGACAGAGGCATGAAGAGAGCCTAAATAGTTCTTTTGAAAAATAATTTCTGGATTTCCAGCAGCAGCCGGGCTGAGGTCTCAGCTCTCTGCTCCACACACCCCCCAATGGATGCCCGTGCTTGTGTGTCACCAGACGCTCCCTCGTGACACGTTCTGTGGGGTTCACGTTTGCATAGGTGTGTGTGCTCTTTGGGTTGATTTGTGGTTGGACTTTTGATGGTTGGACATTTGGCAGTTTTTCTCCAATATGCACAGTTTCACCATCACAAGCTGTACTGGGGATTCCTTACAAGCCAACCTGCCAGAACCTCCCCGGAGACCCGTCATCCCATCAGTGACCAGCTACGGGTGGCACTGGCCATACTTCTGTCTTGGTTCCTCGCTCAGTCCCTTGTGTCACCTGCTCCTCCCTTGCAGGTGGTTTGCAGGACAACCCTGGGCAAGGAGGGGGTTGGAATGGAAAGATGGTTTCTGCCCCCAAAACCCATTCGTTGCTGAGGCAGACGGTGTCCTGGTGAACTGGAGAGGATGGACGGATGTTTGCTGGTCTCGATGGGCTTGACGTGACTGTCCTGTCCTGTGTCTCTGCCCTTTTTGCATGGCTTTTCCTCTGTTCCAGGCACACACACGCTGTGTCCCTCTCATCAGAGTGTCCCCTCCCACAGCCCCTCACACCAGCCCCACTCCAGGTGCTGCAGCCTCTGGGGACTGTACCCCAGAGACCTCGTTAGAGCAGGGATCTTCCTTTACTGATACCTGCTGATAAAGGCAACTGCCTGCTTGGCCTCCTTGGGAGAGGGAAGTTATTTTTCTTCAGACCAAAAAGCCCAGCAACTTCTTTATCTGATATTCTTTATCTGCTGGAATGAAGAGCGCTTTGCTCAGCTGCGTGATGGTCCTTTTCTTAGTCCTAAACTCTGGAAGCTGCTTCCCTGAGAAGCTGGATTTTCATTAAGGTGTAGGTGTAATCTCTCTGCTCTCAGATCTCCTTTGATGTATTTTATCTTAGGTTTGTTTATTGCTTCACCTTATTGGTCATTTGTCATTGCCTTTCTAATAGATGTTGTATTCTTGAAAAATTGAAATAGTAGAGCTTTTCGGTTTGTTTTTTTCAGGAGGAAAGGTGGAAGGTGGGTTTCTTAGTTTTTATTTATTTTTGAAGAAGCAGAAATTCAGCTCAGTAATAGCTGTTTTCCAAGGTATAGTGCGTTTTGAAGACAGTATATATAATAGTGACAGATGATTTAAGTACTTTCTCATTAAGGAAAAAAAGTGTGTGTTTGTGAGGAATGGGGAAGGAGTGAAAGGACCTTGTCTTTTATATCTCCCTTCTCCAAGAGTTACTCCTTTTGGAACAGCCATCGTTTCCTCTGTCAATAGGAGCTGGATTAGAGTCCTCTATCTCAGCTCCTTAATTGATGCAAGGATGTTTCTAGCGCAGTGCTGCTGCTGGCCTTGGATAATTTTTTCAGCATTAAATAAAAGACACATCACACGTAACTGCTGCAGCGCGGGGTTGGGGATGAGATCAGATGAGTTCATTCCTTTTGATCCTGTGCTTTGGCTCCGGGTGGGAATTCCCGGGATCCCTGCCTGTCCTCGGGAGCAGCACCTTGACTTGCCAGATCCCTGGCAGGAGCTGCCGGAGGCGCTGGTGCAGAATCCTGACCCGGCCTGTGGCTGGAGGATGGATTTTGCAGGAAAACCGTGCAGGAGCCTGGAGCTGTGGGTGGGAATAAAGGTAATAAAATAGGTCAGAGGGGCTGTACGTGCTCCAGGGCCTCGCTCCAGTTTCAGGTGGAACTTTGTGTGTGATCGAACCAGGATGACACGGGGGCATCGTTTGCTCGGAACCAATTCTGCTACGGGGGGTTAAAACAGTTATGAGTAAAATACGATGTTGGTAACTTGAGCATCTCAGGGATTTGAAAGTGAAATAATGCCTTTTTTGGCCTGCAGTCATCTCTTAGCTGGGAAAGATTTTAATGTGTTCTGAGCTTTCTGTCTGTACCAGAGCTTTGTTCTCTCTTTAATCTCAGGATTGCTACGTGATGCTTTTCAGTTGAAAAGTGTTAAGTGGAGTAATCTGTATTGCAAGGAAACGGGGGTCGTGCTGTTTGGGGGGGGGCAAGGAGTTACGGTGCCTGTGTCTGCAGCAGAAAATGTTCCTCACAAACCCATCGCTGTGATTTGAAACAATTTGAATGCGTGTGGCTCTTCCGAAACCCCGTGTCAGTCACTCTGGAGAAATGCCTACGACTTAAAACAAAATATAGGACAGCAAAAGGGAAGGGGAAGAGATTACAGATGATGGGGAAGATTTAGATCAGAAAGATGCTCAAGTGTTTAATAACATAAGGTCCCACGAGCTCCTCTGTTTACTGCCTGAAGCTGGAGGCCCTAAAGAATTTATGGCTTAGTCTGATGTGCATGTGTATGAGCGTGCATTACAAGGGTAATTCATGGAGTTTTGATGGTTACTGTTGTTTTGTGTTGTCAATATGTTGTTATTCTGAAAGATCCCAGAGGAGCATGACTTGGAGAGCCAGATCCGCAAGGAGAGAGAGTGGCGGTTCCTGCGCAACGCCCGTGTCAGGAAGCAAGCCCAGAAGATCATCCAGAAAGGTGAGCGATGTCCTTCCTGCCCACATGCAGGCAGCTCCCTCGCCCTCCCAGTGCTGCTTAGTCCGGGCACTGAGCTGTAAAACCCCCATTAATGATGGTTCCATGCTGCCCCTCAGACTGGGATGGTGCTCCTGTGCTCCCCTGGGCAGGAGATGCTGCTCTGGGGTCACTCATTATTCTCAGCTACTGGGTTTGTTCACCAGATCAAGGGAGCAACCACTTAAAATGCCAAATGTCTGCCTTCCCCTTTGAAAATGTCACCCCAGGGCTGTGATACAAGCAACTGAGGTGGTTGGTCACCAATGGGAATGCCCGGCCGGAGCGTGGCCAACCTGTCGGGACCGGCCAGAGCCCAAGAGTAATGACTTCTTTGAGGGAGGAGAGAGCTTGCCGTGAAAGCAGCTTCCCTGCTTACAAGAATTGACAGAGCATCCGAATTTCTAGTGCGAGTACTGGCTCCCGAGCCCTCTGGGCTGTTGGGCAGCAGCTGAGGTCAGACCCGACCGCAGCCGGCACCTCCGCGAGAGCCAGGGCGCTCAGCCTGGAATCAATAATTCAGAGAACTTTAACAGATGGTATTGATTCACCATTTGGGCTTTCCCTCCCTGCCCTATAAAGTTGGGATGGATGCCGTGGGTTAGGTTTTTAAAGGGACAGAAGGCAGAATAGTGGAGGATGAGCTTCGGGGCTGCGTTCTGGCCAGGAAGGCTCCGAGTGTTTGCCCTGTGTTGGACACCCTTTGGAGGGCCATCGTGGTGAACCAGCCCCCCCCATGCCCAGAAGATATCTCTCAGCCATGTCTTTCACGTTCCCTGCTCTGCTGAGCTCTCTGAATGATTGCTTACTCCTTATAGCCCATCATACTGTTAATACTCGTATGCGTGGCTTTATGTGTGCCTACACTTTTCCCTCTCATGAGCCTTGGGTTCACGTCTCATTAGTGTGCACTCTCCAGAAAGCTGATATTGCTGGTTTTATGACATTTATGCCTCTATGAGGCATATGGACTAGAATTCTTTTAGCACAGGAATTTATTTGAATATAGCAGAGCCCGATGAAATGCCCTCAGGAATTTGCATACTTGAATTATTCCTGCTGTTGTGCCTCGATCAGCAGAGCCTGGGGATGGTGTTTATGGGAGCTGCTCTCCTGGCACTGTCCCAGGGCAGAGTGGTGCAGAGGGTGCTGTTCCTTTCCAGGGATGCTCGCCGAGCTGGAAATCACAATTTACTGAATGAGGAACCACCCAGGGCTCAACCTTCCACGAGCACCTCGCTGTCTGGAGGTTTGCTGGGCTCCAGTCAGCACAATGGGCAGCTTAATGTCTTGAAACTGCAGGAGATCATGAACCAGAGCCATCTAGAAATGAAATGGAAGCCCAGGAGATGGCTTGGGAGATCCTCTTGAATACAAAAAAGGAGATTTTTCATGCTTGCCTGAAGACATTAAATCTTTTTCTAGACAGTGTTCATATTTAGTTGCTTGACCTGAGCGACTAAAATGCCAGTATTCATTAAAAAAAAATGAAAATGTGAAATATTAAAAAGAATTAAAACAGACTTACAGTCTTTTAATGAAAATTAGATTAAATGGATGCATTCTAAAACAAACTAGAACTGAGTAAATGTCTCCTGGGCTTAGGGTTTTGTGTGATGAATTCGTCCTGTGCCAAAAAATGGCAGTGTCAGGGGTACCAATACTGTTAGTGAATAACGAACTGGGCTAAAGAAAAGATGGGAAAGGTCTTCAACCGTCATTTAAATGCCTCCATGGAAAATACATTTTTCATTTGCAAATTAACCTAAAATTTAAAAGAACTGAAACGGAACGGGAAATGAATAATCCACAAGCTAAAGTGAAATAGTATGTTTTAAGTGGAAAAAAAGTATTTTTTTTTTTTTTTTAAATTTTGAAAAAATAACGTTGATTTTTCTGTCAACACTAAACTGTTTCTCTGGGCTGGGTTGTGCTTGTTTGCTGCATCCTCTTCAGTTGCCAATGTACCTGTGGTGGGACAGTCGGCCTCTGATAACTGGGGGCTGAGGAGGTTCGTGAAGGAGGAGAGTATCAGGGGTTCTGTTGGTGAGAACTGGGGGGGAGGAGGGTGACATGTGGCACTGGGGACCCTCTGATCAGGGCTGCCTCCTGTCCCCCCGCAGGTATTTCCAGGCTGGATGATCAGATCTTCCTCAACAGGAACCCGGGCGTCCCCTCGGTGGTGAAGTTCCACCCCTTCACGCCCTGCATCGCCGTGGCCGACAAGGACAGCATCTGGTAAGAGCCTCCCTGGGTCCCTGCAGCGCAGGTTGTTGGGGGCAGCACTGCCCTGTCTTACCCCTTTTCTTCTCCCCACTCCCCTCCATGACCATCCTTCCCTCTCTTGGGGTGGGGGGACACAGCAGAGCACCCCCAGAGCTCAGGGCCATGGGGGCACCAGGCACCGAGTCCTTTCCCATGGGAAGTGCTGGGTTAAAGGGCTGCAAGGGAATCCCAACAGATTTCTAATAATTACTTACAACTGGGCTTTTATCCTGTTTCTTTTACTGGAGGTTGGCATACATTATTCATAAAATGATGCTGAATACCAAAGGAGAAAAGCAAATTAAATTGGTATCCAACGTATATAATTTTCAGTTCTGCTGTAGTGAGTAAATCTTTCTTATAGCTTACACAGAGAACCAAGAACTGACCTTGGTATTATTTTTTCCTCCCCCAGTTTTTGGGACTGGGAGAAAGGGGAGAAGTTGGATTACTTCCACAACGGGAACCCTCGATACACCAGGATCACAGCCATGGAGTACCTGAACGGACAGGACTGCTCCTTGCTGCTCACTGCTACAGGTAAATAACCCATTTTTTCACAAACAAGGGCAGCACTGGGGGACCTTTCCAGAACTGGAGCCCATGGGAGCTGTTCTGGTGCCCTGCTCTCCCCTCTCTGGATTTGGCCCAGCCTGAGGACCTGCCTGCTCTGGGCTGAGGTGGCATTTCCAGCATCAAAGCTGAAAGTTGTTTCTGGCAGCACTGAGATCTCTCAAGTGCGTGCTGCAAGGCTTTTTCAGATGACTAACAAAGCCAACTCTTGCTGAAAGCATTTCCAATCACAGCTTTGTTACATCATTCCAGTCTTTACCTGTCATTGCAAGTTCGTGGTAACCTCCTTCTACCCGATACCTCGGGATTTTACCTGCTTAAAAGCTGCAGTCCAGAGCTGAAAAGGAAATGATGCTGCAAAGTAGAAAAAAATCAAATTCTGTTACTTGTGCTGTTTTGAGCCTAGAGCAGGCAGGGCTTATTTTAAGCCCTGAGCTTCTCAGATAGTTGTGAGTTCTCTCTGGTCCCTGTGTCTCACCCAGGGGAGTCAGTTCTCTTGAATGCCCCGTTGCATCGCGTAAGGCAGCGTGAAGAGCCCTTTCCCCATTCATTGCTCTGTGAAGCTGTGAGTAAGATCTGCTTCTCTCCCAAGGAACCATTCCAAACCTGTCAGTCTGAGGGTTTTCAATAGCTTTTCAAACTCCGTGCTGAAACGTACAGGTTGGGTATAATTAAGAGAGGTGGAAGAGGAGCTGAGAGGGCCTTCAGGACATTTTCCTTTCCATTTATTGATTCTTAGCACAAAAGTTTCACAGATGGGGAACAAATTGAAAAAATACATGATGTTCTTGAAAGATTTGCTGCTGATGGGCTGGGCTTTGATTCAACTTCTTCAGCGGGGTTGTATTTTGTATTTAGCAGGTGCTTGTATTCTGTGGTGCTTGGCACCAAGAGCAAGGAGGACAGAGAAGAATCCTAGAGAAAATGAATGAATGGGTCAAAGAAATGGAGCGACATCTAATGTTGGGTGTTAGAGGGTAGGAGTTAAGCTCTTCCAGAACAGTTGCTGGTAGAACAGTGCTGTAGGTTTCATGGATGTAATGTTAGAGAGGAAAAACTCTAATAATCAAGATAAAGCTCAGGTGACACTCTGGGGTTTGGAGTTTGTACGACTGCAGTTCCGCTTCGGTTCTTTGTTGTGCACAAGTGATTATGAGCATCACATCAGCAGTGACATTGTGTTGTGGTCTCTTTTTCTGTGCTCCCCAAGATGACGGTGCCATCAGGGTGTGGAAGAACTTTGCAGACCTGGAAAAGAACCCGGAGATGGTAACTGCTTGGCAGGGGCTGTCAGACATGCTGCCGACTACACGAGGTGGGTCCCCGCTAAGTTTTGTTGGGGTGATAAGGCTAATTTGTGATGGTGGGGTTTTTTCTAGGGATGGGGAGAGTAAAATGGGTTTCTCAACTTCAGCTGTCAGTACCATCCTTGTTCAACGGTCTCTGCCTTCTGGAATGGCCTCTTGCCATGCTTTGGGGAGGAATAAGTTTTCCAGTTCTCACAAAACCAACCAAACTGAAAGCCCCACACGGCAACCTCACACACACACACACACTGAGGACCAGCCAGAGCAGGCTCATGCTGGGGAGCAGATGGGTACAACCTCCTTGTCCTTTACCAGCTCCACAGCAGCTGCCTTCCCTGAGCCTTCCTCTTCCTGGTGTTCCTAAGGAGAGACCTGTGGAACAAGGGTGGAATTGGGCACTGCCCGGCTCCGTGCTCCTCGTGGCAGGAGGCTGTTCTTGCCCTTTGGGTGGTAGCTCACATTTTGCCCCTTTCCTTCTGACGGGCTGCTCAGCCTTCGCACAGCTTTGCATGTTGCACCTGGGACCTCTTTTAGCCTGAGCTCAAATTCTGGCAATTATTCTTCCCTGTTTATTGCGGGTCAGGAGGTGGCAAGAGAATATGCCGTCTAAATCTGGCACGTGCAGAAGGACAGCACAGTTAGACACTGACCTGCTTGGAATGTGAGAAAAGTTGGATAGAAAAAGCAGTAAAAAGGAGCACTGGTGTCCAGCCATAACACAGGGTGAAGCCAGAAGAGCAGTTTGAGTAACCCTGAAGTCTGTTTTAGGACATTAAAGGAGGTGGATGGACATCCTGTCCTTCCGAGACCTGGTGATGTACTAATGCTCTAATGTAATTCTTTGTCACTTGAGTATTTTTAATCAAGGCTACAAGTTCTTCTAAATGTGGGGTAGTTCAATCAGCGCTGGGGGATTGATACAGGAATTGCTGGGTGAGGCTTGTGCTATGCAGGAGGTCAGATGAGACGACCATCATAATTCATCCTGACCTTAAAAACTGACAGTTCTCATTTCTGAGCTGATGTGGTTCATCACAGGAGTCTGACAGAGCTCTCTCAGCTATTCATTGCATTTTACTAGCGCTGCCTTGTTGAGCTCCTATCTGTTATGTTTTCCTTAACGCCTCATGGTTCATCTCCGATGTTTTAGGGAAGAGGAACTGTATCTGAGGGAACTTTGGGCTCTGTGCCTCGCTGCGGTAATTGCACAAAACTGATTAGAAGCTGCTGGAAGTTTGCAGCACACTGAGAAAATTGCCGTGGTCAAAACCTGCCCTTTGCAGAGGTGTCAGTAAAAGCAGGAGGAAACTAGTGGTGATGCACCAAGTGGTGAAAAACCTGAATCTCCTTAGGTGGAGAGGAAATGTCCAGAAGCCTTCTCAAGTTGTCCTTTGTAGTGTCATTCAGTTGGTCCGTATTTCTTTCTTGTCAACGCCAGCTTTCCTGAAGGTCAGTGTTGGCCATTCCTGGATTCAGGATCTCTCCTCCTTGGTGCTGGCAACGGACTCCCCCAAACACTGGGGAGCTCCTCCAGATCATTGGCTTCTTGCTGCCTCATGGGTCACGTTCCGGGAGGATGCAGACAAGTGTCCATGGAACTCCTTCAGGCTGATTCCATTTTCCTGCCTGACTTTCCCTGTCACCGCATCAGGGCACAGCACTGGCTGGTTGTGCCCTCCTCTCTGCAGGCCTTTGGTGCAGAAGAAAGGGCTGTAGGCATCAGCATTTGGCGTTGAAAATAGGGCAAGAGCTGAGGCAAGAGCTGATGTAGCTGTAGGGGTTGAGTGGTTGCCAAAACAGGAGTGTGGAAACTTTTAAGTCTCTTCTCTTTAAGATTATGGGGGTTTTGCCCTTGTCTTTCCCTGATGGTCTTAGGAAGTCTGGGTCAGGTTGCACCTTTGGAGTGATAGAATTAGGTTCGGGAGAAAAGAAGGACAGATTTCTTTGTGGAGAGAGAAGGAGATTGTAGTCACTTCAAAAGAGCCACATGGATCGAGTCTGCTTGGAACTGAGACTCTCTGAACAGTTGTCTTTCGTTGCCAAGACCATCGTTGTGATCCACGCTGGCTTATAAAACTGGAGATACATCTTTGGAGCTGCAGAGCTCAGGACTTCTACTGGAGTTTGTTTGCTCCTGCTATTGACTTCCTTCTCTCCTCTCCCACCCTTTTCCCCAGTGCCATACTCATCTCTGAATTCAATAGTTGCCTTGCCAGCAACCAGAACACTGACTTTTCGAGGCAGTTTTCCCACTTGTAGAAGGAGAGAGGAACATCCAATACCTTGGAAGCTTGAAAAGCATCCCCGGGTTGTCCAAGTAATGGGAGGTCAACAACCACACGCTCAGGGGCTGCCCAAGAGTGGGGAGGAGACCCCAGGGAGGCACAGAACATGAACTTTTATGCTCTGTAAAGGACTTGTGGTTGCAGCCCGAGGTGAGAGACAGGAGCTGACATGGTGTGTTAAACCCCTGTGTGGGGATGCTCTTGCTCAGGAGTAGCTCAGCCCCAGCTCATTGCTCTTCATGCTCACTTGAAGCTCAGAGAAGGCAAGTCTTAATTTAAACACTGGCAAACTGTGTGGACACCCACTTTTTTCCAGTGTGAGATTTGTTAATTTTGATCTTGTTTAGATCTGCACTCATGACGCACCAATAAAGTCCTTTTCGATCAAAATCGGGGTGTTTAAAGCAGCCTTGGTACCAGGAGCAGCAGCGAAAGGCAGTGCCTGGGAATCCCCAGGGCGGGAGATGGAGGGGGCAGAGAAAGAGGCAAAAAGCCCCTTGTTAAAGTCTGGTGTTCCAAAAGGTGTAGGAAAAACTAAGCGTTTTCTATTGAGCAGCGTAGGAAGAAGATAAACCTGACGTGCTCCGAAGCTGTGAGCTCACAGCAGGAGGCTTTGGGAATTGTGGCAATTTCTAGAGAGGAGGGTGTGTGAAGGCTGCGGGTGCTGTGAGCTCCGGAGCAGCCTGGACCCATCACCTGGTGCCTGCAGGAGAGCTCGGAATTCCGGCTGCTGGGTCCCCTGTGCTCCGGGCAGCTCCTGCAGCACTGGCCACACTGGTGTCTCTGAACAGAACTGCCATGTGTGTACTGGTTCTTTGTGACAAAGGGAAACAAGCCACGGTCCCCCGGTCAGAATGGCTTTGCCCTTTAAAGCAGTAGAGTCCTGGAATTTGGAAAAACACGGAAGTGTAACCAGCTGCTTCCCAATTAGCAGCCGCCGTCTGCTCAGCCCGCCCCTCCCCAGCTCCCTGTGCTCGCTGCAGATGCCTGCGCTGTTTTCCCTTCCCCAGTTCAGCAAAGAAAACCAGTTTATCCCTTCTAAAGGGGGCCAGGGGAGGACCGAAGGGCTCAGCTCCGTCTCTTCCTGCATATCTGGAGCTCCTGGTGCAAGATTTTTCAGGGTTGTCCCCAGGTGTCCTGTGGCCACCGGGCTCCCTCGCTGCCCCAGGGACAGAGACCTGGCTGTGGCCAAATTATGGGTTGTTTAAATGGAGCACCCATAGGTTGTTGGTGCTCTCTGGGTGCTCCTTAGAGTCTGTCCGTCCCCTGAACCCCAGTCCCTCACTGCGGGGACCCCAGACTTTCCAGGGTAGGAGCCTCCTGTGCTGGGCTTGCTTTGGTTTGCACAGATGCCATCCATTATCTGCATTTCCATCTGCTGCTTCCTGATGCCTTTCGCTTCGGAACAGGGACCAGATCATGCAAAGGATAAGTCTCCTTGTTGAAGAAGAAATGTCAAATCTGTGCTGTTGTCAGCCAGCCAGAATCCTCCCTTCACACACGACAAGCGCCACCGTTGATGGCTTCCCAGGGAAGGCTGTGGTTGAACTAGTGCCTGCTCTTCCTGCTTCTGCTTCTCTGTTACCTTCTTGCCTTTAATTTTGACTTGCTTTTTCTAATCCGTTTTTAAGATTGATTTTTGCTCTGGCTGACCAACTTAACCCTTAGCATCAACCCCTTAAATCCCTGTCTTCTCACAGGTCTGGCCCGAAGGGTTTCAATCTATCTTGACAGAAGTAAACAGGGAGGTGAGTGCTCTCTTTCTGTTACCTACGGTCAGCCGGGTGGGGAGGAAGGATCTCCTCGTCTGCCCGCGGGTTGGTTGGCTGCTTGGTTGGATTTTTTGGCATTGTTTGAGTGACTGCTGGGTTCCTTGTGGTTCCTGGAAAGCTTTGCTGCTCCCACCTCTCCCCGTTCCTTGCCTCGTGTCTGTCCGTGGAGCCGTGAGAGGGGCTTAGGGGAAGGGGCAGCTCCATGGCAGACCCTCAGCTTCCCACAGCGAGGGGAGGTTTGGGAGGGGATGGACCAGACTCTCCTTCCAGGAAGATGGAAGGAGATTTGCCCCATCACTGGGCAAAAGGGTTTGACCCACAGGTTCCAGATGTGAACTGCTGTCACGCTGATATGTTCACTGGGGTTTATCTGTAACGCACTTCTGCTGTAAAAATCCTGTGAAAAGGAGAAGCTGATGAATCTGTCCCAAGAGGCTTAGAATAGTGGACTTCTGGCCAAGGATGTGCCTAATGAATTTTACAAATTCTGTTCTTTCACGTGGAAGGAAGGTAAATGGACTCTCTGACTCCATCTGTAGCAGGCAGGATGGCACGGAGTCTGCTCCGCTCCGGAGCCGAGGTCTCCGGGGGAAACAGATGGTGAATGTCCCAGGGCATCTCTGTGTGTGCGTGCGTCCGTGGGTGTGAGTGTCGACGTTGTCATCCTGGGTTATTCATCAATTAGTAATATTTGCTGAGTGATGAGAGCTGTCATGATGAAGAGGACGAAGATGATTGCGGTGGGGTGTGATTCAGAGCTTCAGGAGCTCGAGGTTGTTGCAAATCTCTCTCTCTGGCTGTCGGGAGGCAGAGCCCTGGGACAGGAATCAGCAGCGCTGATGCGTTGCCGTCAGCTGCCGGGCACCCGCAAACGGAAAGGCTAAAATTAGCAAAACTTGGCTGTGGGGAATTCCCCGCTCGGGAAACGGGGCATCGGAAGCGTTTAAGGAAATCCCAGCCCCTGCCTCTCCGGATCGATACGGCTGATGCCGAGCAGCCGCGCTCCGTCCCGAGCTCACAAATAACTGCCAATCGATAAGAAGCATCCACCAGCATTTTCTGGCCCGGTGTTCTCCCGGTGAAAAATGCAGCAAGAAGGATTCCTTCTCTCCCCCTGAAGAAGCCCTTAAAAAATGCACGAGATGAGCTGTTTGCCTGACGGCAAAATACGTCAGCGATATTTAGATAAAATATACTCGTTTTGCCACTAAAGCACAGAAAATCTGTTCTTGTCGCTTGGGCTTCTGTGAGGAATTTTTACTGAAAGAAAGACAGGGATTGTCTCTTCGCTCCCGCGTTGCTGGGTGCTGGATGCAGGCGGGGGGTCACCGGGCAGTGCTGTAGTGCAGATCTGTGGTGAATTAGAGGAAAACCAACTATTTAATGGTCTGGGTCGTATCAGGGCACTGCTCAGGTCCACCTGGGAGCCCCTGCAGTCGGGGTGGGCACGGGGGGGTCCACAGGGAACACAGGCAGCAGCACGAAGGCAGCTGAGCAGGAGCCTGGAGATGTCTTGCCTTGACCCCCTGCCCCATCAGAGCTCCCCGGGGGGGTCCCATCATCACCTCCCCTCAGCATGAAGGACCGTGTGAGAGGAAGGGGAGGGTGTTAACGAGAGAATGTGCATCTGACCTGTGCCCACCTCCATCCGTCGCTGCCTCCCGAGGGCCGTTGGTGCTGGTGTGTAAACGGCCCCTCATCTGTCCTACCTCAAGAAAACACACACTGATGCCAAGCGAGGAAAAAAAAAATCAGTTTGGCAGTTCCCTGCTTCCTCCCTGCTCTCCTGGGGCTTCCGAAACAAAGCAAAAGACGTCAAATAAATACCTGCTCTGCAGAAAAACAGGCCCTCAGCCTCTGGAGGCTCTGCTTTGAACATGCTTGGCTCTGCTGGTCAGTGATTCCCATGGGAGATGGGCAGAGACACCACCGGCTTAGAAATAAAAGTTATTGGGAGGGAATGTTCCTGGGGAGCCACGTGGGGCTCCTTGTGACAGAGGGAAGGCTCTGACCTGCAAAAGGAGCCCATCAAACAATCCCAATCCCACAGAGCAGAAGAAGAGGGAGAGAGAAAAGTAGAGTGAGCCTTCCCACGTTTTCCCAGGGGTTGGTCTCTCGTCCTTTAGGAGTAAGAAGTTTGGGAGGAGCACCTTATTTCTGGTCAGATTTTTTTTTTAACGGCAATAAAATAATAGGAGAAATTGCAGCTCCAGGGGTTTGTGCTCTTTTAATTGGATTCCCAGCATCACAGCTACTCCCCTCCCTTGCTGCGCGTAGTCCTTGGCAGAAGAAGAGCGACACTTTTTGAAAGGATGTTGTAGAAATTAATGATGAGTGAGGTCATCCAACCCTCCCACTGCTTCCTGGAAATTAAAACAGTGATGCGCCTCGTTGCTCAACCAGGAGGGCCCGTGATTAAAAAATCATCAGTCAGAATCCGAGATGCTTTCATATGGTTGTTCTGTGCAGGTATTCCTGATTTCATTGAAATGCCAAGTACGGGTTGGCCAGGTTCCAGCGATGTTAAAAATAAGTGTACCCCCCTTGGAATGCAGCTCCTTTCAACACCGGTGTTATTTATTGACCTTTATAGAGGAAACTATCCCATCCAGATGAATATCCGTTGCTCAGGGGGGGCAATCCTGAGGGAACAGGTTACAGCTTCAAGAACGGCTGTTGGTACGTGTTGCATTGTCTAGAAACTCACATCACCCAGAGCTGCAAGTTCTCATGTTGAAAGACTCAAAAACAAAGCAAGAAACGAAAAAAAACCCCAAACCTTAAAAAAAAAAAAAAAAAGAAGGATTTTCCTGAGCTGTGGAAGATTTCTTGATCATTACCTGAGAACACACCATTCCTTGTGGGAAAATTGTCATCTTGCCTAATGATGCATTAAAAGAAGCCCATTGCCAGGACGCCTGTTTCTGCACATCATTGGCTTCTGAGGGTACCAGGGTTTCTCTCCTGGCCTGTGTTGGATGGTTCCATCGGTGTCACGGCCCCTGTTTGCTCCCTTCCTGGCCGGAGGTGGGAGCTCAGAGATGGTGGTGGGTAACACAGATCTGGGTTTCGTGGCCCAGGCAGGAGCTGAACTGGCCCGGCTCCGCAGAGCACGTTGCCTTTTTTTTGCCAAGATGAAGCTGAAAAGCATCTTCGGTGCCAAACCCAGGAGCCAAACCCCAGCAGGTGAGCTGCAGTCTCGGTTGTAACATCCTGCAGAAGGACCTCTGTTAATTAAAAAGGAAATGATAATTAGTATTAAGTCCCACGTTTACTTCTCGTCCCGAAATACTAGGAATTTAACATACAAACACGAGCCAATACTGTATCATTTCCACCATGAAAACATTTACTCGTACATAGAAATAGTTCAGCTATTTATGTCTCATTTCGCGCTGCGAGAGTCGTCTTCAGATTTAGCATTTCACAGTTGGAGGAAGCTTTTCCTTCCCTCTTCCATGTGTACAAATGACTTCAATTTACGTACAAAGGCTTTTCCTCTTTTCAGACACATTTGAATTCCTGTTTCGCACATCCTGGGGTCCCCTTTCCTCCTTTCAGCCGGATCAGACCCCCCGGTGCTCATCACGGTGGGACCCCTCAGTGGGGACCCACTGCCGTGCCGGGCTGGGGATGGAGCCGTTGATATCTCCCAGCAGGAAGGGGCCAGGAATTCATAGAATCATAGAATCGTAGAATGGTTAGGGTTGGAAGGGACCTCAAAGATTCTCCTCAGTGGTGGCTTTTATGCAGATACTCTTGTTGTTTCCGATGCCGCGTTGTGTGGTGCAGGATGAGCGCTCTGTGAGTGCCCGCTCCACCCCGGCACGGTGTGCCAGAACCAGCAAAAATGGTATTTCGTATTTTTTTGAGAGAGTAAGACGGCTCATGAAAGAAAGGGAAGATCCCTTGTTATGGGGTGATCAAAATGCTGCACTTCCCTCTCCCAGAGAGCGGTGGTTATCGCTGACATGGACTATGGGTGTAAGGAAGGCAGGAGCCACACTGTGCACCAACACTGTCCCCCTCCTTTCTCTCCACCTGGGCTCTGCCAGCTCCTGCTCCAGGTGAGCCCTTCTCCTCTCCATCCAGCCATCTTTCACGGGACATCTCTCTGCCATGTTACATAAAGTGAGACCCTCTGGAGCTTCTTCCCTCAACGAAACTTTCCCTGGCCTCCTAGATGGTATCACTGAACATCCTCGGTGCTTGAATTCCCCACGGACACGCCAGGAGAAGCACCCAAAGGCCAGTCATCGCTCAAATGCACCGTCCCCCTCCGCAGAAAAGACCCCTGGGACCACAGCAGGGTGGGGACTTGTTGCTGTTGATCAGACCGAAGGAAAACGGTGTCTTCAAACTGGGGAATGTGACTGGGAAACGGGGAGCTTTAACGCTGCCTAAGAGCGTGTCGCCTGCTTAAGCCCATCAGCGACGGTAATGGCAATATCCATCTCGGCCTGCCAGGTTTGTCTTGTCACACGGGCCATAAACAAGATGACAAATGAAAACGCTTCAGTGATGTTTATCATCTAAATCACTGCCTGCTTGCTTGCTGCAAATCTCTAGCAGCCTTCCGAGCTGCCGGGTGCTCTGGAGGAACCATCAATTTGACTGGGGAGATGAAGACACGAGCTCTCGGCGTAGCCCGGGGTCCTGAGTAGCCCAGTAGGATGATGGGCGCTGCCGGGTGCTCTGGAGGAACCATCAATTTGACTGGGGAGATGAAGACACGAGCTCTCGGCTTAGCCCGGGGTCCCAAGTTTCCTGTGGTAGGATGATGGGTTGTCAGTAACCCTCAGTGATCTTCCAAGTGGGATGCAGCAAAACCAGGGACTGGCTGGGACACAGTGCTCAGGGAGGGGAGATGGGCAAAATGTTCTCTCTGGATCTGTGCAAAACAAGGTTGTTTCATCATCAAAGAAAACGGGGTGTTTATATAGGGTGCCTCTGTTGTTTCCTCCATGCCCTGTAAAGGTGTTTGGTAAAAAGTACTTACGACCCTTTGGTGACAAAGAGGGTGTTGGGGTAGGTTTAAATTCCCTGCTGGGGCTAATTCCTAGCAGTAAATTGAGACAAATTCACATTTGTACCTTCTGGACCAGCCAGTCTGTCCTTTGAGTGTTTGCACTGTGGCAACCCAGGGCTCGTGGCTGCTGCCAGCCGGGAGCAGTAGCCCTGGCTCATTGTGTGGTGCTCAGCTCCAGCCTCGTGGGGCTGGAAAATACTCCTGGGTTTGGGGTGGAGGAGAATGAAGATGCTGTGTCTGCGTCCCCCTCCGCAGAAAAGACCCCTGGGACCACAGCAGGGTGGGGACTTGTTGCTGTTGATCAGACCGAAGGAAAACGGTGTCTTCAAACTGGGGAATGTGACTGGGAAACGGGGAGCTTTAACGCTGCCTAAGAGCGTGTCGCCTGCTTAAGCCCATCAGCGACGGTAATGGCAATATCCATCTCGGCCTGCCAGGTTTGTCTTGTCACACGGGCCATAAACAAGATGACAAATGAAAACGCTTCAGTGATGTTTATCATCTAAATCACTGCCTGCTTGCTTGCTGCAAATCTCTAGCAGCCTTCCGAGCTGCCGGGTGCTCTGGAGGAACCATCAATTTGACTGGGGAGATGAAGACACGAGCTCTCGGCTTAGCCCGGGGTCCCAAGTTTCCTGTGGTAGGATGATGGGTTGTCAGTAACCCTCAGTGATCTTCCAAGTGGGATGCAGCATGACCAGGGACCGGCTGGGACGCAGTGCTCAGGGAGGGGAGATGGGCAAAATGTTCTCTCTGGATCTGTGCAAAACAAGGTTGTTTCATCATCAAAGAAAACGGGGTGTTTATATAGGGTGCCTCTGTTGTTTCCTCCATGCCCTGTAAAGGTGTTTGGTAAAAAGTACTTACGACCCTTTGGTGACAAAGAGGGTGTTGGGGTAGGTTTAAATTCCCTGCTGGGGCTAATTCCTAGCAGTAAATTGAGACAAATTCACATTTGTACCTTCTGGACCAGCCAGTCTGTCCTTTGAGTGTTTGCACTGTGGCAACCCAGGGCTCGTGGCTGCTGCCAGCCGGGAGCAGTAGCCCTGGCTCATTGTGTGGTGCTCAGCTCCAGCCTCGTGGGGCTGGAAAATACTCCTGGGTTTGGGGTGGAGGAGAATGAAGATGCTGTGTCTGCCCCCACCAGGGAGATCCCTGCCCTCCAGGTGAAAACAACCCCCAAAACCACAGCTTCTGTGTGGTTCCCTCGTGTAACGCTCCTGGCATTTTTTTGTTTGTGTTTTTAATGTATGAATAAGAGTCTCCCTGGAAAAACCCACAGGTTTGGGGTCGGTGAGCCTTTGCAGAGTGAAAAGCAAGAGCTAATTGGTGTGCAGCTCGGCTTTAAGCAAAAGGTTTCGGCACTGTGGAGGCAGAACGCGGGTACAAAGGAGTCCCTTCTAATTAAATGTACAAGGGTTGTTCCTCAGAGGTTTCCCCACGGAATCAGGGGGTTCATTCCCAGTTGTTTCCCAGGTCCCAGTCTCTGGTGAGTTGTGATGCTCGTGTGCTCTGTGCCAAGGAGAGCCAGCTCGCCCCGGGGCTTTCGGACATGGCATCCCCCAGCTGGGACGGGAGGTGACACACACTGACTCTTCTCTGGGAATTGCTGGACCAGCAGGATTCCTGAGCTCGGGCAGGTCCCAGCCTGTCCCTCTGCGGTGCCCGGGTCAGGTGTTTTGGGGATAGATAATCCCTTGTAATTCTCTGGCAGCGTGGATGGGACGTTTCTCTGAACTTCACCTCGCAATCAGTTTGTGCCCTCAAAGACGAGGAGCAAAAGCTCTTGTAAATGTATTTTAGCTGCTGTAATTGCAGAGTGTTCCCTTCCTTATCTGGCTGTAGAGCAAATTGGTTTTTACTCCTACCAAGCCGTCTCGCAGCAATGATATTGCTATTCCTTGTTTAGAAACATCTCCCCTTAGCCACGTGCTTCTATTAGAATGAGGAATCCTGGTAATCCAGAGGCTCTCAGGTCTTGTCATGTAAGATGGCACCAGTTTAGTCTACTCCAGTCATCGTTTAATCCGGTGTTCTCATCAAGCAGTGAATAATTTATTAAGATTCCCTTAGAAGTCCCCCGCAGCCCGGCAGCGTCCCTGGAAGGCTGTATCCACCTGCACCTTGGCTTTTCTAAGCACTTAACGTAGCCAAGGGGTCAGAGACGTGTTTTGGACTCAAATCCAGGCCCAGCTGATTGATCCCATTTGGAGGATGTATGGATGTGTTTGCGTGTCATTTTATATTTCCTCTAATAACGATAGTTCCCGTAGCGTGAGGCCACCAAAGCTGCTGTTCTAATTAGGGCAGCTCTGCCTGTTGCTGACACAGAGGTTAATTTTCACGCCTTTGCCTGTGTTTTCTCTTAGGAGCAGGAATGGTGGTGGACTGGGAACAAGAAACCGGGCTCCTGATGACATCGGGAGACGTGAGGATAATCCGGATCTGGGACACCGATCGGGAGATGAAAGTCCAGGTAACGTCGGCGTGTTTGGCCCCGTCTCCTCCTCCCTCCCTCCCTCATCCCACGAGAGGGGCTCTGGAATTACAGGGAAAAGCAACTGCTCCATGAGAACGGAGCCACCGTGCTGGAGAAAACAGCACGACTGGTTTTCAAAGCTTCTAGGAATTAATTACCCTCGGATGCACATTAATTGCGACACTTTGACCCTGCAATGCGGGATAATTAAGCCTATGTTAATCTTAATTACTTTCACATATGATTTTTTTTCTATGTAAATTAGGGAACAGCAGAATTCGGGAGGTGAAAGTCTTTTCAATGATGATGATTAATGATCGCGCTGAAAGTATCGAAAAACATGTGGTTTCTCTTTTAATTGCAAAGATTGGTTGTGGTGAAATTCAAGTGATTGGAACTTCCTGAGTCAGTAACACTGGGAAAAACTGAGATTCAGCACAAAGAGCTCTGGAATCCGGCCTCAATCAAGGTGCCTCCCCGCGCTTTGAACTACAAAAAGGCAACCCCTGGCAGTGCTGGGGATGCAGCCGAGGCAGCCACCGCTTCATTTTCACTTCTGCTGATTGTTCCTGCTTCAAAGGCAGGGCCTGGGCTTGAGGGGGGGCTGCCCAGAACTGCCCCCAGCCCCTTGGCTCAGCCCAGGCCAGGGCAGGGAGCAGCAGGGGACGGTGAATCTCATAGAGGCAAAAATCACAGAATCTTCACGGGTGGAAAGGACCTTGGAGATCACCGACTCCAACCGTACACACACAAAAGACCCCCACAATCTCAGCCACTGGAGTATAATAATAAATAAAATAGGAGTGAGGTGTGAACTGAGCTAAGGCAGTCCTGCTCTGCCTCCCACTTGTTAACCTGCTCTTGCAGCATTGCTTAGTTTTCGCCTGTTTTCATTGAAAACGTGTTTTCCTCAGGACAGGAGTAAGCAGGCGTTATCCCAAGCAATTCTTTCCTGTATAGTGAGTTAAAAAAAGGAAAAGGGCAGCCTTGGAGTTAAGCACACACTTTTCCCAGCACAGCTGCCCTTGCAGCTCCGCTCTTCTTTTTCCGTGTCATTATTTTTTTTTTTTAATACACACCGTGTCTGGGCTCTAATGAGATAACCTGAATCCTCTCGTCACGTGTCCCGCAGCGGGGACTTTAGGTGGCACAGCACTGCCTGGCTCTGTCCTGCGTAAGTGATGCTCCAGGGCTGTGTTGTCCAGCAGCTCTGTGTGTTGTCTGAGGCTCTGGCGTCCGCTCTGACGTTGTTCAGGAGCACTGGAGTTCTCCATGGCCAAGGGCAAGGTCACACTCAGTCCCATGGGCCTGTCCCCAAGACCCCCCAAGGCTCTGCAGATCCTTATGGTGGTCCTGATGGGGAAAGGAGGGGGAGAGCCACGTGTTTAAAAAAAATAAAGTGAAAAATAAAAGTAAACTGAAAGAACTAGACTCCATTAATGATAACTAGAGCTTGGGGTTTGTGTGCCTTCTCCTCAGGACATCCCCACCGGGGCTGACAGCTGTGTCACCAGCCTCTCCTGTGATTCTCACCGGTCGTTAATCGTGGCGGGGCTGGGGGACGGCTCCATCCGCGTGTTCGACAGGAGGATGGCTCTCAGTGAATGGTAACTACCCCTCCTGCCCAGGCTCGGGGGATCTGCACCTTCCCACCTCCCTCCCTCCCTCCCTCCCTCCCTTCAAAACCTCTCTCTGCTTGTTCCTCAGCCGTGTCATGACCTACCGCGAGCACACGGCCTGGGTGGTGAAAGCCTATCTGCAGAAACATCCCGAGGGCAACATCATGAGCGTCAGGTAAAACAGATTTTATTCATCGAGCTGTTTTCTCCCGGACACAGTTTGTTTCTCTATTTAAATTCTGCCTCTCTTGTTTCCAAGAGCTAAGAGGGCAAAGCTCTTTAGCTTGATGTTTGCTTCGGTAATTACCTCCCGCTCCAAACTTGGTGGAGAGAAGGCAAAAAGAAATGGGAAGCTTTCCTTGGAAGCCCGTTAGTGAGGTCTGAGAGTAAACAAGAGAGGCGTCTTTGCTGAAATCACTGTCACGAGGCGTGTGAGGGAGGAACGGAGTGAACCAGAAGCCTAAGCTAGATATAGTATATCTTATGGCTGTTCTTTATTGCCAACGTCTCCGTGGGGTCATTTGCGAGAGAACAGGAGAAGGAAGGTTGATGTTGCATCTGTTGGGCATATTGCTGTGCAGGATTACTTTGCTGTCTAGCAATTTTCTACACATAAATCCATTTCTGCTGCATGGTAAATACTGCGGAGAGAGCAGCATATACTTATTTGGCCATTAAAGAACAGCAGAATATAATTTATTGTCACAAAGCCACTGTTTGCACGCAAAGAGGCTCTTTTTCTTGATTACAAAGTGAAAACAAAACATCATTTTCTGGGATTCACAATGTTCCTGAGGTGGGGGATGGGCCAGCAAAAATGTATTAAGATTTTCAGAAAGGGGATTATGTGATGCAGCTGCCAGATTTGTCGAGCTCACATATTAGAGTTTTTAATCTTCCTTTCTGTAATCTCCTTCCCCAGTCCCGGGGGTCAGGCCCGTGCGCTTGGCCAGCCCGTGTCTGGAGGCTGGTCCTTCCCCTCTCCTCAGTGCCCTTCTCAGCACGTGGTGCTTTCTCTCGGGGTTGAAGGAGTGTGAGAAAGCGTTGTACTTCCAAAGACAGGTCTGCTCTCATCCCAGAGGGACTCGGTTCCTTGAGACACCCCACCTCGCTCCCAGTTTCCCCCAGTTGATGGCAAGATCCAAGAAGAACAAACGTTGGGACGTAGTGAGGTCTCGGTCTGGCTATTTCCTGAGAAACCTGAAGGCTTTGTGTGGCTTGTAGAGCAGTTCTCAGTTCTCTGAACCTCCACGAACCAGAGGCAGGAGTTTGTGACACAGGAGGGTGACCCTGGATCCTGTGGCTCTCCTCAGACACTTTTGGGATATCCTGATTCAGTAGCTTAGCTGTTGTTGGCTCCTTGGTGCCTCTTATTCTTCAGCTGGAGGTATGTTTTCCCGTGTAGTCCCTCATCACAGAACTTCGCATCCATTTCAAAGCTCTTGCCTGGTCTTCCACTACATCCAGAACCATTTTCAAGTCCTATTAAAGGTTCAAAGCTGTAAATGAATTTGATCTCTCTCAAACAATATTTTCATCTAGTCTCTAGGATCTAAATCAATCTCAAGTTTAATTTGTCGTGAATTTAATTATGTGACAGCTGGAGTAGCAGCTTCTTATTATGATATAAGTAGTCCCGTATAACAACCTTTTGATCAGTATCCAGATATTCCAGAGGTAAAGAAACTAAAGGGAATGTGCTGCTTTGTGCTTCCGTCATTCTTAACTCTGTAGGGTTTAAGTTTTACAGTGACCTGGGTAAAATAATGCTTTAAAAGTCACGGTGCCAAAAGCCCTACTTCTGCTGCCAGCAGAGTAAGATCCAGATGAGTTGATTTTGGATTTAGTTTCCATAAGAGACTTTTCAGTTTGGCTTTCTGGACACCAATGGATCGGTCTCTTGCAAGGAGCTCCGAAGAGCAGAGGAGTCCCTCAGCCTTTCCTTGTAAGGGAGGTGTTCTAGTCCCCTCATCATCTTCATAGCCCTTTGCTGTACCCTCCCCAGGAGTTCCCTGTCCTTCTTGAACTTCAGACACGGTGCTCCAGTTCTGGGTTCCCCAGTTCAAGAAGGACAGGGAGAAGGACCACTTAGCAAAGAGAAATAATTTGTGTCTGAAAGGTGCTTGATCTGTTAAGCACAGTATCTTGCCCCTACTGCTGTGGCTCTCCCCACCCCCTCTTCCCTGATGAAGTCATTAACAGGATGGACACGTCCCCCGAGCACTCGCAGAGTTTGTTACACCTGGTCCACAGAGCGCTTTGGACAGCAGGGACTTTGGGCATCTGTGCCCAGGCATTTGGCATCAGGGATGGTCTCAGCACATCCCATCTGGCTGGAGGTTTCTAATGCAATTCCCTACTGTGAGAAGGAGGAGGAACTCGGGTCTGACACGCAGCTCGGGGTGTCCACTCCTGAGGGCAGAGCCGTTTGCACAGCTCTTGATGTGTTGTGGAGGGCACCAAAGATCAGGGACATGGGTGGGAATTCAGCCCTGCTGATGGAGAAGTCAAAAGCCCGTGTCTTCTCTATCCTGGTTTCCTCTCAAAGTGGTCGGCTCACAGACAGGCAGAAGGTTTGAGTTCTTGGGCTTTGGGGTCTGGTTTTGGGTCCAGCCTGACACTCTGTGGCTCTCCCCACCCCCTCTTCCCTGATAAAGTCATTAACAGGATGGACACATCCTCCGAGCACTCGCAGAGTTCGTTACACCTGGTCCACAGAGCGCTTTGGACAGTGGGGACTTTGGGCATCTGTGCCCAGGCATTTGGCATCAGGGATGGTCCCAGTACATCCCATCTGGCTGGAGGTTTCTAATACAATTCCCTACTGTGAGAAGGAGAAGGAACTCGGGTCTGACACGCAGCTCGGGGTGTCCACTCCTGAGGGCAGAGCTGTTTGCACAGCTCTTGATGTGTTGGAGGGCACCAAAGATCAGGGACATGGGTGGGAATTCAGCCCTGCTGATGGAGAAGTCAAAGGCCCATGTCTTCTCTATCCTGGTTTCCTATCAAAGCAGTTGGCTCTCAGACAGGCAGAAGGTTTGAGTTCTTGGGCTTTGGGGTCTGGTTTTGGGTCCTTGTCTGACACCGTGGAACTCCTGTCTTGGCAGCGTAAACGGAGACGTGCGGTTCTTTGACCCCCGGATGCCAGAGTCCATGAAGGTCCTTCAGATAGTCAAAGGGCTGACGGCCCTGGACATTCACCCCCAAGCCAACCTCTTCGCATGGTGAGTTCTGTTTTCATCTCTTGCACCCCTGGAGTGGACAGAGAGGACAGTTTCTCTCTGCAGATGTCATTCAGGGTTGGCTTTTTTGGTTTTGTTGTTTGTTTAAACCTCACCCAAACAGTCCAGCTTCTTATCCCCTGCGTGGGGGTGCACTGGTGACTTAAACTGATGGTGTATGGTCTTGCACCCCTATGTCAGGTCCCTGTGCAAAGTCAGCATGTGGATTTTTGGGCTCTGAGAGGGGACCAGCAGCTTCTCCAGGGCCACGTACCCTGGGGGTGGATGGGGGACCTGATCCCGGTGCCTGTGGGCATCAGCTCTTGGTGTTTTCTGGCTGGGTGGAAGAGGTAGCCGTGGTTCCAGCCTGGCTGTGAAGCCCTGCATGGAGGTTGCCATGGCTCAGAGTCAGTTTCCCCGCTTGTAAAACCATCACACACAGTCTGATGAGCAGCTGGGGTTGACACGGCTGGAGAGGGGGCTGAAGGCAGCAGTGTCATTGTTACCACAGCTTCTTGGTGACACTGTGTTCTCTTGGTTCCCTTCCAGTGGCTCGATGAATCAGTTCACTGCAATCTACAACGGAAACGGGGAGCTGATCAACAACATCAAATACTACGATGGTTTTATGGGACAGAGAGTCGGAGCCATCAGCTGCCTGGCCTTCCATCCGCACTGGGTCTGTATTCTCTCCTCTTGGGTTTGGGAATTTGCATTTCTTAGTTAATGTCCCTGTTGGAAAAGAGAAAGGCTCAGAGACTCCTCTGGTGCAGCCTGGTCCTTCTAAGGATGCTCTGAGCCATGGGTCACAGAATGCTATGGGGTTGGAAGGGACCTCTGGAGATCATCTAGTCCAACCTCCCTGTCAAAGCAGGTCCACCCAGAGCAGGTCGCACAGGAACGCGTCAAGATGTGATGTGAATGTCTCCAGAGAAGGAGACTCCACCACCTCTCTGGGCAGCCTCTGCCAGGGCTCTGCCACCCTCACAGCAAAGAAGTTCCTCCTCATGTTTAGGTGGAACTTCTTATGGTCAAGTTTGTGCCCATTTCCTCTTGTCCTGTCCCTGGGCACCACTGAGAAAAGACCAGCCCCATCCTCCTGACCCCCACCCTTGAAGTATTTGTAAGCATTGATTAGATCCCCCCTCAGTCTTCTCTTCTCCAGACTGAAAAGCCCCAAGTCCCTCAGCCTCTCCTCATCAGGGAGATGCTCCAGGCCCCTCATCATCTTCATCTGGGTCCTTCAGGACTTGTCCTCCAGGCTGTCCAGAGGACCACACTGGCCATGCCACCAGGGCTGCTGGTTTATGATGGGAACAGGGCTGCCAATGGCTGAACCCTTGTTGCTTGTGGATCAGCTTGGGGTCCTGTTCCCATCCCATCGCTCCAGGACCGCAGCCTGGCTTAGCTCGTTGTCCCAGGTGAATTTATCCAGAACTGAGTGGAGAGGAGCAGCCTCTCACTTTCAGCACGTGAAATTTTACGTTCTTATTTATTCTGTGGCTCTTCTCCTGCGGAGAACGGGCTCACCCTTGTGTCCCTGGGGCTGCTTTTACTCTGCCTTACGTCAGGCGTTGGGAGGACCCGATGCTGCGCGGCAGGAAAACCGCATCAGAAAACAAGAGAGAACTGCAAAAATTAAAGGCATAAGTGATAAAATCTAGAGTTAATCAGAATAAAAAGGAAATTTTGGAATATGTCACTGCTGAGGTGGCTCTGCGGTAGTCATTAGAGAGAGGATCTGGTTGCTGCTTAATTAGGAGGCAGGTGCCCATCTGCATTATGGGCTTGTGCTCACCCGGAGATGAGAATAAATGAAGGAGGCTGAAAGCCTAAGAAAAGGACGTGAGCGGATGGGAAGAGCAGGAGGAGGTTAAAGAAGGCATTTAGACAGAGAGTTATTTTAGAAACCTGCGGATCAGAACACAAATATTTAACACGTAACGGGAGGGAGCGGTGGGAATGACAAAGGGCTGGGAGGGGAGCACGGAGCTGAGATCTCCATCAGAGGGGCAGGGAGGGGGCAGGCAGTTCCTGCTGCCCTTACCTGTGGCTTTACATCCTAAAATCGGGATGTTTAAAGGAAAACTCGTCTCCTCCTGCAATTGGAAAAGCGGCTTTGCACAAAGCTGAACAGCAGTTTTGCTGTCCTACAGTGTGGGGGAACAGAGAAGGGAGGGGGTGATCCCTGGGAACGTTTTGCTCTTTAAATAAGCAACCAAAGCCCTGTCCAACCCGAGTCCCTGCGGTGGGATTGCTCCTGGGCTGCCCAGCTCAGGGAATGCTCATTCTCAGCCCAGCCAACTGCTCCTAAATGCTAATTTTCGGTCCGGGCGACTGTTCCTAACTAGCAGATTTGCAGCCATTTACGAAAATTATGTTAGCGGTTGGCAGCTAACGGTCACCATCATTTTTCCCTCTGGCTGAAATGGGGACATAACTCGCGGAGACGAGGTGGGTGCTGGCAGGAACCTCCTCAGAGCCGCGTGGGCAGATGCACTTCCAGAGCTTTGGAGCATCTGGGCGAAGCTGCCTCCCGGTTAGTGCCTGACACCCGTGGGTTTTGTCCCCCGTGTGCTCTCTCACTCTCTCTCTCCGCAGCCGCATCTGGCCGTCGGGAGCAACGACTACTACATCTCGGTGTACTCGGTGGAGAAGCGGATCAGATAGCGCAGGCCCGGCGGGCTGGGAGGAGGGAGTCCCAGCGGGGCAGGGCCGTGTCGCACCCACAAATGTACATAGTGAAATTATCGACTTGAATGTTTCGTGTTGGCTGCTGCTGCTGCAACCCCTAACTTGAACGTTTTGGTTTTTTTGTTGTTTGTTTTTTGTTTTTTGTTTTTTTTTCCCTGACTTAGCTACTGATGATTTTGACAAGGGGAAGAGAGACAATCTCCTTTTTTTTTGTTGTTTTTTTGTTTGTTTGTTTTTCTTCTTTTCCCAGCTATATCCTCTAAAAGCTACAGTAAAAGGAACATTTTAATTTTTTTGTTGCCAGTGGTTGGCTTCTCTGTTAGAAACACGGCTCCTGAGCTTGGCAGGACTTGGATGAGGCAATACCCTTGACAAGGGCTCTCTGTTTTAGTCTTTGCTTCTGTGTTTTGCTGGAGCCTTGGGCGCTTTAAGGCCTAAAGTCAGGACTCACCTACAGCTCCGGGTGCTCGACCGCTCCACGGGACCCCTCCGGCTGCCTCCGACCCTGGGCCAAACAGAAACTCCCCCGTTGGGGCAGCGAGACCCAAATGGTCCCTCTGCAGAACAGCATCTGTGCTCCTGAGCTGGGGAAAGGCAGGAAAGTGTCTCCTCTGCATGAACCTTGTCCCCTCTGCAGTGGAAGGAGGGACAGAAGGAGACTTGGTGGCAAGGAGAGGGGGCAGGATCCCCAGGGAAAGGGGTTTGAGGAGGTGATGGGAGCAGGGCAGGATGCCACCCTACTGTCAGGTTGCACGTACAGAAGAAGAGGGAAGAAGGAGAACGGACATCTCTAACGTCCCCACCAGCCTGGAGCGAGTCACTCGTGTCACCACTTCCCACCCAAGCACAGGTCTGGGGTGTCTCGGTCACCGCTTCTTCTGCAGTCACTGTCCTTCTGCCCATGGTGAACTCCACAACCACGTTTGGTGGCCCAGGAGCTCTGCCCAGGCCGGCTCCGGGTTCAAGCCACAGGCTTTGGTCTCGCTCCAGTCCGGGAATATTCGGCAAGGTGATGGTCAGGAGAATTTGCACACTTGCTGCTGTGTGTTTGGAGCCACACACGTGGCATGGATGTGGCTTCTGTGTCCCTGCAGAACTGGGCACGGGACCGCACGTGGTCTGAGCACAAGAGAATCACTAACGGAGGGGGAAGATGGTGGGTCATCCTGGGTTTGAGCAAAACAGCTTTGTCCCAGCTCTTCAGGAGAGAACCTGCTCCATCTTCTGCACCTCCCATGTCTGATTAATGAATGTTTTTGTCCCTCGAGATCCGTGACGGGCTGGAGGGGGGTGTGGGGAAGGGGTGGGTGAAGCCGAAGGGCAGGTTTCTTTGAGGGGCTGCTGAGGTGCCATTTTAGTGGCCAAGAACAAGAACTTGTGCCGGGCAAAAGTCACTGCGGCCACGAAGGTTGACCTGCTGAGGCCAGAAGTCCCCAGTTTTCCTC
>NW_015090778.1:297584-301669 GCF_001431845.1 Calidris pugnax | reverse complement strand
GCCTTCCATCCGCACTGGGTCTGTATTCTCTCCTCTTGGGTTTGGGAATTTGCATTTCTTAGTTAATGTCCCTGTTGGAAAAGAGAAAGGCTCAGAGACTCCTCTGGTGCAGCCTGGTCCTTCTAAGGATGCTCTGAGCCATGGGTCACAGAATGCTATGGGGTTGGAAGGGACCTCTGGAGATCATCTAGTCCAACCTCCCTGTCAAAGCAGGTCCACCCAGAGCAGGTCCCACAGGAACGTGTCCAGGTGGGATGTGAATGTCTCCAGAGAAGGAGACTCCACCACCTCTCTGGGCAGCCTCTGCCAGGGCTCTGCCACCCTCACAGCAAAGAAGTTCCTCCTCATGTTTAGGTGGAACTTCTTATGGTCAAGTTTGTGCCCATTTCCTCTTGTCCTGTCCCTGGGCACCACTGAGAAAAGACCAGCCCCATTCTCTTGACACCCCCCCCTTGAAGGATTTATAGATGTTGATCAGATCCCCCCTCAGCCTTCTCTTCTCCAGACTAAAAAGCCCCAAGTCCCTCAGCCTCTCCTCATCAGGGAGATGCTCCAGGCCCCTCATCATCTTCATCTGGGTCCTTCAGGACTTGTCCTCCAGGCTGTCCAGAGGACCACACTGGCCATGCCACCAGGGCTGCTGGTTTATGATGGGAACAGGGCTGCCAATGGCTGAACCCTTGTTGCTTGTGGATCAGCTTGGGGTCCTGTTCCCATCCCATCGCTCCAGGACCGCAGCCTGGCTTAGCTCCTTGTCCCAGGTGAATTTATCCAGAACTGAGTGGAGAGGAGCAGCCTCTCACTTTCAGCACGTGAAATTTTACGTTCTTATTTATTCTGTGGCTCTTCTCCTGCGGAGAACGGGCTCACCCTTGTGTCCCTGGGGCTGCTTTTACTCTGCCTTACGTCAGGCGTTGGGAGGACCCGATGCTGCGCGGCAGGAAAACCGCATCAGAAAACAAGAGAGAACTGCAAAAATTAAAGGCATAAGTGATAAAATCTAGAGTTAATCAGAATAAAAAGGAAATTTTGGAATATGTCACTGCTGAGGTGGCTCTGCGGTAGTCATTAGAGAGAGGATCTGGTTGCTGCTTAATTAGGAGGCAGGTGCCCATCTGCATTATGGGCTTGTGCTCACCCGGAGATGAGAATAAATGAAGGAGGCTGAAAGCCTAAGAAAAGGACGTGAGCGGATGGGAAGAGCAGGAGGAGGTTAAAGAAGGCATTTAGACAGAGAGTTATTTTAGAAACCTGCGGATCAGAACACAAATATTTAACACGTAACGGGAGGGAGCGGTGGGAATGACAAAGGGCTGGGAGGGGAGCACGGAGCTGAGATCTCCATCAGAGGGGCAGGGAGGGGGCAGGCAGTTCCTGCTGCCCTTACCTGTGGCTTTACATCCTAAAATCGGGATGTTTAAAGGAAAACTCGTCTCCTCCTGCAATTGGAAAAGCGGCTTTGCACAAAGCTGAACAGCAGTTTTGCTGTCCTACAGTGTGGGGGAACAGAGAAGGGAGGGGGTGATCCCTGGGAACGTTTTGCTCTTTAAATAAGCAACCAAAGCCCTGTCCAACCCGAGTCCCTGCGGTGGGATTGCTCCTGGGCTGCCCAGCTCAGGGAATGCTCATTCTCAGCCCAGCCAACTGCTCCTAAATGCTAATTTTCGGTCCGGGCGACTGTTCCTAACTAGCAGATTTGCAGCCATTTACGAAAATTATGTTAGCGGTTGGCAGCTAACGGTCACCATCATTTTTCCCTCTGGCTGAAATGGGGACATAACTCGCGGAGACGAGGTGGGTGCTGGCAGGAACCTCCTCAGAGCCGCGTGGGCAGATGCACTTCCAGAGCTTTGGAGCATCTGGGCGAAGCTGCCTCCCGGTTAGTGCCTGACACCCGTGGGTTTTGTCCCCCGTGTGCTCTCTCACTCTCTCTCTCCGCAGCCGCATCTGGCCGTCGGGAGCAACGACTACTACATCTCGGTGTACTCGGTGGAGAAGCGGATCAGATAGCGCAGGCCCGGCGGGCTGGGAGGAGGGAGTCCCAGCGGGGCAGGGCCGTGTCGCACCCACAATGTACATAGTGAAATTATCGACTTGAATGTTTCGTGTTGGCTGCTGCTGCTGCAACCCCTAACTTGAACGTTTTGGTTTTTTTGTTGTTTGTTTGTTTGTTTTTTTTTTTTTCCCCTGACTTAGCTACTGATGATTTTGACAAGGGGAAGAGAGACAATCTCCTTTTTTGTTGGTTTTTTTTGTTTGTTTGTTTTTTTCTTCTTTTCCCAGCTATATCCTCTAAAAGCTACAGTAAAAGGAACATTTTATTTTTTTGTTGCCAGTGGTTGGCTTCTCTGTTAGAAACACGGCTCCTGAGCTTGGCAGGACTTGGATGAGGCAATACCCTTGACAAGGGCTCTCTGTTTTAGTCTTTGCTTCTGTGTTTTGCTGGAGCCTTGGGCGCTTTAAGGCCTAAAGTCAGGACTCACCTACAGCTCCGGGTGCTCGACCGCTCCACGGGACCCCTCCGGCTGCCTCCGACCCTGGGCCAAACAGAAATTCCCCTGTTGGGGCAGCAAGACCAGAGTGGTCCCTCTGCAGAACAGCATCTGTGCTCCTGAGCTGGGGAAAGGCAGGAAAGTGTCTCCTCTGCATGAACCTTGTCCCCTCTGCAGTGGAAGGAGGGACAGAAGGAGACTTGGTGGCAAGGAGAGGGGGCAGGATCCCCAGGGAAAGGGGTTTGAGGAGGTGACAGGAGCAGGGCAGGATGCCACCCTACCGTCAGGTTGCACATACAGAAGAAGAGGGAAGATCCCCAGGGAAAGGGGTTTGAGGAGGTGATGGGAGCAGGGCAGGATGCCACCCTACTGTCAGGTTGCACGTACAGAAGAAGAGGGAAGAAGGAGAACGGACATCTCTAACGTCCCCACCAGCCTGGAGCGAGTCACTCGTGTCACCACTTCCCACCCAAGCACAGGTCTGGGGTGTCTCGGTCACCGCTTCTTCTGCAGTCACTGTCCTTCTGCCCATGGTGAACTCCACAACCACGTTTGGTGGCCCAGGAGCTCTGCCCAGGCCGGCTCCGGGTTCAAGCCACAGGCTTTGGTCTCGCTCCAGTCCGGGAATATTCGGCAAGGTGATGGTCAGGAGAATTTGCACACTTGCTGCTGTGTGTTTGGAGCCACACACGTGGCATGGATGTGGCTTCTGTGTCCCTGCAGAACTGGGCACGGGACCGCACGTGGTCTGAGCACAAGAGAATCACTAACGGAGGGGGAAGATGGTGGGTCATCCTGGGTTTGAGCAAAACAGCTTTGTCCCAGCTCTTCAGGAGAGAACCTGCTCCATCTTCCGCACCTCCCATGTCTGATTAATGAATGTTTTTGTCCCTCGAGATCCGTGACGGGCTGGAGGGGGGTGTGGGGAAGGGGTGGGTGAAGCCGAAGGGCAGGTTTCTTTGAGGGGCTGCTGAGGTGCCATTTTAGTGGCCAAGAACAAGAACTTGTGCCGGGCAAAAGTCACTGCGGCCACGAAGGTTGACCTGCTGAGGCCAGAAGTCCCCAGTTTTCCTCCCAGGCTGTACCACGGGGTCTGAGGGCTCCCGGCAAACTCTGCCAGTGACGAGGCCAACAGGGAAGGGAGTACTGATGAGGGAAGGGGGGAGACATGTTCTCTCCCTGTGCGGATGGTGGCTGCACCTCTGATGGCCTCCATGGAGCATCTCTGACCCATCACTGCTCCGTGAACACCAGATAATCTTGTTTCTGACGTGTTGAGGCAGCTGGACCACCCAGGGGTAGGTGTTACTTTGGTGAGGTCCTTGGACCACGGGAGGTGGAGCAGAGGCCAAGGGCTGGGTGCTGTGTCCTCACCCCGAGCACCATCACTGTCCCCCCCCCGTAGCAGGGAGGCCGAGAGCCACTTCACAGGATGATGAATCAAAGGCTTTAAACTCTGGAAAAAGCAAAACAAAAAGAAAACCTACCTAAAAGTCTCCACTTTTAAGTTACCAAAAGTTAATTATGGTCTAACGGAGCTGTGCCTCTTCCCAACCTGCTCCCGTGCTGCTCCGGTGTCGGTCCCACCATCCC
>NW_015090778.1:296852-297123 GCF_001431845.1 Calidris pugnax | reverse complement strand
TGAGGTTCAGGACAGTTTTCCCGGGGGAGAAGCAGCTGGTTCCTGGGGCCTGGACCCCCCCAGTGTCCCCTCCCTGTCCCCTTCTCACAGCATCCCTGCCACCAGTGTGGGCACCGATGCTGGGTCCTGTCTGAGACCCCCCCAATCCCCCCCAGCACCACGTTCCCCTCCCAGTGTCAACAGCACCGGGGGGTGGGGGGGTCTCTCTTGGCTGGACCCCGAGGATGGAGACTTTGGAAGGGACAAGGGTGGGTGGGAAGAGCTGTTGGGG
>NW_015090778.1:278085-294310 GCF_001431845.1 Calidris pugnax | reverse complement strand
AGCACCACCTCTGCTTTGAAACACCCCCCCCGTCCCAGCACCAGACCAGGGGGGGTCAATGGCTGGGGACCCCATCCCTGGATGGGATCTGCTTTCAGAAAGAAAGTTTAGCCTCAAGTTTTATACTTTAGACTTTAAGTATAAAGTTTTACACTTTGTGAACTATAAGTGCTTCTCTATAAAACTCAGGATAGATCGAAGGAAGAACTTTTTCACTCTGAGGGTGGTGAGACCCTGGCCCGGGTTCAGCCTGGAGAAGAGAAGGCTCCGGGGAGACCTTAGAGCCCCTTCCAGTCCCTCAAGGGGCTCCAGGAGAGATGGGGAGGGACTCTGGATCAGGGAGGGGAGCCATAGGATGAGGGGGAAGGGTTTGACCCTGCAAGAGGGGAGATGGAGCTGAGATGTGGGGAAGAACTTCTTTGCTGTGAGGGTGGTGAGAGCCTGGGTCAGGTTGGAGGGAGCTTGGAGCAACCTGGTGTGGTGGGAGGTGTCCCTGCCCAGGGCAGGGAGTGGCACTGGGTGGGCTTTAAGGTCACGGAATCACAGAATGATATGGGGTTGGAAGGGACCTCTGGAGATGATCTAGTCCAACCCCTTGCCAAAGCAGGTCCACCCAGAGCAGGTGACCCTTCCAACCCAAACCATTCTGGGGTTCTATGGCTCTGGTCATAACCAAGAGAGACCACCCGTGTGCCACGGCTGGTGTTAAGTCTTCAAAAAGTGCTTCTCTCTCTACTACAGTCAGTGGCACATCCAGAGGCCCTCTCAGTGGCCGT
This sequence comes from Calidris pugnax, assembly GCF_001431845.1. Classification (NCBI taxonomy): domain Eukaryota; kingdom Metazoa; phylum Chordata; class Aves; order Charadriiformes; family Scolopacidae; genus Calidris; species Calidris pugnax. The sequence goes on along the minus strand of NW_015090778.1, from coordinate 293,534 downwards.
CCCTTACACCTTGTTTTGAGGTGTATCACAAGCTTTTGTGGCACGGACTTTGTTGTGTGTTGCTACAGCAAAACCAAACCAGCCCAGTGAAGTCCTAATCCACAACAAAAATACCTACATTTTCAGGCAGCAGATTAGCAAATTTGTGATTAATTTGCTCCATCCTTATCCTTCACAGGAGCAGTTCAGAGTTGTCACGTAATTGGCACGTGGTTTTTGCCTTCTTTTGGAAAAAGCCCAGACGCGGCTTTGATGTGATTCTGTTAAGACTTGTTTGCTTTCTCCTCTGCTGAGTTTTCCTCCTGTTTTCCTGCAGAAAAGCCTTGCTCTTGCTGAAGAAGAAGCGTTACCAAGAGCAACTTCTGGATAGGACGGAAAACCAAATCAGCAACCTGGAGCGGATGGTAAGGGAGGAGCTGGGGGTGGCGAGCGTCCCGCTGCGTGCGCTCGGCCCAAGGCTTCCCTGGGGTGGGTGTTCCTTTTGGTGGGGTGGAATTGGCATTTTAAGTCCTAACGAGGTTTTAGCCCTCGGTCCGATGGCTCTCAAGTCGCGCGTACGCCGTGACTCTGCCTTGAAGAATCCACTGGTGAGTGTGTTTTGAGTCTGTAGCGTGGGTTATGTATTGCATATGTGTTTTGTAAATTAGTAAAACTTCAGTCCTGAACTGAAGTACTGTGTCCAGTTTCTGGAGCACTGGGTCCAGTTCTGGGCTCCCCAGTTCCAGAAGGACAGGGAACTGCTGGAGAGGGGACAGCAGAGGCTACAAAGATGATGAGGGGACTAGAACATCTCCCTTATGAGGAAAGGCTGAGGGACTTGGGGCTTTTTAGTCTGGAGAAGAGAAGGCTGAGGGGGGATCTGATCAACACCTGTAAATACTTCAAGGGTGGGTGTCAAGAGGAAGGGGCCAGTCTTTTTTCAGTGGTGCCCAGGGACAGGACAAGAGGAAATGGGCACAGACTTGACCATAAGAAGTTCCATCTAAACATGAGGAGGAACTTCTTTGCTGTGAGGGTGGCAGAGCCCTGGCAGAGGCTGCCCAGGGAGGTGGTGGAGTCTCCTTCTCTGGAGACATTCAGAACCTGCCTGGACACGTTCCTGTGGGACCTGCTCTGGGTGGCCCTGCTCTGGCAGGGGGTTGGAGGAGATGATCTCCAGAGGTCCCTTCCAAGCCCATATCGTTCTGTGATTCAGTCACTGTGTGGATGGCTGCAGTAGAAACTTCCTCAGTAGCATGATTTCAGGAATGGATGTGTTTGATCTGGGGTGGCTGTGGAAAATGGGGCCTCAGCTTAGACTCTCAGCTTGAAAATCAGTTAAAGGGCTGTTGGATGAACTTTTGCAGCTGCCTGTGCCACGGCTCGTTGTGTGCGTGTTTCTTACTACTGGTATCATTTAATCCTCTGCTCACTTGCAGTTTCTCTGGGGATCTTGGCAGCGTGTGCCTGGCAAAGGAAGGGAATGTGACAGCCTGTGACGTGTCCTCTTCTCCTTTCTGTTCCAGGTCCAGGATATTGAATTCACCCAGATCGAAATGAAGGTCATTGAGGGCCTGAAAATAGGCAACGAGTGTCTGAACAAAATGCACCAGGTGGGTGGGAGCAGGTCTGCCTTGGACTCGGCAGAGTCCCCACTGTTGGTCACTGAGGCCCCACAGACCTCACTCACGCCTGGATTTTGGGTTCTTTTCTTCAGGTTATGTCGATAGAAGAAGTAGAAAGAATAATAGGTGAAACTCAAGATGCTGTGGAGTACCAGAGGGTACGTACTGCGTGTGAGTGGTGGTGAGCAGAGAGAGGTGCCTTTTCTCTGGTGTGTGCTGTGTTCCTGGGCTTATTTTGTAGGGGATGGGATTGAGAATTAATTTTTCTGCAGGCAACTGAGATTTACCTTAGTTTTTCGAGTACTCCTTCACGTTTACATCCCCCACCCTGTGCATATGTACCATGCTACAAGTCAGAGAGCTGCTTCTGCGATGCTGCTGTTGACTGGAACATGTCTCCTCCTCTCTTTCCCAGCAAATAGATGAGATACTGGCTGGCAGCCTGACTGAGGAAGATGAAGATGCCATTCTAGAAGAATTAAACGCTATTACTCAGGTAGGATTGATGTTCTTGTAACTGCTTTCAATCACATTTTCAGGAAGCTGTTTGTAAGAGGGGGGAAATTATCTTTTTCCCCACTCTCAACAGTTCATCTTACTCTGCCAAAGACATCAGTTATACCTGTTTATGCCCAATCACTGTGTCATCAAAGGTCAAGCTAATTGCTGCACACACAGGGGTCATTTAAAAATGGGATGCTTTTAAGGGTTGTGCTGTATTTGCTGTCCGTTACAGCCAATTGACCTCTGCTCTTACTGGATATCTCTTCCACTTCACTGAATGAAGATCTTGAAAGTCCCAGGTGGTGCCCAGATCCAGAAGTCAGTGTGTGTTGCCAGCCCCCATCTCTCTGGTGCCTTTGGCTCTTCCAGACACGGGCTCCACGTGGCTTCATTGTAGGAAATGTGCAGCCAAGGGAGAGAATCTGCAACTAGCATTGATTAGAGGAGACTCATAGATAATACATGGTCCCATTAAGTCTCATTTAATAGTTAAAATAACCTTTGTTCTCGTGTAGTGGGCAGTACTGAAGCCCATAACCCTTCCTGCAGCTCTGGTGGCAGATATAAGTCCGGATGTGAAATCTCTGATTATTCTGCTGTTCCCAGAGTTTTTACACAAAACCCTGGCTCCAGGGTCTGTGGCCACCCCCTGGTCTGTGGGGTATGTGTCATGTGTCGTCTTTAATGTTCTTGCAGGAACAGATGGAGCTTCCAGAAGTTCCTTCTGAGCCACTCCCGGAAAAGATCCCAGGTATGCTTTTGTTGTGTGCTCTGCAGCTTTGGCTTCTCCTCCTTCCTCTTGGTTCCATAGAGCTCTCTAGAGAGAGTTCTTCTCTAGAACATAAACCCCCTTCTGCTGTAAGTGTTGTCCTGGCAAATGGGAAGGAATACAAACGTCCTGGTGGATCTGGGCTGTGGAAGCTTCCCCCATGGGCACTGACAAACCCTTTCCGTAAGAGGACCCCAGGCTCTAGGCTCTTTGTTCAGGTGGCATCTAATAGATGCCTCTTGCTCTACTTGGTTCCTCTTGAAGAGTTGCTTTTTGTTACATCTGCTGTTGTTAAGTCGTGCTCAGTTGCTTTTTGTTACATCTGCTGTTGTTAATTGCGGTTTGTACCTGCTGTGAGACCACCAGTGGCCTTGAAACACCCAGTGTGTGTTCCCTTGTGAAGCTCCACGAGGAGCTCCTTCCTTGGCTCCCTGCTTGGCCCGGGCAGGGCTTTCTGACAGCAAACTGGTCCCCTGTGTGTTACCACAATGTGTTTGGACAATTTTTTGTGGCCATGGGTATTAGCGTTCGCACTGCACAAAACTGGATGTCACTGAGGTCCGTGACAGCTCGTAGCTCTTGTGACCTTGCTGCAGGTCCCAACGGTGGGTTTGATCCAGCTGGATGAAGTCCACTGGAGTCCCACCACTCCAGGACTGTCGGAGCATGAGCTGCCCCATCCCTGGAGGGGTTCAAGGCCAGGTTGGATGGGGCTTGGAGCAACCTGGTCTGGTGGGAGGTGTCCCTGCCCAGGGCAGGGGATGGCACTGGGGGGGCTTTAAGGTCCCTTCCCACCCAAAACCATGCTGTGAGTCTATGATTCTGTAACACCGAACCATCAGGTCCCTTCCCACCCAAACCCATTCTGTGAGTCTATGGTTCTGTAACACCGAACCATAGGCTGCAGGAGCAGGACTTCCCAGTTTGTGGGACCCAGGAGCTGTGAGAAGCCATTTCCTCTGCGTGGGATCTGCCCAGGAGAAATCTGGGATGGGGGGAGTGGGGCTGGGTTCTTTTTGGTACTTATTTGCTGGTGACTGTGGGTGGGATGCCAGCCCTGGCAGCAGCAGGATGGCCAAACACAGGCTGCCCTACCCCGGTGTCACGGGGGCTTGCTGAGGTTGTGCTGGGTGTGTTCTGAAACTGGTTTAATTCTTCAGGTGAAAAAGAGGATATGGATTCCACTGGATATGTGGAATTCTTTATAACAAGCTTTTATTAGTTCAGGAGCTGCGTGACCATTTGTTGCTCTACAGAGAAGTGGATTATGAGTTCCCATTTCTTCCCCAGGAGATGCCCAGGGACGATGTGCACTCTCTGTTTCTGTAACCAGGTTCTTTTTCTTCCACAGAAGAGTCACCCATCAAGAACAGGCCAAAACCAGAACTGGTGGCAGCCTCTTAACTCCCACTTCTGGGGATTCCCCCCACATGACTTTCACCCAGGACAGTTTGCCATCCCGGCGTGTGCCGGGAAGAAGCAATGCCTCGGCAGCATCCCAGCTGTGCTGGGCAGATGGTGGAGCAGGATTCCCTGTGCAGGGTGGGGAACCTCAGCTGATTTATTGCTCTTGTATCAAGATTATTTTCTAGTGCTTTCTGGTTTTTTTGTAACTTAAATTCTAAACTCACTCAGCTGCGCTGTCTCGGGATTAAACAACGAGTCTCAAACTTCCGAAGCCAAACACTTGCTTTAGGTTTGATTTCAGGGGTAGCTCTGCCTTTGCTCTGCCCCAGTCCCCAGGAAGTGCCACCCTTGGAGCCATCAGGTCTTGGAAGCGACTGTCCTGGGTGAGAAGGAGCCCTCCAGACCTCGCTGGTGTCTGCGTTCCTTTGCTTTTCCTCTCCTGGTTCTGTGCCAGGGCTGCTGTGTCCCTTGTCCCCGTGTGAAGGAGACCAACTGCCATGTTGGAGGGGACACGGGCAGGGTACAGCCGGTGACACTCTGTGCCAGGGCTGCTGTGTCCCTTGTCCCCGTGTGAAGGAGACCAACTGCCATGTTGGAGGGGACACGGGCAGGGTACAGCCGGTGACACTCGGTGCTGTGGGTGAGAAGGGTTCCACCCGCCCTGTGTAAAACCAGCTGATCCAGGAGGGAGGTTCAGCTGAGCAAAGTTCGGAGCGATTGCTTGGCTCTGCCTTCCCTGCTCGGGGAGAAGCTGCTCTGGGTGTGAGGGGAAGATCCTCCTCTGGCTGGGCATGACTAACGATTCCCGGTGGGATCTGCCTGTCTCTGGTACCTCCCGGAGCTGAGTGAGAGCCGGGGTGACAGAATTCCGACCAGACTCTGAAAATCACAGCAAGGAATCTCCTTATGAGCCAGGAGTCACCCCCCGTTGGCTCTGCCCTGCCATCGGAGTTCACCTTCACGGCGTCCAGACGGGCTGAGATCGATTCTGCTTCCAGTTGTCACCTCGTGCTTGGTGTTTCCTCGGAGGGTCGGGGACAGCAAAGGTCGGGCTGGGGCAAACCTGAGGCTCGTTCTGTCCCGAACACGAGACACGAAGCTGCTTAAACCAACACTCCAAAGACTCTGCTCAGTGCATGGTTGGAGGGGAGGCCAGTTCCTCTGGAGCCCGTGCTGGGGGGGCCGGCCTGGTGCTCAGCAGGACGCTCGGGTCGCAGGATGGAGCACTTGGAGAGCTGCCTGCCCAGCCAGGTGGTCGCCAGATTTAGCTGTTCTTGGAAGCGAGCTCACTCGCCAGCTTGCAGATGCTCTTCAGGACACTGCAGACCTTTATTTATTACGTTCTTGAAGCCACAGCCCTTAATCCCTGTTTCTGCGACAGCAGAAGATGGACCCAGAGGGTCCTTAGAGACTTGTAGCGACTGCCTTTGGGGCTGTGGGATCTGGTGCTAGACAATACCAAGTAATCCTGGGGACTGTGTTGCTCTATGTGATGATGGGCCAGCAGCAGCTCTGGTTTCATGTCACGCTTTCCATGTCATCTCCATTTGTGATGTTCCAAAGCCTGGCTGGGACATCCTCATCCTCCTGCATCTGTGTGTCTTCAGGGCAGCACCTCGGAGCTGCCCCCTTCTCAGTTCCACTCTGCTCCCTCTCTTAATTAATGTTTCATAATGAAGCTGGGATCCCACAAGCCTGGGACCCGTGTTTACCAACCAGTGCAACTTTGGCAAACAAACCACGTTCTCAGCAACAGGCTGAGTGGGTTTGAGCTGCTCCTTGTGCCCACCCTGAAGGTGCCAGTTGCCCCAGCCCGTGTTTGGGAGAGCTGAACCCTTGGCATCGCCGGAGCGAAGAGGGGACGGGGCCGTGTCCTGCTCTGCTCCCCTGGGATGTGTTTTCTCCAGGCAGAGAGAATTCCTGTGGGATTTCGGTGGGATGCCAGCCTGGGAGCCCTGCAGTGCGCGCCTGTTCCACCAGAGAGAGCCTTCTCTTCGTCCCCGCGCTCTGCAGCCTTTTGTGCAACGTTTTTCCTTCAAGGCTCCTTCAACCCGATGCTTCCCTGGTGTCGCCGTGTTTCATTTTGCCCTATTTAATTTGTAATTCATAGGAGGGAACTCTGGGTTCTCCCAGTGAGGTCTCGGAGGGACCCCCTCCTGCGAGCAGAGGACTCTGTGTAAGCACTGTCACACAGGGTTGGGACACATGGCCATGGCCCAGGAGAGCACCATGTCCCTGGGCTCTGGAGCTTCTGCTCCTAAAAGTCCCAGCAGCGAGAGGGACACGGGTCACCCAAGGAAAGCTGGTCCTGGTGGTGCACTCTTGGGGCAGGGGGAACAGCCAGCCCAGGGAGGGGATGGAGCTGAAGGGGTTAATGCAGCTCCTCGCCTTTGTTAATAGAGTGAGGAGGCCATTTACTGAACTAACAGGAAAGTTGGGAGCAGATTGCCAGCAGCTTCCTCTCTCTAATCCCTGCACCAAACAGATTGTGCTGTGTCTCCTCGGGAGGAAGAGCCAGGAGCACTGTGTGACCTTCCCCCCCCCTCCAACAATAAACCCTTTCTGATGGTTTTGCCCGTTCCTCTCCCAGCCTCGTGTTTGCACGGTAAACGCTCTGGATGAGCAAGACTTGTCTTCCTCCCCCTTCCCCTTCGTGCTCCCTGCTCCTGGGAGAGATGTGGGCAGGAAACTTCAGAACAGGCTCCGTGTGCCATAGGAAAACAACCCCCCTTTGCCCGCCTGGGCGAGGGGGGCTCATCTGTACCCAGCAGTGTCCCCCCAGCATGGCCATGGGTCAGAGATGGAGGAGCTGGAGGGGTATTGGAGAAAAGGTTCTCCTGATGGCAGGAGCAATAGGCTGGATCCCAAGATCAAGCTAAGGGGGCATTTGGAAAGGCAGCCCTCCTGCCTTTGGGAGGAGGATCAGCTAGGGATTGTTTGGGTTTGGGTTTTTTTTTCAGGAATTACTCTGGGATTGTTGACAAAGTGAGCAATACCCGGTCTGTACCTGGATGCTGTGAAGACAGGTCCTGTGAGGACAGGCTGAGAGTTGGGGGGTTCAGTCTGGAGGAGAGAAGGCTCCAGGGAGACCTTAGAGCCCCTTCCAGTCCCTCAAGGGGCTCCAGGAGAGATGGGGAGGGACTCTGGATCAGGGAGGGGAGCCATAGGACCGTTTTAAACTGAAAGAGGGGAGATTGAGCTGAGATGTGGGGAAGAAGTTCTTTGGTGTGAGGGTGGTGAGAGCCTGGCCCAGGTTGCCCAGAGCAGCTGTGGCTGCCCCATCCCTGGAGGGGTTCAAGGCCAGGTTGGAGGGGGCTTGGAGCAACCTGGGCTGGTGGGAGGTGTCCCTGCCCAGGGCAGGGGGTGGCACTGGGGGGGCTTTAAGGTCCCTTCTGACCCAGACTACTCTGTGATTCTATGCTGGGCTCACGGGGAGCGTGTGGCTCCATCCGGATCACAGGAGCAGCTGGGTTTCTTGGTTGGGCCGGTTCTGATTTCACCCTCCCTGTGCAGGGTTTGCTCCCCAGGGTCGTCCAACCACCCCCTGCAGCCAACAGAGCCCCCCTCCCCGTATGTGACTGTCACCCATTCAAACAGACGTGGCTCTTGAGGGCACCGTTTGCAGCACCACCTTCACGCTTGGTCCTCGAGTGCCACCACGGGGGAAGTACAAGGGCACCCTTAGAAATGTCTCCAAGCCACCAACTGGTGCTTTGACACCCGCTAGTTCCTCATTATTTTGGATTTACATCTTTTCTGCTGTTTTGAGACATCCTTTCAAACAGACGTGGCTCTTGAGGGCACCGTTTGCAGCACCACCTTCACGCTTGGTCCTCGAGTGCCACCACGGGGGCAGGACAAGGGGACCCTTGGGGATGTCTCCAAGCCACCAGCTGGTGCTTTGACACCCACTAGTTCCTCATTATTTTGGATTTACATCTTTTCTGCTGTTTTGAGATGTCCCATGCTGGTGAGTCTCCTGCCTGGCCCAGCTGCCCCTTGGTAGCAGCTGAGCCCCCCCAGCCTGTCCCTGCCCCAGGAGGTGCTGGGGGGGGTGGGTCCAGTGTCCCTGGGAAAGCAGCTGCATCGTGTTTAAGGGTGTTTAATTAACACTCCCCGCACCCGCTCAGCTGTGGTGGGGGGGTGGGAGCCGGCGCCCCGTGGAGCATGGAGTGCTTCCAGCTGTGTTTTAGTTGGCCAGATGTTCAGTTAACTGGAGGAGTGTCCTCCCTTGAAGAAAGTCGTTGAGGCAACATTGCTCGTTGCTAATTAAACCCTGGAGAACACGGGCAACCTCATGCTGCTTCTTTTGCCACCCCCACGCAGCGCCCAGAGCTCCCTCCCCTACCCCAGTGTCCCCCAACCCTGGCACCAGCAGGGTTTGGGCCACCAGTCAAACACGGTGGCAACCTGCCCTTTGCAGACACCGCACGAAGGTGAAGGTGACAGCGAATTTCATCCCTTTCCCGTTGAGAGGAGCAGGTGGTTTGTGTCCCCCCCTCCCCGTGTGTCCATCACAGACTCCGTGGCATTGCCAACGCGCCGCTTGGTGCCACATCCAGCCTCCCTGGCATTTGAGGTGACCCGTGTGGCAACGGGGGCTCCTGGCCCAGCTGGGGCAAGGGACAAGTGTGGCTGGTTGCCCACTGCCCTCCCCAGCCAGGGGATGCTGCCCATGGGGACCCCATCCTGCCAGTGTCCCAGGGGGGTGAGTGAGGCTGGGAGGGGTTGGGAATTGCTCGGGATGTTGGGTGGGAGTTGGTTTGGGATAAAGACCCCACACACACCTTCTTCCCCGGCAGCCTGGGAGCTTCTTCCCCCCCTCTTCATGAAATGGCAGCAGCCCTTTCACTGGGTGCTTAATTGAATTGTGTAACGAGGCGACGCGGTGGAAAAGCGGTGGTAGTTTCTATGCCAACACAGCTGGATGGCGGCGCTGCCCGGGGAGGCGGGGGGGCTGCCTGTGCCCCCCACACCCCGAGATGGCTGCACCCCCCAGCACGGCTGCATGCCCCAGAGCCCCAAATATTCCCCGAAACACCCGTGGAACAGAAATGGGGAGCTGAGCACCCCAGCAGCAGCTGATTTGCAGGGTTTTCGGCTGGATCCCATCACTTTGTGGCCGGATCGAGCTCAGGGCCATGGAGGGGGCAAAGGGGGGAGTCACAAGAGGCCTGGGGGGCAGCGACTCTGGCTCCCACCCTGCTGGGAACGCTCTCCCCACATCTATTATCCTCCCCCCTCCTTGGCAACCACCCAGGCAGGACCAGGCACTGCTTTGGAGAGATTTGGAGCGGGAGGGGGAGTCTCTTCCATTTTCTTTCTCCTCTTCTTCATCGCTCCTCACCCCGAGCTCGCTCTGCCCCACACAGGGCAGGGGGGGTGAGCCCGGGGTGCTGGTGGTAGCCATGGCTGGTGGTTTGTTTGGCACTCAAAGCCTTGCAATGCCAACCCCCCCCTCCCTCCCTCGCCCCCGGCTGCACGCTCAGAACCCCGGGGAATCCGCCGCTGGCTCCTTCCTTTTCCCTGTTCACATATTTTAAGTGGCCCGGTGTCACGCTGAGTCACCAGCCGAGAGAGATGGAAGAGGCTTTGGCAGAGAACAAGCCTGAGGTTTGATAGTTCAACTGTGGGAAAAAGAAAAAAAAAAAAAAAAACAGCGCAACCATTGTTAAATACCCTAGAATCAAAAGAAGAGGAGCAGTAGCTAGACTTAAGGCAGAACAGTATTAGGAAAGACTGACTTCGAATTTCTAACTTGCACTATGGCTGTTGTGTAACTTTGAGCCAAGTCACTCAGTGTATCCCAGCAGATGTGGATAATAATGGTTATCTCTCCAGTTCCTGGAATGATAAAGACTTATTAACTGATCTGTGTTTGTGAAAAAAAAAAAAAAAAAAAAAAAAAATCAGCGCAATTTCCTAATTAGAGCAGTGATGGGAACAAAGCAGATTTGTTAGAGAGCTGCGCGGCTGAGTTGGGGAATGTGACCTTTGCTGGCTCTCGGTGCCAGACGGGAGCTGCCGGTGGACGGTGGTGCTTGGCAGCGGCTGAAATGCTCCGGCAGCGACTGCTCTGACGTGGGAGGGACACAATTTCACCTTCTGGGGGGGAGCCAGCCCCGCCGCCAGATGGGTGGGAGGAGCAGGGGGAGAGATGGCGGTTGCCCCCGGGTCACCCGCTGCTGCTGCTGTTTCCCCCCAAACTGGGCTGGTTTCCCTGCCCCGCTGTGGAATGTGGCTCCTCGAGTTGTGGGAGAGGCCGTGGACACGAGCCGGGTGTCCCTGCGGGGCCAGCGCTGCGGGGTCACTGGTGGTCCCTTGGCTGTCACCCCGGCACTGGCTCCCGGCTGGGCTGATGCTGGGATGTACCCGGGGATGGAACAAGTCACAGCCCAACAGCACACAATTAATTAGCAAGAGGAGGAAACGAGTGGAGCCCTGTCCCAGGGTTGTGGCTGTGCTTTAGAATGAGGAGGAGATGGTGGTCCTGCCTGAGCCCAGCCCTGCAGAAGGGCTGGTGGCACCGTGCAGGGAGCTGGGTGGCCTCGGGCCTGGAAGAGAAGCAGTGGGAATGAGGCGATGTGTCCTTCAACCCCAAGAAGCAGTATGTGTCCTTCAACCCCAAGAAGCAGTGTTTCTGCTGCCATGGAGCTGTTTCGGGCTGCAACAGCTTCACTGAGCCCATCACACGTGGCCATGGACCAAATGACCATGGCCAAGGATGCTGTGGGGCTTGAGGGGGTCTTGTGCCAGCCCAGAGTGGTGTTGGTGTGATGAGAAGGGAGAGGTGACAGTGGGCAGGGAGGGAAGTGATGGCAGAGGGGTCTGATCCCATCCCTTCAGCCTCTTCTCGGCCCCCAATTTGGGAACTGGTGGGTCCTTCCCAGCGAGCGGGGGCCGGTCGGGGTGGGAGGCAGCCCCCCGAGCCCCGCAGCACCCGGCGCATCCGCGCGAGGTGGTGGCTGGAGGCGCTGCCACGTACGCGTTCGGCAACGTGATGCACAATCCCATCATGCCAATTATGCAAATCGCATAAACTATTCCTGTTATTCAGAAGTATCCCCAGAGAGCTCCTTAGCGCGCTGTAATTCAGCATTACTCACTCCTGGAGGCAGGAGCTGGGGCAGATGAGGAGGGAGAGGGGCTCTGGGCTGCACCAGCCCGGGAACTGGGAGGAACTGCTGACCCCAGTGCGTTTTGGGGCTCCTCCAGAGCACACAGCCCCCCATCCCTGCCCGCTCCCACCCCACCCTGAGCAGAGTTTGGGTTTGCTGCTTGCTTTGGAGCAGAGATTTCTCCCTTCCAAGCCCCCCCTGGTCCCCATGGAAGGCAGGAGGGCTGGGGACCCGTCTGACTCTGCTACAGTGGTGCCAGCCCCTCTGCCCCTTCCCCTCCTCCAGCAGTGACTGCCTCCCCCCGCATCCCACTCGGTGCCTCCGCTCCCTCCATCTTCCCAGTCCCCACCACAGCTCTCGGCATCCGCAGCGCTTTGTTCTCCCACCCACTCCCCGTTTCCTCCGTCATTCCGGCTCCTCCCCGCGCTCCTTCTCCCCAGGAGCCTCCCGGGAGAGCCCAGGCTCCGCCATCACCCCTGCCACCAGGCTCTGCCATCACCCCTGCCACCAGGCTCTGCCATCACCCCTGCCACCAGGCTCTGCCCCTGCCCTGCCCGCAGCCATTGGAGCCGGGCAGGGGTCTGCAGGGGACACCCCAGCAGGTCCCTGCCCCCCCCACCACCACCACCAGCCAGGAGATGGGAGCTGGGGGCTACCAGGGCCATGTTCTGCGTTGCCAGCTTTATTTCACCACACCGGCTTTGACCCGAGCAGCAAGAGTGTCCCAACCACTCACCATCCCATATCCTTGGAGGATGCAGGAGCGGGTGGTCTTTGGGGTCCATCCCTAGAACTTCACTGGCTCTGCCAGCATCTCCCCCATCCCTCCCTGTGGCCACCACTTATTTTATCACCATTAGTGACCCCAGTGATGAGACCTGGCCCCGGCTCCAGAATGGCCAGTGATGGCAGAGCTGCTTCCCGACTCCCGGCGTGGCTCATCCCAGGGCATCCCTCACCGACTTGGGGTCCATCCCTAGAACTTCACTGGCTCTGCCAGCATCTCCCCCATCCCTCCCTGTGGCCACCACTTATTTTATCACCATTAGTGACCTCAGTGATGAGACCTGGCCCTGGCTCCAGATCTGGAATGGCCGGTGATGGCAGAGCCACTTCCCGACTCCCGGTGCGGCTCATCCCAAGGCATCCCTCACCAAAAGCAGGGCCGTGCTCCGAGGCAGAGAGAAACACAGCTGAAGAGCTGCTGTGCCACCTCCCTGAGCACAACAATTCCCAGTATTCCCACAAATACCTGGAAATAGCACCTTTCACTGTGGGGAGTCGGGTTCAGATGCTGCTTCCACCGGGATTAGGGAAAAGCTGCTCGGGATGGTGGGGGGTGGTTACCCCTCCCCACCGTGCCTCAGTTTCCTCCCCCGTGGGGTGATCCTGGCCAGTGGGTCCTGCTGGCAAAGAGCCTTCAGACCCGGAGTTTCAGGGCTGCAGCTCCCACCTGGTAAAAATCAGAGCCTGGATTGTTCATCCTTTGCTAATCCGCAGTAAAAGGCTTTACGCTTTACTCCCTTCCCAGTTTGTGCTGGGGAGAGGTGGGGGGGTTCAGCTGGCTGAGAGAGCTGCTGGGGTGTCTCCAGTTCTGTGACAACTTTTAAGTCCCAACCCTAAAAAAGAGAAGGTGCAAACCCCTGTGTGTCTCGAGGAAACGCAGGGACAACACGTAGGAAGTTCTGAAGTTGCACAGTCAAGGTTGCCCACTCGAGGGACGTGGAGCCCGTGGCGCTGGAGGGACCAGTGCCCACCAGTACAAGCCGTGACAGGTACCAGTGAGACACCACAGCTGTTCCTGCCGGGATCCTGGTGAGTGATGGCCACAAAGGGCCAAGCCGTGGTTGTGGGGTGGCTCTGGGACCTGGCTATTGGCGTGGGGTTTGCTGTCCCAGCTCCCGTGGTGGTTGTTGGGGTGCTCAGATAAAAGCAGAGCCGGGGAGGTGGGCGTCCGGGCTGAGCCAGGTGGATGGGGAAAAGCACCCCCCGAGTGTGGCTGGTTTGGTTTGACTCAAACCCACGGGGCTGATCCCCCGGTGACCCCCAGATGTCAGAAAAAAAATCCCATTTAAATTATTTTAGAAATAACTCACTCCTGGCGTGGCACAGAGAAGGTTTGCAGCCGACTGCGCAGCGGCGTGTGTTAGGGCTCTGATGGGGAAGCCATCTGCCCGAGACAGAAATACGGAAATTTCCTGGTAATCTCATTAACAAGTTGACACTCGCAGGTTCACGCCTGCCCTGAGCCGGTCGCAGGGGTCACTGGAGGGTGGTTGGGGTTTATCCTTCCCTGGCAGCACGTCGAAAAAAGGAGGGAAAGGGAACGAAGGGCACTGGGAGCCAATAGTCTGAGGGGTGGCCGTGCTGGGAGCGGGGCAGCCTCTGCCTCTGTCCCCCTCTGTGGGACTGGGGGGGACAAGTGGGTGATGGAAGTGGCTTCTTGGCTGGGTCCAGCTGCCTGCAAAGCTGCCCCGTTCCCTGCTCCGTGTCTCTATGACTCTGACACCATCCATCTTCTTTCCAGGTGCCGAGGAGCAGGCAGTGACCGCAGCCCCCGGGCTGCTCTGCTTCCATTTTCTGAGATGGAAGAGGTTGGTGGGAGCTGGGGGGTTTCTCCTCTGGTTCCTCTTCTCTGTATCAGCCAGTAACACATCACCTTCAACGCTATGACGGTGCCACCTTTATTTTTTCCTCTCTCCCCTGTGTCACAGGAGGCTTTCACAGAATCACAGAATGATCTGGGGTTGGAAGGAACCTCTGGAGATCATCTAGTCCAACCTCCTGAGGAGAGGAGGATGCGGCAGCTCCTTGTTGACCCTACACAACATCGTTTTCCCCTCCCTGGGCAGCTTCTTTTCCCCTCCCTGGGTAGCTATGCTGCCCTGCAGCCACCTCCCTCCCTCCATCCCTCCCCGAGCAGCCACCGCACCCTCCCAGGAGGATTTCGGTGAATGGTGAGAGCCTTCCCACCCCGTCGGAAGCCCAGAGGAGCTGTTGGCTCTCCCAGCCTCTCCGGGCAGCGTGGGCTGAGTGAGCAGTGTCCCTGAAACCAGTTGCCCATCCCTGGCTGCCCCGTGCCACCGTTGCCCTCGGCCACGGTGCTCGGTCCCTGCGTGGGGAGGGGGGAAAAGGGGGGAGCGTGACCCGGCCGGGAGAGCTGGCGTGACGCCACGCTGGTAATTAAGAAGGAACCTAATGAAACTTCAAAAATAGCACAATTTCCTCCCCACACCTGCAGCCGAGCGGGGTGGATTACATAAACTGGTGTTGCCACAGCAACTTCACTCCACCCGGGGCTGGAGGTGGCCGGTGCCGCGTGTGCCCACCCCGGGGAGAGACCCCCCCCCTCAGCCCTGCATCTCTCAAAGGGGAGGCATCACTCCGGGGATGGGGCTCTAGAGCTGGGGGGGGGTGTCAAGCAGAGCTGCTGCCTTTTTATCCCACTGGTGTTAAAGGTCTGGTGTTGGGGGGGTGTCCCATGTTGCACCCACCCATTTTTGCTCCTCCGGCACGGTGGAAGGTCCCTGCCATCCAAAAGGGCACACGAAGCACCAGGAGGTGCCACGGGGATTTAGGTAACCCATGAGGGACTTTGCCACCATGGTTACCCTGGGCACACTCCAGCTGCTGCCAGGCCCCGGGGGAGTGAATCACCCTGACAAAGCCATAGCCAGCAACAAAAAAATAAAAAAAAACACGACAACAACAACAAAAAAAATCCAAAGAAAACAATCAAAGCAAATATTACAGCACGAGGCAACGGCAGGTTTTTCCTGCCATGGATTATTCCCAGGGTGCTCCGGGAGGCTGTGGGGTAGCAGTTCTGCCCTGGGCTCCGGCACAACCCCACATGGCACTGGTGGCACCGGCAGGATGGACAGTAGGGACCAGCCCCGGGGTGGCCGTTGTCCATCGAGACTTATTTTTGAGATGAGAAAAGCCAGGAGCCACTCTAATTTGTCAAATCTACCTCTTAACGTAAGACCAAGAAATGACTGGCTGCTTCCAGCCCAAGACTCACTTTGGGAGCTGGGGGTGGGGGGG
>NW_015090778.1:276493-278032 GCF_001431845.1 Calidris pugnax | reverse complement strand
AGAGGGATGGGAAGAAAAGTGGAGCGGCTGTTCTTCGAGCAGGCCTAGATGCCAGTGATTCTCGGAGGGTCGTCCCAAAAGGCCTCTTTTATGATGAGAAATTACAAATCCTTTTATCTTCTTCACCAGAGGAACAGCTTGTTTGAATTGCTGGGCTGTCACACTGGAATTAGATGCAAGAACACCTCCCTCCCCCCCCTCCCCAAATCCATGACGTAGCGAAGAACTTACATAACGTAACTAAAAATAAGGTGATGGAGATGCAGAGAGAGAGAGAGGCAACCCTCTTTTCCCGGACTCTTGAGCTGAAATCCTCTGGCACGAGGTGTTGGGGGCTGGATGAAGGAAGAACATCCCCCCCCAGCCTCCAGAGCAGCCCAAGTTTGGGATGGAGCAGGGAAGGGGACATGGACACAGCTGAGCATCCCTCCTGGGAACATCTCCCAGGTCCCTCCTTGAGGTTACCTCCCACTGATGCTTCTTTTTTCAGCCCTGGTGGGAAAGGGTTAAGCGGCCTCTCCAGAAAAAAAAGGAGAAAAACCCTTTTTCAGGGGTGGGAAATCCTTCTCTCTCCTTTGGGAGTGTGAAACCTCCGAGGGGCAGAAGCCAAAAAGGGACCCAAATGCGGCCAGTGGCCGCATTTGGGTCCCTTTTTGGCTTCTGCCCCTCGGAGGTTTCACAGCTGGGATGGAGAACAGGAGGCAGAAGGGGAATAGGAGGTTTGGGGCCAAGGTATCGACCATCTGGGGTTCTCGGAGCTGCTTCTTCTCGGAATTGATGGAGGGAGAAAAAGGCACTGGGCTGCTTAACTCTTTCGCCGCTTCTCACAGGAGGGAGAGGAAGGAGAGGGCAGGGATGAAGCCACCGTTGGCCTCCAGATGTTCCTCCTCTGGGTGGCCACAAGCCCCTGGGACACTCGGGCAAGGCAGGGGGATGTGGGTGCTGGCTCTGGGACACGGTCCCACTCCTTAGGTCCCTCAGGAGGTGTGAAAAATGTGGTTGTCGCTGGCCTGAGGGATGGGAAGGACAGAGATCCATAGCTTTGTAATCCCTGGTGGCCAGGAGGGATGGTGAGGACCTCCCGGGGGAATCCCAGTGCCTCTGGGGAAGTTGAATCCAGTTCTCCCAGCTGGCCAGGCAGTGGGACAGTGAGGGGACAGCAAGGGGACAGCAAGGGGACAGCAAGGGGACAAGCAGGGGCTGCTTCTCCTCCTACCCAGGCTGGTCCCCCCCAGCTGAGCCCTGTTCCAGGCTGAGGACCATCACCACGAGGTGCACTTTGGGGACTGCTCACCCCACCTTTGCTCTCCTGGATGGTGTCCACCATCTTTCCCCGTATAAACCCAACACTGGCTGCTCTGCTCCTCACCCGTCCCACCCCACAACTGGGGAACGGAGCACAGCACCAGGCCTGGGGGGTACGGTGAGGGTGGTGGGGTTACAGCAGGGGCATGAGGTGGCTCAGGGATGGGGGGTACAGCAAGAGATACAGGGTGGGGGAAAGTGGGGGTATCGTATGGAGTGTGGTGGGCTACAGTA
>NW_015090778.1:246120-276306 GCF_001431845.1 Calidris pugnax | reverse complement strand
CCCGGCAGCTGATAAAAGGCGTCGGTGCCGCCGCTCCGCGCTGCTTTCCGCGCCCGCCGCCCGGCTCCGCGCCGTCCCCGCCGCCGCCCGCCCATGGTGCTGCCCGGCCCGCCCGCCATGTCCCGCTCCGAGGAGGTGCACCGCCTCACCGAGAATGTCTACAAGGTCAGACCGGCAACAGGTGCCGGCCCCGGGGGGCACCGTTGCCGTTTTGGGGATTTTTTGGTGGTTTTTTTTTTTTTTTTCCTCTTTTATTTTAATCCCCTCTCCTCCTCCTCCTCCATCTTCCGCGGGGGCGGCGGGAGGAGGCGCGGCGGCCGCCCCCGCTCCATCCCCGGGGATGCGCTCGGGATGTCGGGGCACGGAGCGCCCGGAGCCGGTCGGGGCGGCTGCCGGAGCCCCGGAGCGAGGAGTTCCTACCCCCGGGGACCCCAAAACCTCCCGTGGGTGCCGAGCTGGGGGGGGAGTTTGATCCCTCGGGGGGGGGCAGGAGCCGGCGTGGGAATTTGCCTGATCCCCCCCGGGTTGTCCCCAAATCACCTCGGGCCGGGGCTGGGCTGCGGCCACTCGCGTCCCGGCAGCAATTAACAACCACCGGAGCCTTTTCCCTGCCCTGGTTACGGCCGGAGTTTGTGAATTTCTCGGGTTTGTTTGTTTTTTTGTTGTTTTGTTGGGTTTTTTTCTTTCTGCTTTGCTCCCGGTGCCATGAGAAAAAAAAGAAATCAAATAATTTATGTGCTTTAATTTTCCTCGTGAAGGAAGTGGTTTGTGCTCTGCTGGGTTCTGTGACCCGAGTCGACGAAAACCTTTCTAGCCTAACATGTAATGCAGGATGTCATTTGTTAAACTGGAAAGCTTGCATGATTTCCTGCGATTTAAGGGCTTGGATTGAGTTACCTGGGAGCAGTAAGCAGAAGAAAAAAAAAAGCTCTGATAGAAAAATGTAGTACAAAAAAATAGCGGTGAAGTTCAAAGGTTTTGGGGTTTGGGGGCACGGAAGATGTTGGGATGGAGCTAATGGCACCTGGAATCTTGGCTACTTGGAATGTTAGAGCGGGTCTCCCAGTGGAGCTGCTGGGCTTTGGTGTTTGCCACGGCCGGGGCCTGGGTGTCTGGGATCCCTCCCACCTTCTCAGTGTGGCCAAGGTGCCCAACTCATGGTTGTGTGGGTTCCTCTTGGACTGGGAGGGCAGATGCAGTTGGGTCCCCATCACGGCTCAGCCCCAGGAGCTGCCGGAGCTTCCCTGGACCAAGTGACGGTGGGGTTGGTCTGGGGACAGTTGCTGGGATCAGTTTCAGCTGGTGACTCAGTTGTTGTTTGAGGTGTGTTGTCCTCGAAGAACTGTGCTAATAACAGGTTTGTGGGAGCAGGTCACAATTTCTCCGGGCGCAGCCCAGTGAGGAGCATGTGGGGTGGCTTCTGCCATCGCAACCCCTGCGCTTAAATGGAGCTTGGTGCTCTGAGATAGAAGGGGTGAAGGGTGGGTGCTGGTTGGGCTCTTCTCTTGCCTCTGACCATCGGCTTCATCCTTCCTGTGCTGTGTGAGCCGTGGGTCTAGAGATGGAGCAGAGCACCCTTGGCCCAGAGAGAGCGGCAGCACCATCTCCATGGAAGCCTGGCTGGAGTGGAGGGGGAGCACAGGGGCCCCAAGGGCCAAAGATGGACTTGAGAGGAGTCCAAATGTCTCCATCAGTTAGGGAACACTTTAATTTCTTGGTGGGAGCAGCCGGGGTGTAGGGAGGGAGGACGCGGAGCTGGAGGCAGATCTTGTGGTTTTACCCAACATCAGTGTCCCTGCGCTGGGAGCTGGAGGAGCAGGGTCCTGACTCTGCCTTTCCTGCAGTGAACGAGGAACCTTGTCTCCTCTGAAGAAGATGGTGCTTTTCTCAGCCTCTGGAGATGTGTGGCACGGGGTGTGTGCAGGAACACGGTGCTTGCCTGTTTCTTTGAGGGCTTCTGTGGCCTCCTGGAGCCCAGCATGAGGGCTGGAGGTTCAGGGACTGTTTGGACACTCCAGAGCTCCTTAAGCTTTGGTGTCTCCCAGTTCAAAACCAGCCCTGGTGCTTCATGTCCCCATTGACCAAGTAAGTTTTTTGGCCCATGTTCAGTGGCCGGAACCTTGCTGTGGTCAGGAGGAGAGACCCCTCAGGAAGGGGGACGACGCTGGGGTCAACCAGGGGGTTGAGCTGGTTCCCTGTGAGGTCTGGAGCAGGAGGAGGCAGCTCCCTGTGCCAGGCACCGTCTCCCGCGCAGGCTTTCCCGGGGCGTTCTGCTCGGGAAGCCCATTGTAATCATTTTTCCAGAACCAGTGCTCGCCCTCGGAGTGACTGTGCTAATGAGATGGTGGAGGAGCTGTCAGCCGCCCCCTCGCCGATGCTGCCACTACAGGCAGCTGCCTACACATGTGTAGTAATTACAGAGGGAGACGGAGGCTGCTGGCACCTTCCGCCAACGTAATCCCACCTTCCCCGGCGCTGATTCACCCCCCGGACCCCCTCGCAGCTGTGGGGCGCGGGGTTGGAGCTCCCCGGGCACCGCTCATCCCTCGCCAGGGGACCGTCCTCCCGCAGAAAAGGAGGCACCAGCAGTTCCTCCTTCCCTGGAAGACAAATCTGCCTCGTTTATGACAGATTATCACCGGTTATGGGCTAACCTCCATTTCATTTGAAAGCCGTTCCTTCGCGCGGAAGATTGTTTTGCAATGGTGTATGAATAGCTCCGCGTTTGAAGAGGTGTTTGCTTAAAAGCACCCCAAACTCCAAGCCTAATTGTCTTGCACAAACGCAGGCATCATTCCTGGTGGCCGTTGGCTCCACATAATCAATGTTATTGCCGGCAGAACAGCCTCTTGCCTCGTTATCTCTGAGTCCAGAGGGAAGGGGAGCCTTGCTCTCCGGGTCTTGCTCAAGTGAATCAGAAGGGAAATTGTGGGTGGCTCGGGGTGTTTGGCAGCGGAGGGACGATGCGGTGTGATGGAGGGAGAAGGAGCTGGCCCCCGGTGCCAGCCTGTGCCACCCCTGAGTTCCACGCACCCTGCTCCCTGCGTGGGACCGGGATGTCAGGGTGGCTGGTGGCACCGGTATTCCCACGGGCAGTGGGTGCTGGTGTGAGACTGGGGAGCAGGTCTGGTGGTGGCAATTCTTTTTCCAGCAATAACTGGGCTTGTTCTCCCACAGTGAGCCGATTCTGGGGCTGTGGTGTTTTTGTGGGACACCACATTTTTGCTGGGGTTGCGTCTTTGTAGGTGTCTTGGCTCCACAGCCAAGCGAGGCTCCATGCTGCCATGGGACTCAGTGTTGGGGGGGTGCTGGGGGCTGCTCCAGCTCCTCTGCTCCTGTGGATGGGGAGAGAGGGGTCTCCAACCTCTGCTGAGATGGTACATCTCCAGGCTGCTGGACCTTGGGGACTAAGAAGTGTTATAAAGTGGGATGCTCTTGCCTTGCCGAAGGTACACCATCTCATCCCTGCTGATGGGGGATGCTGCTCCCTGGGTTGGAGGAAGCTGCTGGATCCCCTTTCGGTGCCTTGTTGTGTTAAGTCTCTCCTGGTGGTTTCCCACCGTGCTGCTCATGGGGCACACACATCTCCCACCTCCTGTGCCAAGCTCATCCGGCTGAAGCCTTTGGCTGAGCCCAGCTCCTCGGAGCGGGGTCTGCAGGAAGGGGCTGGGTGACCCTCC
The DNA here is from genome assembly GCF_001431845.1 of Calidris pugnax. Lineage (NCBI taxonomy): Eukaryota > Metazoa > Chordata > Aves > Charadriiformes > Scolopacidae > Calidris > Calidris pugnax. The sequence continues at coordinate 272,626 of NW_015090778.1, read as the reverse complement.
TGGTCTGGCTACATCGATCCCAACCCCGGGGGGGCTGGGGACGGGTCTGCCTTGTGGGGTGGGGGCTGGTGAGGTGTTCCCCAGGGATGCTGGGGGGGCTCTGTGCACCGTGTGTGTCCCCATTCCTCTTTTCTTCAAGCCCAGACCCCGGTTACAAAGATGTTGAGAGCTGAAACTTGGGCTCCTTCATCCTCTGATGCAATTTAGTAGAAGCTAAATGCCTTTAGATGGGGACCCTGAGTTTTTTCCCCCCCTGATTCCCTTGCTCCTCAGCTTCTTTCTCTGCTAAAGATTATGGTGAGCCCTGGTCTGGCTTTGGGGCAGGACCCTGTGTGAGCCCCAGCTGGAGGACAGTGGCCCAGCCATTCCTGCTGCTTGGAGGGAGCTGTGGGAGCCCTGGTGAGGTGGGATGAGGGCGGGATGCAGCCGTCAGCACCTCGGGTTGTGAAACACTTGTGTGTTACGGTGCACTGAGATACTGGGGACTTGGGCTGGATGGGGCTGTTCCAGGTGGTGGGTGTGTGGTAAGTAATTGCAATCAGCCCCGCTAACGAGCCTGGCGGGGTTCCCCTCCCAGCTGAAACTTGGCTGCTAAAGCTACGGGGCTGTCTTCTGAAGGCACAGAGCAGGACAAGCTGAGATGGAGGCAGCACCAGGCTTGGTTTGGGCATTAAATATTAACACAAGAAATAATGAAGGCGTTCCTGGAGCTGGGCTGACCCATTTAGAAGCCCAACTTCCTTAGAGCTGAGCCGCTTTTGCAGCTTGACTGCAGTGGGGTGGAGAGTCCCATGGTGCTTCCCCCTCTGATGGCACTCGTCATGGTCACGTAAGGTCCTGCTGTCACCCATGAGTCACCCAAGAAAGCTGTGGGTGCCACTGGGTCACCCATGCCACTGCGCAGCATCGGTCTCACACGGGGCCATCGTGCTTTACTGCTGTGTATGGGCAGCAAAGAGTGGTCCTAGGAAAACACTTGTTGGGTTTTTTTAGCTCAAAGTCCATCACTCGTGTTGGCTGAGGTGTCCTGGTGTCCCCAGCGAGCGCTGCCCGGGCTGTCCCTGGGGGAGGATGGCTGAGGAGGAGCCCAGGGCTTGGTAGATGCTGTGGGGTTCGTGGTGATGCTCATCCCAGGATGAATCCAGGAGCCTCCTTGCTGTGATCCTGGTGTCTCCAGCCCTTGGCTGTGTGGAGGAGAGACTGGACATGAAGTCAGCTGTAATTACAGCTCCATAATCAGGGTAGCGTGTGTGTTGCTGATGGCAGGGTGAGGTCTGGCCATGACATTGTGGCTGGTGCAGAGCCTGGGGGACCAGCAGCCCATGGCCACTGGCATCTCCTGCCCCAGCAGAGCAAAGCAGCACCTGCTCTTTATTTCCCTCTGTGTGCAGTTTTAGGAGCTCCTTGGGAGGCTGCGGGGATGGAACTGGGGAGAACTGCTCAGCCTGTTTTTAAATTTTTTAAAGAGCCCCGAAGGAGGTGTCGGGCAGGTCTTTCCTACAGAGGAGAAACCTGATACAGCCTGAACCAGCTCCATTTCCAGCTCCTTCTTGGGGAAGGACTGAAACTTTTACTTCATGGGCTGCCTTGTAATAGCAGCTGGTGGATCCCTCATGGAGCGGGGGGGAAACCAGGACCTCATTTTCTGTTGCCTCTTTTTTTTCCCCCCCAAACACGGTTCAGCAGGACTATGTCCTGGAGACCTCGTGCTTTGCATTAGTTTCATTTCTGGCAGCTGAATAAAGCCGTGCCAATCCCGGGGAGCTGAGTGGTATTACCCAGGGAATTGAGCGCCGTGGAACAAAGCAAAGCCCTTTCAACCTCTCGCTGCCAGGTTTTGGGTTTGTGTTGTGTTTTGTTGGTTTTTTTTTTTTTTTCTGGGGTCTGTGTTTTTCTAAACTCTGCCCGGGCGGCGCGTGGAAGGCAAACAACTTGTGGGTGGTGCTGATGGAGCAAAATTTGAGGGAGAAATGAGATTTGCTTTTGTTAAACAGAATTTTGCTTTGCCTCGGTGCCCGGCAAACCCACCCTCTCCTCGGCAGCCAAGGAGAGCCCTGTCCTAGCCCCGTGGCCACCTCTGCCCTCCCCGTGGTGGGACCTGCACTTTGAGCCCTTTGGCTGACTCGGGTGCAGCAAGTGATGGCTTGTTGAGCATATTCCGTGACACAGATATATCTGGTAAAAATATGTTTGTTTTTCTCCTCAGCAGCTGGTGGCTTTTCAGCTTCTCACCTGGCGGGGGCTGCGAAGGTGTGTTAGTTCTGGAGGCACCTTCCCTTCCCACCCTGGGAGTGAGAAGAAGGCTAGAAAAACCTCTATTTTTATCTCTGTAGTGAAGAGCACTTTTCAACATCCTCATCCTGCCGGGCTGTTGTTGTTGGAGGCTTCAGACAATGTCTTAAAAACACTCACTTTCAGCAAACTTCCTCTTAAAGTTTTGTGGATTTTATTTGGCCGGCAGCGAGTTGCCTCCCCCCTTCTTCAGCTGGTCACCCTTTCAGTGGAGCTTTTTTCTCTTTATTTATTGCTTTAAAATGGCAGTTGTCGGTCAGGGGGGAGCAGGACCCTGCTCTGAGTGGCGCTGGCAGCTGCTGGGGCTGAGTCATGATTTAGTTCCCTCTAGTTTGGGGAAGACGCGCTGAACTTTGGGGAAGGGGATTTCCAATGAATCTGTTCCCTCACTCTGATCCCTGCAAGAGCCACGGATGGAGGGAGCAGCTCGGTGGCACAAAGCCTTTGGGCACGGTGCTCCTGGCTCTGCCGTGCCACCGGGATGATGTTTGGGTGATGCTTCCTCTGAGGATCCTGTTCCATCACTTACTCGCGAAGTTTCGTGCTTCAGGGAGGTGTGTGTTTACACAGGCGCTGCTGCAAAAATCACTTTATTTATGTATGCATGTATACAGACATAGACATAAACACTTATTGCACTTAACCCAGCAAACTGTTTAAAAAAAACAAAGAAATCACTTCCCCACAGAAATTCTGCCAATATTTCTTCTGCCTCAGTGTTATTCCTCCTCAGACTGCTCAAGCTGAGCCCCAGCCTGGTGGTGGCTGCAGCCAGGGCTCTGCTGGTAGCGGGGACATGTCCTTGTCCCCTCCGTGGGCAGCAATCCCGCCTCTCCAGCCCCTTGGTGGGATAACACAGGCGGATTGTGGATTTTTTTTGACCCAAGCTAAACGTGATGGTGGGAAGGACGGAGCAATCCTCGTCGGTGTTAATTAACTCCTGTGCAATTGTCTCCTGCGATTAGGGAAAACAACTCACGACGTGGCTTGTTGCTACAGGTTCATTTTCCTCCTTTCAAGCTGAGCGTGTTCACTGAACTGCTCGGCGCTGCCCCAAAGCAGCTTCCACGTGTGCCATGTTGCTGCCGAGCTTAACCCGCAGCCTTAATTAGCGGTGGGGTTTCTCGTTAGCCTGGCGCTCGCCTTGTCAGATCCCTGCAATCATCTCCTGCCCTTTGCAGGGCTGCGTAGGGTGCTGTGGGACGGGGTGGCGAGGATGATGATGATGGTGGTGGTGGTGGCTTCTTGGTCACTGTGGCTTGGGCTGGGGCTCCAGCCTCATCCCACCACCTTCCAGCCGGGAGCGGGGCTGCTGCCGCCTGCTCCATGGAGGATGAGGAGGATTTCTCCTGCCAGCAAATACCAGCAGCTCAGTGATGGCCCCGATGGCACCCTGGACACTGTCCCTGAGCTGGCACCTCAGGATTTCTCCTGCCAGCAAATACCAGCAGCTTGATGATGGATGGTGCCCTGGACACCATCCCCGAGCTGGCACCTCGCACGGGTTCCTGCTCACCCATGTGAGAAGAAATGGCTGGTTGGAGATGGGGGAGGCGAGGGCTGAGCCCCCCACCCTCCCAGGGAAATTAAACTGTCGGGTTCTTCCCAAGGCCAGGCAGCAGGAACAGGGGGGATAAAAATGCCTCAGGCAGAAAATGAGCTTTATAGTGTTTGGCCAGCTTCGGATGAGGTGACAGATGCTTAATCAGCTTATTCTCCATAAGTGTCTGTCTGTTGTCTTCCCTCCCCTTCCCGGGATGGGACGTTGCCAGTGTGGGGGGTGCAGAGCCCTCGCATCCCGGGGGGACACCCCCACATCCCTTCTTGGGGTGTGTGGGGACATTTTAGGCATTACACTTAATTTCCTGGTGGTACCCTTGGTTGGGGGCTGTCCCTGAGGTGGGACCAGCTCCGGGGCTGCTCAGCTGTGGCCGGGCTTGGTCCAGAGGTGGGATTTTCAGGGAGAGAATGGAGATTTTTGTTGTCTCTTCCAGGGCTGGGCTGGGTGTCTGGTTTTAGAGATGCTATCAGCGCTGGGGATTGAATAGCTCTGGCAGGGGAGGGTCAGGAGCTGCGGTGCCAAACGTACAAAGAGCCCTTCTTCTTTGTGATCCGATTATTCCTTTCCTCCTCCCCCCCCACTGCTATGTTTAAATAAGGACCTTAAAGCGAGGGAGGAAAAGCTGTCAGACAGCACTTCTGGTGTTCACCAACACCCTAATGTATGCCTTCATGGGCAGGTGGAAAGTGACACCCAGGGCTTGGAGACCGAGGTGTAAATTCCTCACACGTGGCTTCAGCCGCGGCTGGCACCAGCTCGGTGGGGGCGTGCGGTGCCAAACGTACAAAGAGCCCTTCTTCTTTGTGATCCGATTATTCCTTTCCTCCTCCCCCCCCACTGCTATGTTTAAATAAGGACCTTAAAGCGAGGGAGGAAAAGCTGTCAGACAGCACTTCTGGTGTTCACCAACACCCTAATGTATGCCTTCATGGGCAGGTGGAAAGTGACACCCAGGGCTTGGAGACCGAGGTGTAAATTCCTCACACGTAGCTTCAGCCGTGGCTGGCGCCAGCTCGGTGGGGGCAATGGTGGCTTTGTTCTGGCTCTGGCTCTCTGGTGGTTATTTTGAATTCTGCTCCTCGACCATTTCTGCTTGTCCATTGTTGTCCATGGATCAAGCTGATGCTGCTCTCTGAGGTCATCCCAGGAGCGGGACATCATCTCCCAGAGCTCAGGTCAACTCCATGGTTGGTCTGAGGACCGTTGCCTGTTGGTTCAAACAGCCACTTATGGTTATTATGGTGGTTATGTTTGCTATATCTGATACCTTTCTGGTTTGGGACGTTCCCTTATCCCTTATGGTGAAGCACCTGCACAAAGTGTCTCTTGCTGAGGCACTGCAGAGCCACTTTGTCATTGAACCTCTGCCTCATGGCCTTCAAAACCCAAGTTTGGTCTTCCTCTTCAAACAGCCACTTATGGTTATTATGGTGGTTATGTTTGCTATATCTGATACCTTTCTGGTTTGGGACGTTCCCTTATCCCTTATGGTGAAGCACCTGCACAAAGTGTCTCTTGCTGAGGCACTGCAGAGCCACTTTGTCATTGAACCTCTGCCTCATGGCCTTCAAAACCCAAGTTTGGTCTTCCTCGGTGTAGCGGTGGGATGAAGGGAGGATCTGGGGCATCTCCCCTCTCTGTTGTGTGCAGGTTCTGCTCTCCTCTGGTGTCAGGGCAGCCCCATTGTCCCTCACCAGAGCTGGATGGTCCTCTGGAGTGGTTCTCCTTGGTGAGAGGTGAAGGTGCCTCCGAGGCTCTTGCGAAGGGCTGGAGGAGACATGGTGTGATGTGGCAGCACAGGTTGTTGCATTCAGCTGATTCCTGTCTGTGTTCAACAGCTCTTATCATGTTTGGTTTAGTGCTGGGCTTCTTCTGCACTGACCCCATCCCCTTCCAGGCCAGTAGGACCAATGCTTTTGTGTATTATTTGCAAGACACAGATATACTTAAGACTTCTTAAACCAGCATCTTCTTGCAGTCGTGGGGAAGCCTGGGTTGAGTGGTGAGAGGTGTGGGAGGACTTATTTTTGTTCCATTATTGCATTTATGAGCATGGAGTTCAGTGTGGCTGCCCTGGGGAGCACGGAGCTACTCTGTCCAGTTCCCCACCAGCTCTAACCCTTGGCAATGTTCTTCTCTTTCCTCTAGACGATCATGGAGCAGTTCAATCCCAGCCTCAGGAATTTCATTTCTATGGGGAAGACCTATGAAAAAGCCTTAGCAAGTAAGTGAAAGTGATGTGTTTATTATTGAGATGCTGGGGGCTGCCAGGCTGGTGAGGGTCCCATGGGACAGGATGACCTCGGAAGGGAGGGAAGCTGGAAAATCAGCTTGGGGTGCTCCTTTTCCCTGGGAGAGTGAGGGGAGGAAACTGGGGAGATGGTTCTTGGACCTCATTGCAAAGCTTTGCAAAAATGCACAGTGTGAAAGTGTTGGGTGGCAACTGGGCAACATCTCCCCAGTCAATTGATCTTTAAATGTTAGTTTAAAATATTCAGAATTAAGATTTTAAGTTATATATAAAGGTGTGTTACCGAAATGTTAAAATTGCCTAGAAGAATGGATTGGGAGAGAAGGAAGAAACCTAAAAATATTGGTGGCAACTCTATGGTTGGGAATAGAGTGTCTTATTGAGAGCCATCAGGGAGGTGTAGATTTAAATGCTCAAAAGTAAAATATGAATTGATGAAAACCAAAAATGGACTATTTTGACTTAAAATGACTTCACAAAGTGCCTGGGCCCTCCTCGGCTGGGTTTTGAGGAGGCTGAAGGCAGGCTCTCCTCCACCCCGGAGAGGGAGGGCTCTGCTCGCTGCGCAGCCGTGCTGCACGTCTCTCTTGGCTTTCGTGTTTTTTTTTAATTGGCTCCATGAAAGTGTAAGGGAAGAGGCTGTCATCATCTTAAACCAGTGGAGGAAAAAAAAAAAGTATTTTGGTGTCTCCTGTTCTTAAACGGCGGTGTTTGAAATTCACCCTTTGGGAAGGATCTGTGCCTTCTTGCTTTGTGCCCGGGGCAAATTTTATTTCCCACAAGTCAAATGAGGTTCCTGGATGTTTCAGGGAAGGGTTTTTGAGCCACAGACCTGCGCTCCCCTGCTCCCTCCTGTCGGGCCAGTTCTCGGCACTGTTTTTAACCAGGTTTTAATGGATCAACTGGCTGTAACGTGGGACGTGCCCGTCCATCCCGGTCCACTGCCCAGGGGCTGTGGACTCTGCTCCCCCAGGGATGGGGCACTTCATCCACCCTCATCAGCATTTCCCAGCTATTGCTAATGATGCTAACGAAGCAGGGTTCCTGATTGGGGTGGGCTCTTGCAGGAGGGGAGGAAGGAGAAGGCAGGGTCTGACGGGGGAGAAGAGGTTGCCCTTGGGACTGTCCTTTTTTTTATTTGTTCTTCTCAAATGTTACACTGATAATGCAGCTTTTAATTACCCGGGTGGTGGAGTCTGTGATGTGCTGCTTTATCACGGGCACAGTAACGGCAGCGTTTTGTGGATAAACCAGCACGATGGCTTGATTTCTATTTTTCTCACATCCCTGCTGTGAATGCGCTTTGAAGCTCAAGATCTTCCTGTAATTTTTGAAAATTGTCTTTGGTCATCCCTTACTGTGGATCTCGGAGCTTGCGAGGGCATCTGAAGGAAGTCTCTTAATGAGTAAATCATGCTGGAAGAGGCTTCAGCACATAATTTGACGGTGTTGAGCTGAAGCCGTACAACATGTTCTCGTGATTAGAGGAAACCCCCTGCTTATCTGATTAAAGTGGAGTGTGTAGCTGGAATGTCAACAAACAAGACTGAACTATAATGAAAGTCTGTGATATTCAATTATTCCACAGTGATTTTTTTTTTGTCTGAGCAGCATTAAGCAGGCTGATGGTTACACTGGAATGAAAACCACCTAGGTCCTACACGTACCTTTTTTTCCCTCCTAAATAGCCCTGTAATCTTGCTGCTTGAGCTTTTTTTTTCTTCACTCATTTTTTTTTTTCCTTCTGTTTGTTGTCTATTCCCTCCCCGTGGGGTTAAGCCCTTTGAAGTATTGTCTATTTTAGTGTCTAGCATCTATCCAGTGCCATAGAAGTTTTTATAGCCTTTAAACAGAATATAACCTGCATTTTTTTTATGCTCATAGGTATGACATACGCAGCAAAAGGATACTTTGATGCTCTGGTTAAGATGGGAGAGTTGGCCAGCGAAAGCCAAGGATCGAAAGAATTGGGTAAGTCACCAATTTACTGCTAAATGGAGTCACAGTCCAGAGCGGGCTCCAGGCAGAGGAATGAAACCGGATTTTTTTTGCTGTTGATGGGGATAAGCTTAATGTGGAGCTGATCCTGCTTCATGCCAATGGTAAAAGTGTTTACTGTTAATGTAGCTTAAAAAAAAAAAGCCTGCTATTCTTAGTGTCCGGATTTTGGGGCACTGTCAGCTGGTGGTGTTTGCGAAGAGGAAGCGTTTGTGGAGAGCGGTGGTTTCGTCTCGCTTTGCAAAGGAGGAGCTCTGGTGGAGGAGCTGGCTTGCAAAGGAGATGCTGCTGGGCTGATGCTGGTGGCAGCAGGAGCTGGTGGCCAGTGGCCACAGGACTGGCTCCCTGGCAATGCCAGGAATCAAAAGCAGCAGGTTCTGCTCTGGGAGCTGGGACAGCGCTGCCCACCCTCATCCTCTGGTGAAGGGGATGAGGCAGGGATGAGGGGATGATGCTGGGGACCAGCAGGTCAGTGGTGCTGGAGCATGTTTCCTCCCGATGGCAGTTGCCCAGAGCAGGCTGTGGTTGCCCCCCAAGCCCTGTGCCATGTCTCAGCACTGTGGGCGTGATGCTGTGATCACAGCAGTGATGCTCAATGCCTCCTTTCCCTTTCCTACATTTATTCCCCTGGTAAATCATTTGGAAGCTGTCTTTCCAGTCTGCCCATCGCTTGGATGAGGCTCCTGTGCTCTCCCCCCAAGCTTTTCCCCCCTCCCTGCTGTTTCCCTGTGCAGAAGGGATCAGAGGTGGCTCCTCTCCTGGCTCCCCCCAGGGATGCTGCAGCCTCTGGTGGGGCTGAGGTGGGGTTTGGTCTCCTTGCCTTTGCAGTCCCAGGTGAACTTCTCCTCCTCCTCCTGGTCCCTCCTGTGGGTCTGGCTCAGCAGATTGCTGTGCTAGGAAGGGAAACCGTCCTCATTAATGCCATCTCTCCGAGGAGGTCAATTAATGGATAAGAGGCTGAGCTGAAATGACTCTAAAGGCAGATGAGGCAGTCGGTGGGCAGCCCCTTGGAGGGGCCAGGCTCCAGTTTCCCTGTTTCGGGCACCGCTCGCCCCGGTGGCTGCAGCTCAGCCCCACACAGCTCCCTGCCTGCCTCTGAATTTTCATGGGGAAGCAGTAAGTGGCTATGGAAACCGATTTTATCACTCGGATTAAAGCTGCCTATAGCAATCTGTTTCTGTTTAATAAATAAAACAGAAGAGCTGTGTGTGCGAGGGATGCAGGGACTGAGGTTGCAGGGGCTGCCTCTTCTGGCTCTCTGGGGTGGGGGGAAAGATGCAGCATCTCTGTCCTGGCAGTGAGAGGTCAGGAAACCCTTATCAGAGGCAGCTCTGCCGTGCGAGGGCAGGAGCTTGGGGATCACAAACCCTGCCTTGTACTTCCAGGGCTTTGCTCCCACTTAAAAATTGGCTTTGGTGTCTTCTGGTGGTCCTGCTTCCTCACCGAAGGATGGTGGTGTGTCAGCAGACGTCCTTTCTGTCCTCCCCGCAGGCACTCGGTGCATGGCTGGAGTATTTGGGGTTTGTTTAACATATATCCAAGTTTCTACACCTTCCCCACAGGGTGTGAGGGGGTTTGAAGGAGAAAACCCTGGCAGCTCCTGCTCGGACCAGAGCCGTGATGGGCAGCTGCTCCCCAGACCTCTGGCTTTGTTGATCTTGCTGATATTTATTGTGGCAGCTGCTCCCTGCAGAAGAAAGTTAAGATAAAATTTCTGGCTGCAGTTTGCTGGAGCCGATAAGAGCCGGGGACACAACCCCCTCCCTGCGGGGTGTGTAAACAGGGGCTGAAAAATATTTTAGGTGGGGGCTGAGCTCGCCAAAGGTACGGCTGTTCCTGGGAACACCTTTACCTTATCGGCCCCTGTGCCGTGATTGCTGATAGTGCCGGAAAGGAGCGCTGCCTCTGGGTTATTTCATTCCTTCCTAGAGGCAGCAGCAAATGGGAATGTCCATAACTGTCTTGCGTTGACGTTGTGCCCCCACCACTGGTCTCCTCCTTGAGCCACGGGACAGGGAAAGCTGCTCCCTGAGGTCAGGCAGGATCTGGGATGCTCCAGCTGGCACTGCAGCTGCATCTGTTTCCAGCCTCCACAGAAAAGAATCCACGGGTTCCTGCTCACCCATGTGAGAAGAAATGGCTGGTTGGAGATGGGGGAGGCGAGGGCTGAGCCCCCCACCCTCCCAGGGAAATTAAACTGTCGGGTTCTTCCCAAGGCCAGGCAGCAGGAACAGGGGGGATAAAAATGCCTCAGGCAGAAAATGAGCTTTATAGTGTTTGGCCAGCTTCGGATGAGGTGACAGATGCTTAATCAGCTTATTCTCCATAAGTGTCTGTCTGTTGTCTTCCCTCCCCTTCCCGGGATGGGACGTTGCCAGTGTGGGGGGTGCAGAGCCCTCGCATCCCGGGGGGACACCCCCACATCCCTTCTTGGGGTGTGTGGGGACATTTTAGGCATTACACTTAATTTCCTGGTGGTACCCTTGGTTGGGGGCTGTCCCTGAGGTGGGACCAGCTCCGGGGCTGCTCAGCTGTGGCCGGGCTTGGTCCAGAGGTGGGATTTTCAGGGAGAGAATGGAGATTTTTGTTGTCTCTTCCAGGGCTGGGCTGGGTGTCTGGTTTTAGAGATGCTATCAGCGCTGGGGATTGAATAGCTCTGGCAGGGGAGGGTCAGGAGCTGCGGTGCCAAACGTACAAAGAGCCCTTCTTCTTTGTGATCCGATTATTCCTTTCCTCCTCCCCCCCCACTGCTATGTTTAAATAAGGACCTTAAAGCGAGGGAGGAAAAGCTGTCAGACAGCACTTCTGGTGTTCACCAACACCCTAATGTATGCCTTCATGGGCAGGTGGAAAGTGACACCCAGGGCTTGGAGACCGAGGTGTAAATTCCTCACACGTAGCTTCAGCCGTGGCTGGCGCCAGCTCGGTGGGGGCAATGGTGGCTTTGTTCTGGCTCTGGCTCTCTGGTGGTTATTTTGAATTCTGCTCCTCGACCATTTCTGCTTGTCCATTGTTGTCCATGGATCAAGCTGATGCTGCTCTCTGAGGTCATCCCAGGAGCGGGACATCATCTCCCAGAGCTCAGGTCAACTCCATGGTTGGTCTGAGGACCGTTGCCTGTTGGTTCAAACAGCCACTTATGGTTATTATGGTGGTTATGTTTGCTATATCTGATACCTTTCTGGTTTGGGACGTTCCCTTATCCCTTATGGTGAAGCACCTGCACAAAGTGTCTCTTGCTGAGGCACTGCAGAGCCACTTTGTCATTGAACCTCTGCCTCATGGCCTTCAAAACCCAAGTTTGGTCTTCCTCGGTGTAGCGGTGGGATGAAGGGAGGATCTGGGGCATCTCCCCTCTCTGTTGTGTGCAGGTTCTGCTCTCCTCTGGTGTCAGGGCAGCCCCATTGTCCCTCACCAGAGCTGGATGGTCCTCTGGAGTGGTTCTCCTTGGTGAGAGGTGAAGGTGCCTCCGAGGCTCTTGCGAAGGGCTGGAGGAGACATGGTGTGATGTGGCAGCACAGGTTGTTGCATTCAGCTGATTCCTGTCTGTGTTCAACAGCTCTTATCATGTTTGGTTTAGTGCTGGGCTGCTTCTGCCCTGACCCCATCCCCTACTTCTGACTTACCCAAAATGAGAAGAACATTTGCCCTTCCAGGCCAGTAGGACCAATGCTTTTGTGTATTATTTGCAAGACACAGATATACTTAAGACTTCTTCTTAAACCAGCATCTGCTTGCAGTCGTGGGGAAGCCTGGGTTGAGTGGTGAGAGGTGTGGGAGGACTTATTTTTATTCCATTATTGCATTTATGAGCATGGAGTTCAGCGTGGCTGCCCTGGGGAGTGTGGAGCTGCTCTGTCCAGTTCCCCACCAGCTCTAACCCTTGGCAATGTTCTTCTCTTTCCTCTAGACGATCATGGAGCAGTTCAATCCCAGCCTCAGGAATTTCATTTCTATGGGGAAGACCTATGAAAAAGCCTTAGCAAGTAAGTGAAAGTGATGTGTTTATTATTGAGATGCTGGGGGCTGCCAGGCTGGTGAGGGTCCCACGGGACAGGATGACCTCGGAAGGGAGGGAAGCTGGAAAATCAGCTTGGGGTGCTCCTTTTCCCTGGGAGAGTGAGGGGAGGAAACTGGGGAGATGGTTCTTGGACCTCATTGCAAAGCTTTGCAAAAATGCACAGTGTGAAAGTGTTGGGTGGCAACTGGGTAACATCTCCTCAGTCAATTGATCTTTAAATGTTAGTTTAAAATATTCAGAATTAAGATTTTAAGTTATATATAAAGGTGTGTTACCGAAATGTTAAAATTGCCTAGAAGAATGGATTGGGAGAGAAGGAAGAAACCTAAAAATATTGGTGGCAACTCTATGGTTGGGAATAGAGTGTCTTATTGAGAGCCATCAGGGAGGTGTAGATTTAAATGCTCAAAAGTAAAATATGAATTGACAAAAACCAAAAATGGACTATTTTGACTTAAAATGACTTCACAAAGTGCCTGGGCCCTCCTCGGCTGGGTTTTGAGGAGGCTGAAGGCAGGCTCTCCTCCACCCCGGAGAGGGAGGGCTCTGCTCGCTGCGCAGCCGTGCTGCACGTCTCTCTTGGCTTTCGTGTTTTTTTTTAATTGGCTCCATGAAAGTGTAAGGGAAGAGGCTGTCATCATCTTAAACCAGTGGAGGAAAAAAAAAAAGTATTTTGGTGTCTCCTGTTCTTAAACGGCGGTGTTTGAAATTCACCCTTTGGGAAGGATCTGTGCCTTCTTGCTTTGTGCCCGGGGCAAATTTTATTTCCCACAAGTCAAATGAGGTTCCTGGATGTTTCAGGGAAGGGTTTTTGAGCCACAGACCTGCGCTCCCCTGCTCCCTCCTGTCGGGCCAGTTCTCGGCACTGTTTTTAACCAGGTTTTAATGGATCAACTGGCTGTAACGTGGGACGTGCCCGTCCATCCCGGTCCACTGCCCAGGGGCTGTGGACTCTGCTCCCCCAGGGATGGGGCACTTCATCCACCCTCATCAGCATTTCCCAGCTATTGCTAATGATGCTAACGAAGCAGGGTTCCTGATTGGGGTGGGCTCTTGCAGGAGGGGAGGAAGGAGAAGGCAGGGTCTGACGGGGGAGAAGAGGTTGCCCTTGGGACTGTCCTTTTTTTTATTTGTTCTTCTCAAATGTTACACTGATAATGCAGCTTTTAATTACCCGGGTGGTGGAGTCTGTGATGTGCTGCTTTATCACGGGCACAGTAACGGCAGCGTTTTGTGGATAAACCAGCACGATGGCTTGATTTCTATTTTTCTCACATCCCTGCTGTGAATGCGCTTTGAAGCTCAAGATCTTCCTGTAATTTTTGAAAATTGTCTTTGGTCATCCCTTACTGTGGATCTCGGAGCTTGCGAGGGCATCTGAAGGAAGTCTCTTAATGAGTAAATCATGCTGGAAGAGGCTTCAGCACATAATTTGACGGTGTTGAGCTGAAGCCGTACAACATGTTCTCGTGATTAGAGGAAACCCCCTGCTTATCTGATTAAAGTGGAGTGTGTAGCTGGAATGTCAACAAACAAGACTGAACTATAATGAAAGTCTGTGATATTCAATTATTCCACAGTGATTTTTTTTTTGTCTGAGCAGCATTAAGCAGGCTGATGGTTACACTGGAATGAAAACCACCTAGGTCCTACACGTACCTTTTTTTCCCTCCTAAATAGCCCTGTAATCTTGCTGCTTGAGCTTTTTTTTTCTTCACTCATTTTTTTTTTTCCTTCTGTTTGTTGTCTATTCCCTCCCCGTGGGGTTAAGCCCTTTGAAGTATTGTCTATTTTAGTGTCTAGCATCTATCCAGTGCCATAGAAGTTTTTATAGCCTTTAAACAGAATATAACCTGCATTTTTTTTATGCTCATAGGTATGACATACGCAGCAAAAGGATACTTTGATGCTCTGGTTAAGATGGGAGAGTTGGCCAGCGAAAGCCAAGGATCGAAAGAATTGGGTAAGTCACCAATTTACTGCTAAATGGAGTCACAGTCCAGAGCGGGCTCCAGGCAGAGGAATGAAACCGGATTTTTTTTGCTGTTGATGGGGATAAGCTTAATATGGAGCTGATCCTGCTTCATGCCAATGGTAAAAGTGTTTACTGTTAATGTAGCTTAAAAAAAAAAAGCCTGCTATTCTTAGTGTCCGGATTTTGGGGCACTGTCAGCTGGTGGTGTTTGCGAAGAGGAAGCGTTTGTGGAGAGCGGTGGTTTCGTCTCGCTTTGCAAAGGAGGAGCTCTGGTGGAGGAGCTGGCTTGCAAAGGAGATGCTGCTGGGCTGATGCTGGTGGCAGCAGGAGCTGGTGGCCAGTGGCCACAGGACTGGCTCCCTGGCAATGCCAGGAATCAAAAGCAGCAGGTTCTGCTCTGGGAGCTGGGACAGCGCTGCCCACCCTCATCCTCTGGTGAAGGGGATGAGGCAGGGATGAGGGGATGATGCTGGGGACCAGCAGGTCAGTGGTGCTGGAGCATGTTTCCTCCCGATGGCAGTTGCCCAGAGCAGGCTGTGGTTGCCCCCTGAGCCCTGTGCCGTGTCTCAGCACCGTGGGTGTGATGACAGCTGTGATGCTCAATGCCTCCTTTCCCTTTCCTACATTTATTCCCCTGGTAAATCATTTGGAAGCTGCAGCTGTGATGCTCAATGCCTCCTTTCCCTTTCCTACATTTGTTCCTCTGGTAAATCATTTGGAAGCTCTTTCCAGTCTGCCCATCGCTTGGATGAGGCTCCTGTGCTCTCCCCCCAAGCTTTTCCCCCCTCCCTGCTGTTTCCCTGTGCAGAAGGGATCAGAGGTGGCTCCTCTTCCGGCTCCCCCCAGGGATGCTGCAGCCTCTGGTGGGGCTGAGGTGGGGTTTGGTCTCCTTGCCTTTGCAGTCCCAGGTGAACTTCTCCTCCTCCTCCTGGTCCCTCCTGTGGGTCTGGCTCAGCAGATTGCTGTGCTAGGAAGGGAAACCGTCCTCATTAATGCCATCTCTCCGAGGAGGTCAATTAAGGGAGAAGTGGCTGAGCTGAAATGACTCTAAAGGCTGATGAAGCAGTTGGTGGGCAGCCCCTCGGAGGGGCCAGGCTCCAGTTTCCCTGTTTTGGGCACCGCTCGCCCCGGTGGCTGCAGCTCAGCCCTGCACAGCTCCCTGCCTGCCTCTGAATTTTCATGGGGAAGCAGTAAGTGGCTATGGAAACCGATTTTATCACTCGGATTAAAGCTGCCTATAGCAATCTGTTTCTGTTTAATAAATAAAACAGAAGAGCTGTGTGTGCGAGGGATGCAGGGACTGAGGTTGCAGGGGCTGCCTCTTCTGGCTCTCTGGGGTGGGGGGAAAGATGCAGCATCTCTGTCCTGGCAGTGAGAGGTCAGGAAACCCTTATCAGAGGCAGCTCTGCCGTGCGAGGGCAGGAGCTTGGGGATCACAAACCCTGCCTTGTACTTCCAAGGCTTTGCTCCCACTTAAAAACTGGCTTTGGTGTCTTCTGGTGGTCCTGCTTCCTCGCAGAAGGATGGTGGTGTGTCAGCAGACGTCCTTTCTGCCCTCCCCGTGGGCACTCAGTGCGTGGCTGGAGTATTTGGGGTTTGTTTAACATATATCCAAGTTTCTACACCTTCACCACAGTGTGTGAGGGGGTTTGAAGGAGAAAACCCTGGCAGCTCCTGCTCGGACCAGAGCCGTGATGGGCAGCTGCTCCCCAGACCTCTGGCTTTGTTGATCTTGCTGATATTTATTGTGGCAGCTGCTCCCTGCAGAAGAAAGTTAAGATAAAATTTCTGGCTGCAGTTTGCTGGAGCCGATAAGAGCCGGGGACACAACCCCCTCCCTGCGGGGTGTGTAAACAGGGGCTGAAAAATATTTTAGGTGGGGGCTGAGCTCGCCAAAGGTACGGCTGTTCCTGGGAACACCTTTACCTTATCGGCCCCTGTGCCGTGATTGCTGATAGTGCCGGAAAGGAGCGCTGCCTCTGGGTTATTTCATTCCTTCCTAGAGGCAGCAGCAAATGGGAATGTCCATAACTGTCTTGCGTTGACGTTGTGCCCCCACCACTGGTCTCCTCCTTGAGCCACGGGACAGGGAAAGCTGCTCCCTGAGGTCAGGCAGGATCTGGGATGCTCCAGCTGGCACTGCAGCTGCATCTGTTTCCAGCCTCCACAGAAAAGAATCTGAGGTCTTTTTTTTTTTTTCCCCCTCCTTAACCCTTTCTTTTCTGACCATGGATACTTTTCTGATGCCATTTCTGGGGCAGGAGGGGTCAAAAGAACATCGAAATACACAGAAGTCCCCCTATTTAAGAGGTGATGAAGGTGGCCACATCTGTCCCCAGCTGTACTGCAGTGATGTTTCCTGTGCTGGGGTGGCTGTGGGGACTTAGGACCCCCTGGGTGACAGGGACCAGGAGCTCCAGGAGCTGGGTGGACACTCAGAGCTGCCCTGTGCTGGGAGAGCTGCTGTGACTCTTGCCATCGGTGCTGAAACCCAGACATGTTCTCATGTCATCACCTCTCCTGTGTTACCTGTAGCTCCAAGGAGTTGCTCTTTGATTATGGTGGGCACTGGAAAACTGCCCCTTGGTGGCCAGTCCCTGGCTGGGTGGCCTGGAGTTTTTTAAAACCATGTTCCTGTGATGGTGGTGATGTTGCTCCTTTCTCTTGCTGGAAGGAGTCAGCAGCCCAACAATGCTACCCCTGAGCCTGGGTCTCTGCTCACCAGCTGCTTAGCACTTCTTTTTTTTTTTTTTTTTTTTTTTTTGTAAATTCTCCATCAGATTTTAGCAGCTGTGTGTAGACAGGATAATCCTGGGGGGTGAGGGAAAACCTGGCAATAATGAGGTGCTTGAGCTGTAATCGGCTCTGCGGCTGGAGTGTTCAGGTGCAAGCGTCTGGGCAGGGGTGTCCGTCTGTCTGAACCCCACTCCCGTGGTGTTCCCAGGAGCTGGATCGCTGTGGGGGGCCTCAGGAAAGCTGCTCCCCTCCCTGCCCTGTGCTGCTGCCCCATCTCTGGTCCTTGGAAGACTCGACCCATCCCCATGGTTCCTCTAAGAGGGGCTCCTGATGCTGTTCCTCACATCTCCAGTGGTTGCTGCGGGGGCTTTGGGGAAGCTGCAAAGCTGGTGTGAAGAGCATGAACGCTGTGTGTCTGCTCAGTGAAGGTTTGCTCTGGGCTGGATCTGAGAACACTTTGTAGACCCTTCCGAGGAGCTCCAGTCTCACGTGTGCAAGTGCTTGGGTGACTTTGGCCCTTGGTTGGCTCCTGCTTAGGTGCCTTGGATGCTAACTCAACATGTTTCTTTTGTCCTCCTTTAAAACTAGACCATGGCAAAGTCATGGGAAAGGGTTTTTCATTCCCAAAAGATGTACTTTCCTGGTGAGTGGAGCCAAGGACAGTTTCCAGCAGGCTGGGAGAGTGTGGGACACTGGGGCTGAGCAGCACCTGCAGGAAACTCCTCCAGGGCTAGAGGTGGGTTTCGTTCTGGGGTTGGTTTTTCTGGAAGGTCCTCTTGGATTACTGAATGCTGCTCTGACTGAAGCCTGGTGCTATGAAAGGGCAAGGCATGCAGTGATTAGTCTTCCATTGTTGAGCTGAAATGAGCCTCTGGTAGATAATGGCTTTCTTCTGGTACACAATTTGCATGATAAAATCGGGGCTGGTGGCACCTTCATGGCCCAGCCCTCTGCTGGGGAGCCCTTTTGGTGTCAGTGGAGGATGCTGGGCTTCAAGACAGCTCTCAAACAGCTTTTAGAAACGCTGGTGAGCATCGTGGAGGGATGTGGGTAGAGCCATCTCCTCTGGGCACGGAGCCTGGTCCTGTCTGTGATGCTGCTGTAGAACTGAGGTGCCACCAGCCTGTGCCCTGGTGGGACCATCAATGGGTCAGCTCCTGGTGAGGAGCAGCCCAGGCTGGTGGGATGTCCGTGGCTGCCTGGGCAAGTTCAGACTCTTGTCTTCACTGCAGCTCCTGGGTCTGGCCCTGCTCTTGGCGTGGTTTGGAGGCTTTATGCTGCTCTGAATCCTTGGGGCAGAGGGATTAATCTGTTAATTGGATTTGCGGTTGTTTTGGGTAGATGCTTCCTGCAGCAGCAGAGATGCAGATATAGATCCTGCAGATGTCAAAGGTCATCATGGCATTTGGTGTGTGATCAGGGACCACCGGAGCTGATGGTGGCTGTGGTACCTGATGCCCACTGGGGACCTGCCAGAGCAATGCCCAGAAACACCAAATCTGAACTCTAGGAAATATTTGCCTGTGGTGGGTGACTTGGTGTCCCTGCAGTGAGGTCCCTCTGCCCATGGAGACCACCTCCTGGGTGGCAGAGCAGCGGTAATCTTGTTGCTTAATCCTTTTAAAAATGGACTTAACAATGTGCATCATGGCTTGTGGGTAACAACTTTGTGCTGGTGGAAGGACGGATGCTCCAGAGCTGCATTTCCACCCATGATTCTGTTGAAAGGCCTAATTTGATAGAGAAATTGTTCCAGAAAATCAGGACTCTGCCTCCAAGCTGTGTGTAGTTCCCTTAGGGGGAGGAACCTGTAGGAATGGGCTTGCTAAAGGTGCAGAAACACGAGAGAGAACCTCTTAAAAACTGCTGCTGCCTTCGAATCTTCTGATTGGGAGCAGACTGCCATAGCAGTAGGCTTGTTCTCACCAACCTGTATTTGGGTAAGTAATGGTGGGGGGTTGTTAAACGAGCATCTGTGAGGAGCATGTTGCCTGGCTGGAATTTCTAACACGTAGCCAGCTGTCTGGAAGGTTTGGGTTTCACCTTCAGTAGTGACATCTTCCAGGGATGCCTACCTGCTGCGTGCCCGGCACCGAGCCTGGGACAAGCTCCCACAGAGATGCTCCATCCAGCCTTTTGAGAAGGACAGAGGGGCCACATGTGTGGTTTTTGCCGTCCATGGGTGATGCTGAGAGCTGGGCAGATGGTAGGAAGGGGCACAGCCTGGTTGTGTGGCCAACCCTGGGTCCTGGAGTGGGGTTTGCTGTCCCTCCTGGCGCTGCTGGGGTGCAGGATGGATCCGTTCCTGGGAGTCTGAGCTGGGCAGCTCCAGGTTGGTGCAGCCGTGTTCTTCTGTGCCACCACTGCAGCTGCTGCCAGAGCAGTTGGGTGCTAGGGACTCGCTGGTCTGTATGTCAGGATACATCATGATGGAGATGCATGGGCTGTCCATGTCACGGGGTGTGCAGGGCATCACGGGTCACCCAGGTCTCTGTGTCTACAACAAAGGTGTCAGTGACAACTGCGAGGGAGCTGGTTACTGAAGGTGTGTCCTTGAACCTGCCTAGGGAAGCTCTTGCTTTTTTTTTTCTTTACCTTGTCTCTGAATAAATAATTAAAAAAAAAAAGGCTTGAGCTTTGCCAGGGTGGGTTGAAGCAGAGGCTGCAAACAGAGCTGAGCATTATAATGCTGATGAGTCGCTCATATCACACCAACAAAGCGGGTACCATCCTTGGGGCGGTGAGAAGTGAAACCTTTGTGTGTTTTCTTTTTTCTTCTGAAGAGGAAATAGATGACTCAGTGCGGAGAAACCCATTTGTTTCCCCACATTTTCTTTATTCCCGTGGCACACGAAGGCGCACACGAAGGCACACACGCATCTTCCCCCGGGCTTCTCACTGTGGAACATCTCACAGCTCATCTCAGGGCTGATGGAGCCAGAGCGTTGGCCTGCGATGATGGGGGCATCATCAAATGGGCAACTTTCAGATGAGAGAAGAGAGAGGCTGGGGGGGGAAACCTTGCAGAAGCTTTCTGTAGCCTGCTTAGTGACAACTGCGAGGGAGCTGGTTACTGAAGGTGTGTCCTTGAACCTGCCTAGGGAAGCTCTTGCTTTTTTTTTTCTTTACCTTGTCTCTGAATAAATAATTAAAAAAAAAAAGGCTTGAGCTTTGCCAGGGTGGGTTGAAGCAGAGGCTGCAAACAGAGCTGAGCATTATAATGCTGATGAGTCGCTCATATCACACCAACAAAGCGGGTACCATCCTTGGGGCGGTGAGAAGTGAAACCTTTGTGTGTTTTCTTTTTTCTTCTGAAGAGGAAATAGATGACTCAGTGCGGAGAAACCCATTTGTTTCCCCACACTCGTACCCTTCCCGTGGCACACGAAGGCGCACACGAAGGCACACACGCATCTTCCCCCGGGCTTCTCACTGTGGAACATCTCACAGCTCATCTCAGGGCTGATGGAGCCAGAGCGTTGGCCTGCGATGATGGGGGCATCATCGATGGGCAACTTTCAGATGAGAGAAGAGAGGGGCTGGGGGAGGGGGAAGCTTGTAGAAGCTTTCTGTAACCTGCTTCTGCCTTCAATCTGGCTTGGTGAGATCTTTGGCACGTGGCACGATGGGCCAGCAGTTTTTGTCGGTCTTTAGAGGACATGGGGAAACCCACCATGATGTCAAACAGTGGAGGAGCTGCTGTGGGCTCCTTGTTTTCATCCTTTCTGGCTCTTTATTTGGCACCTGGGTCTCCAGAGTAAGTGATCTTGATGGCTGATGCCTGGGGCAGCGGGAGCCGGTGGCCGGTGGCCACCGGCTCCCGCTGCCCTTGTAGGACAAGCTGAGCTGCTTCAGCCCTGCACAAGCATCAACATGTTCCAGCTCGGAGCAGTTTGGCTCCTTTACCAGTGCATTGTTTGTGGGGTTGCTTTTGTTTTTTATTAAAAGTGACTCGTATGTAGCCGGAAAGAGGGGGGGAAAAAAAAATATTAAAAAAAAAATAAAAATCCTTAGGGTCTGAAAACTCAAAAGCAGACCCCTCACACACACATGAGGTGGGTTCTTCTTGCTCCTTGCCTTCTTCTGGAGGGGCAGCTGGCTTTGTGGTGCCCGGTAAGGATGGGAGGGATGTTAGCAAATGGAGGGATGTGGAACAACCTGTTTGCCCGTTCCCGGCTGGGTGCGGTAGGGAAGGGCCCACAATAGCTCCTATAGTTCTCCCGGAGCGATACTGTGAGTCAGACCCACGTAAACAGCAGCTCCTCCTTGCCTGTTTGTGCTTTTGCAGAGAGGTGTGCGAGGCAGGTGAAGCCCCCCCCCCCCCCCCATCTTTATATTTGCCTCCGGGCTTCGGTGAGATGCTTAAATCTTGGGTTTGTTGACCCTGTGGGACGTGTGTTTTTTGGCAGCAGGGCTAGTACGGAGCTCACCCTTCTCTGGACAATTTGCAGGGTGACCCAGGCTCTCGCCCTGTTCCCTGCCCTGCGGTAATTGTTGTGTTTAATGTACAAATACCACGGGTAGGTGATGCAAAACACCCGTGGTGTGAGTGGCCAGGCGTCCTCCAACACCTGGCTGTCCCCACCATCAGCACACGGATCCTCCGCCGAGCCAGGACCTGAGATATTCAGGGGAGGTTCAGACTGGATATCAGGAAAAATTTTTACAGGGAAGGAGTGCCAGGACCTGAGATATTCAGGGGAGGTTCAAACTGGATATTGGGAAAATATTTTACATGGAAAGATACTAAGCCTGGGAATGGGCTGCCCAGGGAAGTGGTTGAGGCACCATCCCTGGAGGTATTTAAAAGATGGGCAGGCATAGCACTTAGAGACGTGGCTTAGTGGTGGGTTTTGTCAGAGTTGGGTTGATGGTTGGACTTGATGATCTGAGAGATCCCTTCCAACCTGGGCAATTCTATGATTCTGTATTTCAGCTCCCTGACTGCCACGGTGTCTCTTAAGTCACGGTTGATCTTCTCCCCAGGCTGGGTCAGGCTGAGTGTTCATTCCAACCCAGGCAATTCTATGATTCTATATTTCAGTTTCCCGACTGCCGTGGTGTCTCTTAAGTCACGGTTAATCTTCTTCCCAGGCTGGGTCAGGCTGAGTGTTTGCAGGGTGAGGGGTCTGTTAATGCCCTAACGAGGTCTGCAGCCTTTCGGTGGGGGTGAAGCAGCCCCTCCGTGGGGAGGCATCGGGGTGGCAGGGACACCGCCTGCGAATTCACACCGTGCTGTGGCTGCTATTTAGGGGGGATTTATCTCAAATCCTGCTGCTGCCCAGTGTGGGCTGGTGGCAGGGGCCATGGGAAGCCTGGAGCTGATTCCTTCGGAGCCAGCTGGGCTGTCTCAGCCTGGGGGGAGGCTCTGGAGGAAGCTCTGGTGCCTCCAGGCAGGCGTCCAGCCACCTTCCCGCACCGATGCTGTGCTCAGCTGGAGCTGCTCCTGGCACCGGGCTGGCCAAGTGACCATGGCAGGGGAGTATGAGGGGGCCAGCAGTATCCCCTTGGCCCAGCTGGGACACGGAGCAGCTTTAGGGACACTGTGTGGGGTGGGAAAGGCTCTGCACCACCACCTGCTTTGATGTGGGGCTGGAACGCCCCATGTTCTCACTGTGGTGAGAGCCAAGGAGGGGGGTGGTGGAGGAGAAAGTCTGAAGGAAAAGATGTCTATCTGCTGAGAAGGTGCCTCACGCAGGCACGTCTGCTGGGGACAGGTTAATTCCCTGGGAGAGGAATGCTGTGGGAGCAGAGCAGGGTTGTCCTGGGGCTAGGGCCACCCAGTGCTGGATTTGGGGACACATGTGTGATTTCTGAGTGCCCCTCTCCCCACTCTACGGGTGGGTCAGGAGCCCAGTGGCCACCAAGCCCAGCGCTCTCAGCCGGGATTTCCATTCGGGCCAAACGGGAAGCCAAAGGGAGAGGGGGTGGCGTGAGCTTCGGAAAGAATAAACCAGCCACCCTTGTGTTGATCCCCTCCTGAAAAAGCCATCTCGGCCAAGCCGTGGCGTGACGTCATTCCCTCCTTGCAGTGGGAATTCGTGCACTTCCCATGATTGAGCTGCTCGACCGGGGAGCAATTTCCTGGCGCTCTCCTGGTGGTGACCCCCTGCCCGCACCTCCCCGTCCAGGCGTGAAGCCCTTGGCCACGGACGTGCGTAATCGTGAGCGCCGGGGGCTGCCCCGCTCCCCCCAGCACCTTGTGAAGAGCCAGTAAAAGTTGGTTTGGCTGCGGAAATCTCAGCGCAGAGTTTCCTCCTGGCAAAGAAGTGGAGCCTCCTCTGTCACCTCCTGGCTTTTGTGCATCGCTGCTCAAGGAGCTGAGCAGGGACGTGATTGTTCAGCCTGGAGAAGAGAAGGGTCCGGGGAGACCTTATAGCAGCCTTTCAATATCTGAAGGGTGCCTGTAGAAGAGCTGGGGAGGGACTCTTTGCCAGGAGGTGTAATGATAGGACAAGGGGAAACGGTTTTAAATTGGAAGGAAAAAGATTCAGATTAGATCTCAGGAAGAAATTTTTTACTATGAGGGTGGTGAGACACTGGAACAGGTTGCCCAGGCGGCCCCATCCCTGGAAGTGTTCAAGGCCAGGCTGGATGTGGCCTTGAGCAACCTGCTCTGGTGGGCAGCGTCCCTGCCCAGGGCAGGGGGGGTGGAACTAGATGATCTTTGAGGGCCCTTCCAACCCAAACCATTCTATGATTCTATATGGTGGGGACGGTGGCCACGGTGGCAGGTGGGCAAGGCCCAGGAACCTGCTGGTGCCAAAGCCAGTTCTGTGCCCGCCAAGGACGAAAAAGGGTCAGATTTTAATGTTTACAGGAGGTTTTTTTGAGACACGGCGTATGGTGCAAAGTACAAATTGCTTCAGCCACAAGAGCAAAGAGGCGTTGGGCCGGGTTGTTCCCTGTTGGCCGGTGGTGTTGACACTGGGTTGGCGTTCAGCCCACGTGCTGGGGACGGGCTGGCAGGGACTGGCCCAGGGGCCAACTGGTTTTGTGCTGAACGAGGGTCCCAGTGGTTCCCTTGCACCAGCAGGACACTGGTTTGGCTCATCCCAGTCTGTGCTGCTGAGGTTTGACTCCGTGCACAGGGGATGCAGAGCTCGGGATGGACCTGTCCCAGGAGGTCCCATGTTTTCTTTCACTCTCTAAATACACCAAACCCGCAGTGTTTGCTGGGGCTGGGCTCCCTCTGGAGCAGGACAGGAGAGAGCAGCTCCTCTGGGAAGCAAACTGGGCTCTGCAGGGATGCTGTGCACAATGGGGAAGAGGGACCTACCATCGGGTGGGATTAAGGCTGTGGCTGCTCGTCCCCAGATCCCCAGTGAGTTCCCAGGATCGTCCCTGCGAGGAGCTGCCACCTCCACCTCGAGCAGCCCTGGGAGTGGGTCACCATCTCCTCCTGCATGTTGTCCTATGTCTCTAGGGCTGGTGTCCCCTTCCCATCGTGTTTCCTGTCCCTGAGGCTGCTCTTCTCTCATTTAAAGCTCCACTCAATGTTGGTATGGACTGTACTTTTGGGGCTGTGAGTTATCCTGGGTGCTGTTCTGCTTTTTCTGGGATGGGATGGGGGATGCTGCATCCATTTGGAGAGCCCCTAGGGGTGCCTGGGGTGGGGGGGGCTTCCAGCCACCACCATCTGTGGGACCTGAACCCTGAGCCAGGGCTCCTGGTTTGCACTTTGCAAACATCTCAGTTTCAGCTGGAAGCTTCTGGGGAGGCTGCAACCCACCATGCTGGGAGTAAGACCTTCTTAGCTCAGCCCTTACAAATAGCTGACGGGGCTCAGCTCTCCCTGAAAGCTTGCTCTGACCCTGGAGATCAGGCTTTTAGTCCAACTGGTAGCACTGGCTCCTCTCCTAAAAGACGCTGCTGCAGCTCCTGTGTCTGGTGTGTGTGTGTGTTTGTGTGTGTGTGTGTGTGTCTGGCTCCAGCCACGCTGGGGCTTGTGCCGGGGCCGGACGCTGCCCTTCCTCCCAGGAAGAGCTCGGTGGGTGTGTGACTCCATGCATTCTGCATTTGAAAAGAAAAATTAAAGGAAGAGACAAAGCAGGGCTGGGATCCCTCATGGGAATGACCTGGGGCGTTTGCCACCCTGTGCCACGGCTCTGCCCTCGCTGCCCGTGCCCGGCTCAGCCACCCAGGGTGAACAGGTCCAGTGGTTTTGAGGCAAATATTAACCAAGGGCTTAGCTCCCTTTGCAGCCCCGTGACCTGGCCGCAGTCCCAGGGCTGTGTTGATCTGCTGCTGGGGAGAGGGACGGGGGTGCCCTGTGCTTGGCTCTTGGGCTGTTCCTGCAGCCGGGAGAGCGTCGGGCGAAGCTCCTGGCTGTAATGGGGCTGTTTAAATTCCCCTCTCGGTTATTAGTGCAGCTTCTCTCGACTCCACCTGTTCCCTTCCATAGCTGGACCGTGAATCACGTTGAGATCAGGGACCTTTTGTGGTCCCATCACCTCTGGCTCCTTTGTCACATCCCTGTGGCCAGGCTGAGGGCTGGCATGGGCAGAGCCATGCTGTAGCCGGGGTGGCCGATGGCACCCCCTGGGTGCTGGGGTCCTGCAGCTGCTTGTCCTCATTTCCCTTCATGCTACATGAGATGTACATTTCTATCCAAGTGTCTCAGATATTCACCTGCTCATCTACAGCTCCCTGAAGATGGGGGTAACCCAGGAGCACCCAGGGACCCCTCCATTCTAGCAGGGTGCTGCCTACCTACCCCAGCCCTGGGGTGTCCCACCTGAGTTCGGTGCCTCAACCCCTCTCCCCATGCCTTGTCTTTGCAGGAGACGTGCTCTTCCAGATGGCAGAAGTCCACAGGCAGATCCAGAACCAGCTGGAGGAGATGGTGAGTGCCCCAGCCAGCCGTGCCGGGCTCTCCTGGCTGCGGGCACTGCCGGTGTCGCAGCCGAGCAAATTCTTTTCCCTGTCTGGTCTGGGTGACACCAGCCCCTCTGAAGCAGATTTGCTGAGCTGCAAAAGCTCTGGTCTGCTCGGGCATCCACTCCTGCCCTGCTGAGCCCCTCTCTGGGTGTCCATCTGTCCCTCGCCACCCCCAGCCCCTGCTCTGTCCGTACAACCCCTCTCCCCAGGTGGCATTTGCCGGCCCCCACCAAGGAACCGTGTGGTTTTTTTCTCTTTCCTCCTGCAGCTCAAGTCCTTCCACAACGAGCTCCTGACGCAGCTGGAGCAGAAGGTGGAGCTGGACTCCCGGTACCTGAGTGTGAGTTGTGCTCCCGCGTGGTCCGGTCCCACCTCCAGCATCTCCCGTTCCTGCTGCCCCACTCCCTGCACGGGGACAGTCATGCCCGGGCACCGCTCCTCTCCCCAGTTCCAGAGGGGTCCCTGGCCATCACATCACACATTTGACAGCATTTTCCCCACTCTCAGGCTGTCACTGCCCCTTTTTACTCTCTGGGATGTGGGGATCCTACTTCTCCCAGAGTCCGGGGAGGGGGATTTTTCACTACAATTTGCACTAAAGCAGAGCAAGGCAAGGAGTCAAGAGGCAGGAGGGGCTTTGCTTATTGGGGGGGCAAACAGAATTGTCAAGATCAATTATGCATCTTTCATTAAGATGCTTTTGAACAGCTCAGAGTCTCAGCGTGGTGCAGTCTTGAAAAGAAAGCCACAAAAATGTGTTCACCTCGTCTGGGCTGTCGTTCCCCTCAAAAA
>NW_015090778.1:235190-244188 GCF_001431845.1 Calidris pugnax | reverse complement strand
CTGGCCTAGGGGCCAACTGGTTTTGTGCTGAACGAGGGTCCCAGTGGTTCCCTTGCACCAGCAGGACACTGGTTTGGCTCATCCCAGTCTGTGCTGCTGAGGTTTGACTCCGTGCACAGGGGATGCAGAGCTCGGGATGGACCTGTCCCAGGAGGTCCCATGTTTTCTTTCACTCTCTAAATACACCAAACCCGCAGTGTTTGCTGGGGCTGGGCTCCCTCTGGAGCAGGACAGGAGAGAGCAGCTCCTCTGGGAAGCAAACTGGGCTCTGCAGGGATGCTGTGCACAATGGGGAAGAGGGACCTACCATCGGGTGGGATTAAGGCTGTGGCTGCTCGTCCCCAGATCCCCAGTGAATTCCCAGGCTCATCCCTGCTAGGAGCTTCCACCTTGAGCAGCCCTGGAGTGGGTCACCAACTCCTCCTGCATGTTGTCCTGCCACTCCAGGGCTGGTGTCCCCTTCCCATCGTGCTTCCTGTCCCTGAGGCTGCTCTTCTCTCATTTAAAGCTCCACTCACGTTTGTACAGGCTGTACTTTTGGGGCTGTGAGTTATCCCGGGCGCTGCTCTGCTTTTTCTGGGATGGAATGGGGGATGCTGCATCCATTTGGAGAGCCCCTAGGGGTGCCCAGGGTGGGGGGGCTTCCAGCTACCACCATCTGTGGGACCTGAGAGGAGGGGGGTGGTGGAGGAGAAAGTCTGAAGGAAAAGATGTCTATCTGCTGAGAAGGTGCCTCACGCAGGCACGTCTGCTGGGGACAGGTTAATTCCCTGGGAGAGGAATGCTGTGGGAGCAGAGCAGGGTTGTCCTGGGGCTAGAGGCACCCAGTGCTGGATTTGGGGACACATGTGTGATTTCTGAGTGCCCCTCTCCCCACTCTACGGGTGGGTCGGGAGCTCAGTGGCCACCAAGCCCAGCGCTCTCAGCCGGGATTTCCATTCGGGCCAAACGGGAAGCCAAAGGGAGAGGGGGTGGTGTGAGCTTCGGAAAGAATAAACCAGCCACCCTTGTGTTGATCCCCTCCTGAAAAAGCCATCTCGGCCAAGCCGTGGCGTGACGTCATTCCCTCCTTGCAGTGGGAATTCGTGCACTTCCCATGATTGAGCTGCTCGACCGGGGAGCAATTTCCTGACGCTCTCCTGGTGGTGACCCCCTGCCCGCACCTCCCCGTCCAGGCGTGAAGCCCTTGGCCACGGACGTGCGTAATCGTGAGCGCCGGGGGCTGCCCCGCTCCCCCCAGCACCTTGTGAAGAGCCAGTAAAAGTTGGTTTGGCTGCGGAAATCTCAGCGCAGAGTTTCCTCCTGGCAAAGAAGTGGAGCCTCCTCTGTCACCTCCTGGCTTTTGTGCATCGCTGCTCAAGGAGCTGAGCAGGGACGTGATTGTTCAGCCTGGAGAAGAGAAGGCTCCGGGGAGACCTTATAGCAGCCTTTCAATATCTGAAGGGTGCCTGTAGAAGAGCTGGGGAGGGACTCTTTGCCAGGAGGTGTAATGATAGGACAAGGGGAAACGGTTTTAAATTGGAAGGAAAAAGATTCAGATTAGATCTCAGGAAGAAATTTTTTACTATGAGGGTGGTGAGACACTGGAACAGGTTGCCCAGGCTGCCCCATCCCTGGAAGTGTTCAAGGCCAGGCTGGATGTGGCCTTGAGCAACCTGCTCTGGTGGGAGGTGTCCCTGCCCAGGGCAGGGGGGTTGGAACTAGATGATCTTTGAGGTCCCTTCCAACCCAAACCATTCTATGATTCTATATGGTGGGGACGGTGGCCACGGTGGCAGGTGGGCAAGGCCCAGGAACCTGCTGGTGCCAAAGCCAGTTCTGTGCCCGCCAAGGACGAAAAAGGGTCAGATTTTAATGTTTACAGGAGGTTTTTTTGAGACACGGCGTATGGTGCAAAGTACAAATTGCTTCAGCCACAAGAGCAAAGAGGCGTTGGGCCGGGTTGTTCCCCGTTGGCCGGTGGTGTTGACACTGGGTTGGCGTTCAGCCCACGTGCTGGGGACGGGCTGGCAGGGACTGGCCCAGGGGCCAACTGGTTTTGTGCTGAACGAGGGTCCCAGTGGTTCCCTTGCACCAGCAGGACACTGGTTTGGCTCATCCCAGTCTGTGCTGCTGAGGTTTGACTCCGTGCACAGGGGATGCAGAGCTCGGGATGGACCTGTCCCAGGAGGTCCCATGTTTTCTTTCACTCTCTAAATACACCAAACCCGCAGTGTTTGCTGGGGCTGGGCTCCCTCTGGAGCAGGACAGGAGGGAGCAGCTCCTCTGGGAAGCAAACTGGGCTCTGCAGGGATGCTGTGCACAATGGGGAAGAGGGACCTACCATCGGGTGGGATTAAGGCTGTGGCTGCTCGTCCCCAGATCCCCAGTGAATTCCCAGGCTCATCCCTGCTAGGAGCTTCCACCTTGAGCAGCCCTGGAGTGGGTCACCAACTCCTCCTGCATGTTGTCCTGCCACTCCAGGGCTGGTGTCCCCTTCCCATCGTGTTTCCTGTCCCTGAGGCTGCTCTTCTCTCATTTAAAGCTCCACTCAATGTTGGTATGGACTGTACTTTTGGGGCTGTGAGTTATCCTGGGTGCTGTTCTGCTTTTTCTGGGATGGGATGGGGGATGCTGCATCCATTTGGAGAGCCCCTAGGGGTGCCTGGGGTGGGGGGGGCTTCCAGCCACCACCATCTGTGGGACCTGAACCCTGAGCCAGGGCTCCTGGTTTGCACTTTGCAAACATCTCAGTTTCAGCTGGAAGCTTCTGGGGAGGCTGCAACCCACCATGCTGGGAGTAAGACCTTCTTAGCTCAGCCCTTACAAATAGCTGACGGGGCTCGGCTCTCCCTGAAAGCTTGCTCTGACCCTGGAGATCAGGCTTTTAGTCCAACTGGTAGCACTGGCTCCTCTCCTAAAAGACGCTGCTGCAGCTCCTGTGTCTGGTGTGTGTGTGTGTTTGTGTGTGTGTGTGTGTGTCTGGCTCCAGCCACGCTGGGGCTTGTGCCGGGGCCGGACGCTGCCCTTCCTCCCAGGAAGAGCTCGGTGGGTGTGTGACTCCATGCATTCTGCATTTGAAAAGAAAAATTAAAGGAAGAGACAAAGCAGGGCTGGGATCCCTCATGGGAATGACCTGGGGCGTTTGCCACCCTGTGCCACGGCTCTGCCCTCGCTGCCCGTGCCCGGCTCAGCCACCCAGGGTGAACAGGTCCAGTGGTTTTGAGGCAAATATTAACCAAGGGCTTAGCTCCCTTTGCAGCCCCGTGACCTGGCCGCAGTCCCAGGGCTGTGTTGATCTGCTGCTGGGGAGAGGGACGGGGGTGCCCTGTGCTTGGCTCTTGGGCTGTTCCTGCAGCCGGGAGAGCGTCGGGCGAAGCTCCTGGCTGTAATGGGGCTGTTTAAATTCCCCTCTCGGTTATTAGTGCAGCTTCTCTCGACTCCACCTGTTCCCTTCCATAGCTGGACCGTGAATCACGTTGAGATCAGGGACCTTTTGTGGTCCCATCACCTCTGGCTCCTTTGTCACATCCCTGTGGCCAGGCTGAGGGCTGGCATGGGCAGAGCCATGCTGTAGCTGGGGTGGCCGATGGCACCCCCTGGGTGCTGGGGTCCTGCAGCTGCTTGTCCTCATTTCCCTTCATGCTACATGAGATGTACATTTCTATCCAAGTGTCTCAGATATTCACCTGCTCATCTACAGCTCCCTGAAGATGGGGGTAACCCAGGAGCACCCAGGGACCCCTCCATTCTAGCAGGGTGCTGCCTACCTACCCCAGCCCTGGGGTGTCCCACCTGAGTTCGGTGCCTCAACCCCTCTCCCCATGCCTTGTCTTTGCAGGAGACGTGCTCTTCCAGATGGCAGAAGTCCACAGGCAGATCCAGAACCAGCTGGAGGAGATGGTGAGTGCCCCAGCCAGCCGTGCCGGGCTCTCCTGGCTGCGGGCACTGCCGGTGTCGCAGCCGAGCAAATTCTTTTCCCTGTCTGGTCCGGGTGACACCAGCCCCTCTGAAGCAGATTTGCTGAGCTGCAAAAGCTCTGGTCTGCTCGGGCATCCACTCCTGCCCTGCTGAGCCCCTCTCTGGGTGTCCATCTGTCCCTCGCCACCCCCAGCCCCTGCTCTGTCCGTACAACCCCTCTCCCCAGGTGGCATTTGCCGGCCCCCACCAAGGAACCGTGTGGTTTTTTTCTCTTTCCTCCTGCAGCTCAAGTCCTTCCACAACGAGCTCCTGACGCAGCTGGAGCAGAAGGTGGAGCTGGACTCCCGGTACCTGAGTGTGAGTTGTGCTCCCGCGTGGTCCGGTCCCACCTCCAGCATCTCCCGTTCCTGCTGCCCCACTCCCTGCACGGGGACAGTCATGCCCGGGCACCGCTCCTCTCCCCAGTTCCAGAGGGGTCCCTGGCCATCACATCACACATTTGACAGCATTTTCCCCACTCTCAGGCTGTCACTGCCCCTTTTTACTCTCTGGGATGTGGGGATCCTACTTCTCCCAGAGTCCGGGGAGGGGGATTTTTCACTACAATTTGCACTAAAGCAGAGCAAGGCAAGGAGTCAAGAGGCAGGAGGGGCTTTGCTTATTGGGGGGGCAAACAGAATTGTCAAGATCAATTATGCATCTTTCATTAAGATGCTTTTGAACAGCTCAGAGTCTCAGCGTGGTGCAGTCTCGAAAAGAAAGCCACGAAAATGTGTTCACCTCGTCCGTGAAAAAAGCAAGGGAGCCAAGAGCAGGTGGCCGTGTGGGGCACCCCACGCTTGCTATGGCTGTGGGGAGCAGGCACCCCCTCCATCCTGCCCCACACCTCGCATCCTGAGAAATGGGGGGCAGTTCTAACGGCATAGTATCTCCCAGCCACAAGCAGTTTGGTTTCCTTACTTGTACCGTCCCAGTTTTAAATGCAGGGAGACCCTCAGCTCTTCATTAATGGCATTTTGGGTGATGCCCCACTCTGGGTGTTGACCCTTCCAGCAGGGACTCAGCTTTGGATGCTCAGAGTTTTCTCCTGCCCCATCCAGGCTGCCCTGAAGAAATACCAGACAGAGCAAAGGAGCAAAGGGGACTCGCTCGACAAGTGCCAGGCAGAGCTGAAGAAACTTCGGAAGAAGAGCCAAGGCAGCAAAAACCCCCAGAAGTACTCGGACAAGGAGCTGCAGGTAGGACCCCGGATGGGGAGGGCAGAGCAGAGCATCCCCTACTGCATCCCTGCATCCCCCACCACATCCCCCCTGGCTCCTGGTGCTGCTTTTGTGGTTGGTTTTTTTTTTTCCCCTTAATGAATGAACCCAAAAAGATCATTAATTTCTGTTGTGCCAGCTCCATCTTCCTCTGGATGGTGTTTTGCTTAAATATTGTCTGTGCCTGCTGCCGGGGCGCCCCTTCCCCCAGCTCGCCGGGGCGGTGGCGGCACGGGCCGGGGGTGGCTGCGGTGAATCACCGCGGTGTGATCGCGGCGTGGGGGCTCGCACGCCCACCAGGCACCGTGTGCTCACGGGGTCCCGGCTGCGAGGGGCTGGGGTCCCTCCTGGGAGGGTTGTGCCGTGGGGTGGGCACGGTTCGGAGGTCGGGGTCTCATGGCAGAGCATCCAGGGCACATCCCAGGGATGTGGTGGGCTGTGACACCCCGGTTACTGATGCATTCACGGTGGGGGTTCATGAATTCTGAAGTCTGGAGTTTGAGGTTTGCCTGGAACATGGCAAATTTCACTGAAAAATTGCTGCATCTACCTGCAAGCTCTGGCTGCCAGCTGCTCGAGTGAAGTCCATTGAGTGACTGCAGCGCGAGTGGTACCTTGAAAAGGGGAAGGTGGACCCTCAAGGCAGAAATTACCTGGTTTTGTGTTGGAGGCACGAGGGTGTGTGTTATGTTGGGACCAGGATCCGTTACTTTGGATGCCACGGGCTGGTATCGTGTCAAACCAGAGGGAGATCTAGACGTTGGTGGCACGTCCCTCACCAGGGCTGTGTACGGGGTGGCAGCTGAAGTCATTGGCAGAGAGCTGCCGTGGAGGTTGTGCTGGGGAAGTGACATTCTTCGTCGTGCTTAAAATTTGGGAAATCAGTCATCTCCCGGTGGCGTGAATCAGAATTAAGCACCGAAGGAGGAAAAAATCCCGCCCGCAGTCATCCACCCCACGCTGAGCTCCTGCCCTCCCAGCTCCCAGGCTGGTGTTGGGCTGGTCTGAGGGGGCACGGGGGGGTCCCAGCGTGGCTGTCCCGTGTGGGGACAGCACTGGGGACAGGGGGGCTGGCTCCTTTGTGAGAACTGAGCAGCTTCAGCCCCTGCAAGTCCTGGCTCTGCAATTCCTGCTGAGCCAGAAAAGCCCCGTTGGGCAACGAGGCGCAGCGTGGGGAAACTGGGGTGAGGTGGGGGGGATCAAACCTGTTTTGTTATCCCCCACCTGCTGATAGGGACAACAGAGCAGAACTGATGCCAAACCCCCCAGGCTGGTGCCGTGCTGGGATCCCCATCCCACACCCGGCGTCGGAGGAGGAGATGGGTCCTGGTTGATCAGGGTTACGGAGCTGGGAGAGGAGCAGTGGTTTGATGTGGCGGGAATGGGGTAGTCCTGTGAGTGTTGGGCAGGGAAGGAGGATCAGGCTTTCATTCTCTTAATCTTTCAGCAGTAAGTATTTAGGAAGCGCTTATCTCTGAAAAAAGCCTTATGATGGCTTTTGAGCTTAAAGAGCTATGAGACTGCTCAACCGCTTGCTGCTTTCTTTTTTTTTTCCCCCCTTCTGTGATCAAAACACCAAGTTAAATTGCTGAATTTAGCAAGAGGGCAGTTTCCCCTCTGTTCTCTGCTGGCGGCAACGCTGATAATTCCTCCCAATGGAAAAAGAGTGTCCACCCTTGATGCTGCTCTTACACCCTGAGCATCGGAGAGCGGGGGGATTGCTCCAAGGGTGGATCCAGCGGGTGTTGGTACCGACCCAAAGAGAGACCCTTGTTTTGGGGCTTCATGAAGCCAGAGCATATGCAGGGCTGCTGGTGTCTTACCATGGGGGTTTTGCTCCACAAAAACCTTTCTAGACTTGCTTAAAGCGGAGAACTTTGCTGCGTGTGGCTCGGTTTGTTCAGCTGGCCCAGAGCCACCCCTGTAAAGCCAAGGAGGAAGGAGGCTGAAGGCATCTCGTGATGCTTGCGGGAAGCTGCAGACTTCATCAGGCTGGTGCCTGGGGACCACAGGCCGGTCGGCCGCCAAGTGGATGGAGCTCTCCTAATGGGCTGTTGCAAATTACTCGTCTCATCATGGGAGAAGCTGCTGTTGATGGAAGCGTCCTGGTGGCTGCATCAGTCATCTCCTTCAATAATGCGATCGCGTCTTACTCTTCTCTTGAAGACTCATCCACTTAAGCTACTGTAGCAGTCAGCAGCCCGGAGTCTGGTGCTCTGTCATCATCCCTCTTCATATTTAATGCTACGGGAAGCAGAATCGCTCCTTTCTGCCTCTTCACCACTTGTTGAGTGACCACATCTTGTCATCGCCTGCAAGTGAGGAGGGTGGGAGAGACAGTGCTGTCCTTCGGGGAGCTCCAGGTTTCTGTAACGTCTCGCTCTGAGATGAGAGGAGGTTTGGGGCTGTTCAGGCTCTGGTTTGCTGGTGCCAGGGTTCCAGTGTGGTTCAGGCTCTGTGCTCTGCTAGATTGGTCAAAAAACCCAGTAAAACAGCCCAAACATCTCACCTGTGGCTCCTCAATTCAGAATTATGAAGCAGAAATAAATGCTGACACTCAGCAGGCACTGCACATGACTAATTATCTCGTGGCTGGTGAGCAGTAGCTTTGGGAGGTCTGCTCGGGATGAGGTGGTGGAACGATGCTCACAGACACTTGCAGGAGGCTCCTCCTGAGCTTCATCAGCTGCTCGTTGCATGGAGAGAGCTGATCCAGGGCTGTCTGCAAGTCCCACGTCACCTGCAAGTCCCTGGCCGATGTCTCTTGCACTTGTTTATGGGGTTTAATAGGTGAGGACAAGCGTCGCAGGATTAAAATGGTTGATGATTTAAAACACCTTGTGGTTTGCTGTGAAGACGACTCACGTAGCTTAGAAGCAGCTCCAGGTGCAATTAGGCTGCAGGAGAGATTTTCCATCTCCAGAGCTTTGTCTGTCACGGTCAAGAGAGATGCTGTGGTTGTGGGTTGTGACTGCTGAACGTTGCAATAAAGCCAGGCTTTTTATTCCTTATGAATCAGCCCAGAGCCTTTGTTATACGTGAGGAATGGAAGCTGAGACACCAAACTGCCTCAAATGTCTCATCCTAGTTATGTAGTTACTGAGATTTTTTTTTGACCTGTGTTGAAAACCAGGAGAATAAACCGATTCCATTCACTTCATGTGTCTCACGAAGACAAATGAAAACAATATTAAGATTAAACAATCACCGAGGAGCCTAAAGTGCTGTAATTTCGTTAAATGCTGGTTATGATCAAGCCGTGAAATCAAGGTCACGATGGGTTTTAGGACCTTGATTGAATCAGCAGCTCAACAATGAAGTTATGTCGGTTTGAGCTATTTATCACATCGTATTAACGCCACGAGCCATTGGGTTTCTCCGTCGGGCTGAGACGAAGCCGGGTGTAATTCAGGCTAAATCATGAAGCTGGGGCTGGCTGTTTGTGGTGAAAGGCTGTGCCTGACCTGGGCAAAAGGGCTTTTTGGCACAGCTCTGCCAGCAACTGCTGCCCAGGGGGGTCTCATCCACACCTACACCCGCTCCCACGGGAATATTTTAAGCATTAAATACCACTGTGCCAAATAACCTGGGGTGGGTTTATAAACTTTTGTAATTGAAACCTCATTTTGGTAATTCCCATCAGGAGAAATAATTTTAGGTGTAGGTCAAGAAGCTCTAACTGATAAGGAGTTTGCACAAACCAGGTTACGTGGGTTTATTGTGAAAGTCAAATAGGGAAGAATTATGTAAAAGCTCAGCTGCAGGTAACTCTGCCCAGGTCTGATCCGGCTTTTGGCTGGGTGTCCAGACCCAGTGAACGTGGTTGGTGGGTGCCAGGA
>NW_015090778.1:200990-219513 GCF_001431845.1 Calidris pugnax | reverse complement strand
TCAAAAAAAAAAAAAAAAGCAAGGGAGCCAAGAGCAGGTGGCCGTGTGGGGCACCCCACGCTTGCTATGGCTGTGGGGAGCAGGCACCCCCTCCATCCTGCCCCACACCTCGCATCCTGAGAAATGGGGGGCAGTTCTAACGGCATAGTATCTCCCAGCCACAAGCAGTTTGGTTTCCTTACTTGTACCGTCCCAGTTTTAAATGCAGGGAGACCCTCAGCTCTTCATTAATGGCATTTTGGGTGATGCCCCACTCTGGGTGTTGACCCTTCCAGCAGGGACTCAGCTTTGGATGCTCAGAGTTTTCTCCTGCCCCATCCAGGCTGCCCTGAAGAAATACCAGACAGAGCAAAGGAGCAAAGGGGACTCGCTCGACAAGTGCCAGGCAGAGCTGAAGAAACTTCGGAAGAAGAGCCAAGGCAGCAAAAACCCCCAGAAGTACTCGGACAAGGAGCTGCAGGTAGGACCCCGGATGGGGAGGGCAGAGCACAGCATCCCCTACTGCATCCCCCCTACAGGCCAGGGGGGTGCTCCCCACATGCTGGGGAGGGGGGGGACCTGGCTTTTGCAAGCCTTTAGATAAGGGTTTGCTGGGGTTTTTTTCAGAGGAGTGGGCGCCGCAGCATTAGGGGAGCGTGGGGGGTGTGGGAGGTGTGGACAGGGAGGGGGTGGCAGCCCGTGATGGTCTCGTGGCCCCCCCCGCCGTGGGAGGCTGTGAGCCCCACTGATGGCAGATGTTGTGCCGGGCGGTGCGGTGGTGACTAACCCTGCTCCATCCATGGCTCCTGGTGCTGCTTTTGTGGTTGGTTTGGTTTTTTTTTCTCCTTCCCTTAATGAATGAACCCAAAAAGATCATTAATTTCTGTTGTGCCAGCTCCATCTTCCTCTGGATGGTGTTTTGCTTAAATATTGTCTGTGCCTGCTGCCGGGGCGCCCCTTCCCCCAGCTCGCCGGGGCGGTGGCGGCACGGGCCGGGGGTGGCTGCGGTGAATCACCGCGGTGTGATCGCGGCGTGGGGGCTCGCACGCCCACCAGGCACCGTGTGCTCACGGGGTCCCGGCTGCGAGGGGCTGGGGTCCCTCCTGGGAGGGTTGTGCCGTGGGGTGGGCACGGTTCGGAGGTCGGGGTCTCATGGCAGAGCATCCAGGGCACATCCCAGGGATGTGGTGGGCTGTGACACCCCGGTTACTGATGCGTTCACGGTGGGGGTTCATGAATTCTGAAGTCTGGAGTTTGAGGTTTGCCTGGAACATGGCAAATTTCACTGAAAAATTGCTGCATCTACCTGCAAGCTCTGGCTGCCAGCTGCTCGAGTGAAGTCCATTGAGTGACTGCAGCGCAAGTGGTACCTTGAAAAGGGGAAGGTGGACCCTCAAGGCAGAAATTACCTGGTTTTGTGTTGGAGGCACGAGGGTGTGTGTTATGTTGGGACCAGGATCCGTTACTTTGGATGCCACGGGCTGGTATCGTGTCAAACCAGAGGGAGATCTAGACGTTGGTGGCACGTCCCTCACCAGGGCTGTGTACGGGGTGGCAGCTGAAGTCATTGGCAGAGAGCTGCCGTGGAGGTTGTGCTGGGGAAGTGACATTCTTCGTCGTGCTTAAAATTTGGGAAATCAGTCATCTCCCGGTGGCGTGAATCAGAATTAAGCACCGAAGGAGGAAAAAATCCCGCCCGCAGTCATCCACCCCACGCTGAGCTCCTGCCCTCCCAGCTCCCAGGCTGGTGTTGGGCTGGTCTGAGGGGGCACGGGGGGGTCCCAGCGTGGCTGTCCCGTGTGGGGACAGCACTGGGGACAGGGGGGCTGGCTCCTTTGTGAGAACTGAGCAGCTTCAGCCCCTGCAAGTCCTGGCTCTGCAATTCCTGCTGAGCCAGAAAAGCCCCGTTGGGCAACGAGGCGCAGCGTGGGGAAACTGGGGTGAGGTGGGGGGGATCAAACCTGTTTTGTTATCCCCCACCTGCTGATAGGGACAACAGAGCAGAACTGATGCCAAACCCCCCCGGGCTGGTGCCGTGCTGGGATCCCCATCCCACACCCGGCGTCGGAGGAGGAGATGGGTCCTGGTTGATCAGGGTTACGGAGCTGGGAGAGGAGCAGTGGTTTGATGTGGCGGGAATGGGGTAGTCCTGTGAGTGTTGGGCAGGGAAGGAGGATCAGGCTTTCATTCTCTTAATCTTTCAGCAGTAAGTATTTAGGAAGCGCTTATCTCTGAAAAAAGCCTTATGATGGCTTTTGAGCTTAAAGAGCTATGAGACTGCTCAACCGCTTGCTGCTTTCTTTTTTTTTTCCCCCCTTCTGTGATCAAAACACCAAGTTAAATTGCTGAATTTAGCAAGAGGGCAGTTTCCCCTCTGTTCTCTGCTGGCGGCAACGCTGATAATTCCTCCCAATGGAAAAAGAGTGTCCACCCTTGATGCTGCTCTTACACCCTGAGCATCGGAGAGCAAGAGTGTCCACCCTTGATGCTGCTCTTACAGCCCGGGCATCGGAGAGCTGGGGGGGATTGCTCCAAGGGTGGATCCAGCGGGTGTTGGTACTGACCCAAAGAGAGACCCTTGTTTTGGGGCTTCATGAAGCCAGAGCATATGCAGGGCTGCTGGTGTCTTACCATGGGGGTTTTGCTCCACAAAAACCTTTCTAGACTTGCTTAAAGCGGAGAACTTTGCTGCGTGTGGCTCGGTTTGTTCAGCTGGCCCAGAGCCACCCCTGTAAAGCCAAGGAGGAAGGAGGCTGAAGGCATCTCGTGATGCTTGCGGGAAGCTGCAGACTTCATCAGGCTGGTGCCTGGGGACCACAGGCCGGTCGGCCGCCAAGTGGATGGAGCTCTCCTAATGGGCTGTTGCAAATTACTCGTCTCATCATGGGAGAAGCTGCTGTTGATGGAAGCGTCCTGGTGGCTGCATCAGTCATCTCCTTCAATAATGCGATCGCGTCTTACTCTTCTCTTGAAGACTCATCCACTTAAGCTACTGTAGCAGTCAGCAGCCCGGAGTCTGGTGCTCTGTCATCATCCCTCTTCATATTTAATGCTACGGGAAGCAGAATCGCTCCTTTCTGCCTCTTCACCACTTGTTGAGTGACCACATCTTGTCATCGCCTGCAAGTGAGGAGGGTGGGAGAGACAGTGCTGTCCTTCGGGGAGCTCCAGGTTTCTGTAACGTCTCGCTCTGAGATGAGAGGAGGTTTGGGGCTGTTCAGGCTCTGGTTTGCTGGTGCCAGGGTTCCAGTGTGGTTCAGGCTCTGTGCTCTGCTAGATTGGTCAAAAAACCCAGTAAAACAGCCCAAACATCTCACCTGTGGCTCCTCAATTCAGAATTATGAAGCAGAAATAAATGCTGACACTCAGCAGGCACTGCACATGACTAATTATCTCGTGGCTGGTGAGCAGTAGCTTTGGGAGGTCTGCTCGGGATGAGGTGGTGGAACGATGCTCACAGACACTTGCAGGAGGCTCCTCCTGAGCTTCATCAGCTGCTCGTTGCATGGAGAGAGCTGATCCAGGGCTGTCTGCAAGTCCCACGTCACCTGCAAGTCCCTGGCCGATGTCTCTTGCACTTGTTTATGGGGTTTAATAGGTGAGGACAAGCGTCGCAGGATTAAAATGGTTGATGATTTAAAACACCTTGTGGTTTGCTGTGAAGACGACTCACGTAGCTTAGAAGCAGCTCCAGGTGCAATTAGGCTGCAGGAGAGATTTTCCATCTCCAGAGCTTTGTCTGTCACGGTCAAGAGAGATGCTGTGGTTGTGGGTTGTGACTGCTGAACGTTGCAATAAAGCCAGGCTTTTTATTCCTTATGAATCAGCCCAGAGCCTTTGTTATACGTGAGGAATGGAAGCTGAGACACCAAACTGCCTCAAATGTCTCATCCTAGTTATGTAGTTACTGAGATTTTTTTTTGACCTGTGTTGAAAACCAGGAGAATAAACCGATTCCATTCACTTCATGTGTCTCACGAAGAAAAATGAAAACAATATTAAGATTAAACAATCACCGAGGAGCCTAAAGTGCTGTAATTTCGTTAAATGCTGGTTATGATCAAGCCGTGAAATCAAGGTCACGATGGGTTTTAGGACCTTGATTGAATCAGCAGCTCAACAATGAAGTTATGTCGGTTTGAGCTATTTATCACATCGTATTAACGCCACGAGCCATTGGGTTTCTCCGTCGGGCTGAGACGAAGCCGGGTGTAATTCAGGCTAAATCATGAAGCTGGGGCTGGCTGTTTGTGGTGAAAGGCTGTGCCTGACCTGGGCAAAAGGGCTTTTTGGCACAGCTCTGCCAGCAACTGCTGCCCAGGGGGGTCTCATCCACACCTACACCCGCTCCCACGGGAATATTTTAAGCATTAAATACCACTGTGCCAAATAACCTGGGGTGGGTTTATAAACTTTTGTAATTGAAACCTCATTTTGGTAATTCCCATCAGGAGAAATAATTTTAGGTGTAGGTCAAGAAGCTCTAACTGATAAGGAGTTTGCACAAACCAGGTTACGTGGGTTTATTGTGAAAGTCAAATAGGGAAGAATTATGTAAAAGCTCAGCTGCAGGTAACTCTGCCCAGGTCTGATCGGGCTTTTGGCTGGGTGTCCAGACCCAGTGAACGTGGTTGGTGGGTGCCAGGAGGGGAATCACCCAAAAAAGACTTGGTAGGAGCTGCATCAGGTCTGGGGATGAGCTGTTCCATTTGGGGACAGCGGCTGAGTGTCCTTTGTGCCACGGCCAGGTCAGGACCGAGAGGGGTCCCCCCTTGGGATGTACCAATCTGAGCTGGATGGTGCTCATGTCTCAGGACCTTATTGGAGAGTTCAGCCCTTCCAGTATTTTTTTTGGCTTCTCTTTATTCTGTGCTCAAGTGCTGGAGGTGTTGGCTCCTGCATCTGGGGAGGCTTTGGGTGCTGGTGGGGTTTCAGCTCACCTTGCCCAGGCAGGACTCCAGCCCCTCTTCTCTCCAGACCTGGTGCTGCAAGAGCCATACGCTGATGCAGCTTTTTTCAGGCTTTGTGGTCTGTGAGTGCTTATGAAAGAGGCAGCACCGAGAGGAGGGGAGTCTCCGTCTCCTCCTCACCGTGGCCAAGGTGGGTTTGCTCCACCACCATGGCCGGGAGCATCTCCCTTCCACCCTTGCTGAGCTATGAGCTCCAGCACCAAGTGTTGGCTTCCCGAAACCAGCTCTACAAACCTATAAGCAGCTGCTACAAATATGCAAAATGAAACCTTGAACTTCTTTTCCTCTGGATTGAGCTGCCTCAAGTGACTCTTCTGGAAAGCTGGACTCCCCGTCCCCATCCTTGCGCAGGTCAGGGCCAGGTCTGGTGAGCGTTTTAGTCCCAAACCTTCTGCATCGAGCTGTTGATCCAGGGTGTCCCTGTACTGAAGGAGCATTTTAAGCAGCTGATGGTTGAAGCCCCCGCACAGCCGGCGGGAGAAAGCGCTCGCCTGCTGTTTTGCTCCCTGTAAATTTTATGTAACATCACGTGTGTGCGTGGATGGTGCTTCACGGGAGCCGGGGAAGGATGAGGCTGATGCCCCGGTGAGCAGATGTGTGAGACAAGCAGCGTAAGGAGGGGAGACAGCCCTTCTCAGGGCTGGGGGGGGGAAAGGGAGGGCTGGCATCCTCAGAGCAGGGCAGCTGTCAGGGCTGTGCTCCCTCAGGTCCTCTCTGCTTGTCATTTCACCTTTGATAACCATCAGTGCGATGGTGTCACAGCATCCCGAGGAGCATCCCAGCATCTCTGGTTGCAGCGTGATGGAGGCTGGTGGGCAGCGCAGCGGGTGCTGGCATTAAAAGACCTTCCCAGGATGGGGTGTGGGTACCTGTGCAGAGCAGGGGAGTTTCTCTGCTCCCTGGGAAAGGTGCAGGGTGTCAGGGTGCCCACGGAGGCACAGAAGCCATCCGATGGTGGGTGGCTGCAGCGACGTGGGGTCCCATGGCTCTGCAGGGGGGCTTTGTCCTTGCTCCCCTTGGTGACCCACATCTGGGCATTCTCTGCTGCTGGAGAGGATTTGGTTTGTTGCCTTATTTGCCTTATTACAAGAGAGTTTAAGTCACCCCCAGGCTTGTCTCCAAGCTCCGGTCTCGTTCCTGGCCGTGCCGTGCTGGGAAATCCCAGGGCTCGAACAGAGCATCACTCTGTCTGGCCAAACCAACCCCCAGCCTCCCTCTCCAGCCGTAACTGGGGTGATGATGGAGGCTGGAGGTGGCCTGGAGGGGACAGTGTCTCCCCTGAGGCTGCTCCAGGGTCCACCAGCTCCCACACAAGGAGCAAATTCTGGGAATGAAGAAGAGCTTTCTCCTTCTCAGGAGCCGTCGGGCTGAGGATGCCCAGGCTCTTGCTTTCCTCGCTGGCTGGATGCTGTGGTGGGGTTTCAGCTGTTTTTCCTTGAGACTAATCAAGAGCTTAGATGCTCTTCCTCTCTTAATCAGCCTAACTTCTTTCCTATTTTATCCCATTACTTTCTAATTATTCTCCCTTGTGGTTCCCTAAATAAATCCTCCCTTCTCTTGGTGTTTACACCCTCTGGGTATTTCAGCCGGCCGCTTCGGTCGGGCAGAGCTCAGAGAGTCTTCTCCCTTCCCTCTCTCCTGTCCTGTCCCATCCCTCCCTGGGTTGAGAGCCCAGTGTTTGGAGCTGAGCATCATTCCTGATGCCCACCGTGGGCTCTCCTGCGGCATTTCTGGCTTCTTGCTCTCCAAACTCATCGCTGTGCCCACGCTGGCAAGCTGGTGGCCCCTGAAATGTGGCTTTACTGCCTGTGCTTGGTTCTCTCTTGTCCCCATGGCCAGTCCTTCACTCAGCCTGTGGTTCTGGCAGTGGCAAACGCATCCTATCGCCGATAAAGATCTGTGGTGATGATTTCTGCAGTCGTGCTCGGCGTGGTGGTGATTAGCATTGCCCTTGGCTCATACTCCCGAGCGGCTGGCACGTTCTTGGCTTGGATAGAATGGTTTGAGCTCTTTTTTTTCCTCCCCCAGTAAGGATGGGTGGTTATTAAAGGCTTGACTGAAGTTCGGTAATGATGTTGCTGTTTCACCTGCACTAGCTGCAGTGATGGCAACCTGCACTTGAAAAGAGCTCGGGTCTTGACATTTCTCAGATGCTTTTTCATCTCCACACCCCTCTGGCTGTCGGCTTTGGAGCGGCACTGGGAAGACGTTTGTATAAGTGGCAGGGCCTTTGTGTGCCCGGGATGACAGCGGCTGTTCCAGCTGAGGTCTTCGCAGCATCTTGTTTCCTCTTTTCATGTTTTCTTGCTCCTAATTCACCATCTGACCTGTTGGGATAACTTAGTCTGGCTTCTGAGTGGAGATTGCCCAGCTTTGCTCCAGCATCGCTTGTCCCCCTCTGTGGGCATCAGGCAGCCAGGAGGGGTTGGACCAGCAGGTCTCTGGGTGGGCCACCACCACCGGGGGTCCCTGGGCTCCCCTTCTGTGCTCCCCAAGCCCAGGCAGGAGCTCCCCCTCCACCAGCTCCCACCCTGAGCCCCAGCAGCATCTTAAACCCAACCCTCTCCCGGCTGCGTGCTGACATTGCTAATTAGGTCAGTGGCTCCTGGTGAATTGGAAGTGGATGTGTTTGGGAGGTGGGGGAGGGGGGAGACGGGGGAGTTATTTGAGGTCTCTCCAACCTAGAAACCCAGAAAAGGTTTCTGGAGCTGTTGGGTGGCTCCGGTGCCTGCTCTGGCTTTCGGCACGGCCGTGACACCACGAGTGCCGCCCCGGCCCGCTCACAAATAGGGGGCTTTTTTTCCTCCTTTAAACTGGGAATTTGACTTGGGCTTAAAATCTGAAGCTGGCAACCTAAATCAAGGTCTGAATTTAAGACGCAGCGCTGGAGCAGTAGGTGCTTTGTTGGTGAGGACTTGGAGAGGATGCCACGGAGCCTGGGCACGCCGGGGATGGCACAGAGACACCTTCCCCCAGCCCTTAGGCATGTTGTCAGGTTGTGCCAAGCTAAGAAACGCGTCTGGCTGGGGTTTAAAGTGTGGGGTGGCTGCAGGATCACCCCCTCATCCCCAGGGAACGGTGACATGAGCAGCCACCGTGAGCCCCATGGCCTTAAGCAGCAGCTCCCAGTGCTGACGGGAGACGGTGCTTCTCCCTGACCTGCAGCAGTGAGATCTTACATTGCACTCTCTGTGCTTTTTTTTTCCCCCCCCTTGTGCATCCGGCATATTTAGCAAGGCTTTTATTTAAATTTATTTGAAAGCCCATTGTCATCTTGAGCAAATCCGAACGGAAAGCTGTCGAGCGAACAAGAAGCGTTGCTCGCCATTTTGTAATGTAATAACGTGTAAAAATCAAAGCTCTGCATAAATCAATGGCACATCAGGCATATTTACATAAAGTATATAAAGCGCTGAGAATACTAAATTTAGAGCATAGGCTTCTCTGCTTGCGCATCAACATGTTCTAACTGGCTGCAGCCATTAAGGCAAGCCTTTCTTTAGTGAAATAATTGAAAGTATGCTTGCAAAACGAGATTGAAATCAGGGATGTAAATAAGAATTTAACTCGCTTGTTTAAATTGTGATTAAAACCTAAAATCTAACCTCGCTAAGACAGGGAAGGCTTTCCCCCCCATGTTGGGATGTGGGGAGTGTTGGGGGGGGCAGAGGGGGGTTCCCTGGGGGCACGGCTGTGCCTGAGCTGTGGTGGGGATGCTCCTTGTGCTCCTGAACTAAATGAGCCGGTGGCGGACTCGTTTCACTCCTCACCTTCTCCTTCTCCATGGCCCAGTTAGGAAATTAAGCTGGATGAGTTTAGGGTGTCGGGGGCTGCCCTTGCTCCCGCCCTCCTGCTATTTCGGGTGCTGCCATGGTTGGGTTTCTTTCCAGAAATGGGGCTCTGCAGGAGGAGGGGGGAGCATCATCCCGTGGGAGAGGAGGAAAGGAAACTTTTTCTGGGAGCTGCCTGTGTTGCAGGGGTGTGGGGACAGCAGGGCTCAGTCCATCCTGAGCGTAGCAGGGCTGTGATGGAGGGGTTGAGGCACAGGGGAGCTGGGGGCTCTCTGGACTACGATGGAGGGGTTGGGGTACCAGACCCTGGGGGAGGTGGGGGCTCTCTGGCCTATGAAGAAGGGGTTGGGGTACCAGACGTTGGGGGATCTGGGGGCTCTCTGGGCTACGATGGAGGGGTTGGGGTACCAGACCCTGGGGGAGTTGGGGGCTCTCTGGCCTATGGAGAAGGGGTTGGGTACCAGACGCTGGGGGATCTGGGGGCTCTCTGGGCTACGATGGAGGGGTTGGGGTACCAGACCCTGAGGGAGCTGGGGGCTCTCTGGGCTATGATGGAG
Source organism: Calidris pugnax (assembly GCF_001431845.1). Lineage (NCBI taxonomy): Eukaryota > Metazoa > Chordata > Aves > Charadriiformes > Scolopacidae > Calidris > Calidris pugnax. The sequence continues at coordinate 210,216 of NW_015090778.1, read as the reverse complement.
GGGTTGTGGTACCAGACCCTGGGGGCTCTCTGGGCTATGATGGAGGGGTTGGGGTACCAGATCCTGGAGGAGCTGGGGGCTCTCTGGGCTACGATGGAGGGGTTGGGGTACTACTGGAGGCTCTCTGGGCTGTGGGCTCTCTGGGCTACGATGGAGGGGTTGGGTACCAGACCCTGGGGGAGCTGGGGGCTCTCTGGGCTTGGAGCATCCTTCCCTCCCAGCTCCCCATCACCGCTGCCAGGCTGACGCCTCTGGGCTCTGTCCCTGTGCTGTTCCTGGGGCTAATAATACCCGGGAGGAGGCGGCGTGCTGCCGGCAGCGCCTCTGTCCCGAGCCCACTGCGGGGAGCGATGCTTTCCCCGAGCGCATCCTCCCACGGCCGCCTGCTCCTGCCCGTCGGCCCCACAGGCACGTGCCCGGGGCTGCTGCCGCCTCTGCCCAGTGTCCCCAGGCCTGCTGCTGGCTTCCCCAGTGCCCTCCCATATATGCCCCCCCCAGCCCCATTCCCACCCAGCTCTCTCCACAGCTTCACTTGAGGGTGATGCAAACACCTCCCCTATTTCTGCTTCTACACCCAATGGCCTCAGCTCAGTTAGCTTCATTTATTTCCTAAACACGGGTGTTTGCACTGGATTTTCTCATCTGGGTGGAAAAAGATCCTCCTTGAAAGAGGGTCGTTGGCTGCAAACTGGGTTTTTACCTATTTTTCGTAGACCTCTTTCCCCCCATCCACATTGGTGCCTCTGGAGAGACCCAAAACATGCCAGGTCCAGCAGGACCTCTGCGTGGGGTTTGCTCTCGAGGGAGGATGCTCCGAGCAGGGTGGGAGCAGTAGGAGCTCCAGCTCTGAAATAAGCCCCCTTTTGAAGTCTGGGATGTCACTTCATCTCAGCGCTTTGTTGAGGTTTGTTCCATTTTATGTGTCTGCTAATAAATATTGTAGCGTGCTAAAAATAACTGTTAAACACGAAGAACGAAGTAAAGCTGCTTTGGGCCCTGAATTTCCAGTTTAATTCCCTTCTCGGGGAAGCTCGGGCTTTCTAAAATGGGTTTGGCAGTACCTGGTCCTCACGGCAGCTTGTGGTTTTCCAGCCCGGTGCTGCCGTCCCGGGGAAGAGCCGGTGGCAACGGGGTGTTGCAGGGCAGGACAGTGATGCAGGGAGAGATGCTCCTCTCTGGAGGCTGATGTGGCTGCTCTCCCAGTGCCACATCAAGGGTGGAAGCTCCCCAGGGTGTTGAGGGAGGAGAAAGGTGGCTGTTTTTGGGGAGCCGGGGGCATCTCACGCCCTCCCTGCTCAGGGATGCTGGTGGTGTGGGCGAGCGGCAGCCCTGCCGTCCCCGGCGTTGCTCTGAAGCCCTTCCCTGTGCCACATTGGCATTGCAGGAGTCACCCTGAGCAGCCAGGTTACCCCACTCAGCCCCAGGTGCTGCTTCCATGCCCCGTATGGTGCTGGCAAAGCCCTGCGTGGCACTGCTGTGCTGGCAGAAGTCCCGTAGGTAGAGCAGGAGCCCGTGCCAGCGGAGGAGCCTCCTGCTGCTGTGTCTGCAGTATCTCTGCCTGGTGCTGGCAGGGACCCCAGCATCTGTGCCACCCCAGGATGTGGCATCGAGGAACCCCAGCAGCCCCCTTGCTGCTTGGGGCCGGGCAGGGAGTGCTGTGCCAGTAACCCCAGCAGCCCCCTTGCTGCTTGGGGCCAGGCAGGGAGTGCTGTGCCAGTGTGTAGGGCTGCCCTGGCACTGTCCCCATGTCCCCTGCACTGCTTACCCCACGGCTGACGGTGGACTAGATGATCTCTATGGTCCCTTCCAACTCTAAAATTCAGTGAAATTCAGTGAAAATTCAGTGCAGGGCTGCCCTGGCACTGTCCCCACGTCCCCTGCACCTCTTACCCCACAGCAAACTCCAACCGAAAGCACTGATGGTAGAGTTTTAGTGTTGGTGATGATTGGGGAGGGGTTTCACGTGTGACCCCCCCCAGCTCTCAGCAGCACAGCCCCTGCCCATCCTTGCAGGCAGCAACGGGCAGCAAGCGGTGGTTTGGCAGAGGAGGGACAGGGGGTATCCAGCCCGGGTGGTTTGTGCCCTGGGGTGGGTGGCTGGGACAAGGTTGGGGAGGGGGGGTGTCTGTGGGGGCTGTTTCCAGCCCTGGGTGCTCGGGGCAAGCTCCTCGGCGCGGCTGCGGTGCCCGTTTGGTGAGAGGGCGGCTGCTCGCGGTACAGCGCGTCCCGCCGCCCGCGCCGCTGCCAGCCCCCGCGCTGAGTCAGCGCCTCTGCGTGGGGAGGGGGGGGGCCCGATGAGTAAGGGCGGGTTGGAGGGGCTGTGCAGGCACACGTGTGCCTGTCCTGTGCTGGGGGGGCTCCCTGCGGGCCTCCCTACCCCCCCCTGCCAGCCCCATGGCTGCACCGCTGACCCCTCTCTGGAGGATGCTGTGGCATCCCCTGTGCTCGGGGGGCAAAGTGGTGAAGATACCCACCTCCCTGCCCTTCTTTCTGTTCCAGTACATCGAAGCCATCAGCAACAAGCAAGGTGAGCTGGAAAACTACGTCTCTGACGGCTACAAGACGGCTCTTACGGAAGAGAGGAGACGGTTCTGCTTCCTGGTAGAGAAACAGTGCGCGGTAGCCAAGAGTGCCATCACCTACCATGCCAAGGTGAGTCAGAGCCACCAGTCTGTGGGTCCCTGGGCACCAGGTGGATGCTCCTGTCACAAGCCATTGCCTGTGGAGCAGGGTGAGATCCTGAAATCCACAGCTGGTGCAGGGGGGCAGAAGGAGGGGACTATACCAACGGGTGCCCCACGGATGAGGTGCCCCGTGGGTCCCTGGGCACCAGGTGGATGCTCCTGTCACAAGCCATTGCCTGTGGAGCAGGGTGAGATCCTGAAATCCACAGCTGGTGCAGGGGGGCAGAAGGAGGGGACTATACCAACGGGTGCCCCACGGATGAGGTGCCCCGGGAATGCTCCCAGGCTGGGAGAGGCAGGGCTGTGCTGCCCTTCCTCTGAGGAGGGGGCATGTCTCCCATGGGTGCTGCTTTGTGTTTCAAAGCAGCTTCTGGCTGCAGGAGGTGGATAGGACCAAGGATGGTGCCAGCGTGGTGGGGCTGAGGGCAGAGCCTGGCAGCACATCAAACTCTCCAGGCGATGGAAGAGCTCGTGGTAGGTAGAAGGGGCTGAGTTCACCTCTCCTGCCTGTGGTGGCCACCAAGATCTGAGGGCTCTGACACGTCAGGGTCCTGCTGCATCAGCTGATGATGTGCAAAAGCAGAAGAAATGCAGAGCAGCGACGTTCCTGCTCGGAGTCGGAGCAGCGCTGCCCACCTGGCAAGGCTCACCCCAACCCTGGTCTTACCCCAGGTGGGTAAGGTGGGGATTAAACCAGACTGACATGTGCTCCGAGCCCCTCTTGCTCCTTCCTAGCCAGCCCACATCTCCTGGGCAAGGGGCTGGAGCTGCTGCCAGCCAGCCTGGAGAGCGGTGCTCCCCTGTGCAGGTCTGGAGTGGGATCCATCCGGATGAGGGCTGGGAATGCCAGCATCCTGCTCCCGTTCTGGTTGTTCCCCACTGCCACCCCCCGTCGCTCACAGCACCCATCTGTCACCGCCGCGCTTGGCAGCGGGGAGCAAGGAGAAGGAGCTGGGATTAGTCAGCGCAGTCCTGGCGCTGCGGGCTGCATGGATGCGTGGCATATGGGAACTCCTGCTGTAGTGCAGGAGGGGGAAAATCCCCCCCAGGGATGGGGGGGGCAGCAAGCAGGGGGGTGCCAGCACCTGCAGCGCGGCTGCGGCACGGAGGGACCAAAAGCTTCTTGGAGCAGCAGCACGTGGAGGGGGACTTTTTGCAGAGAGGGACCTTGCAGGCGGCTGGTCCAGAGGGCGGTGGGTGGACGTGGGACGTGGGCGCCTGGCCCCGCACCAGCCTGGCAGCCAGCGTGGGCTCTGCCGGCTAAAAACGCCATCCCGCTGCTGCCTGCGGTGCCCACGGGATGCTGGCAGTGCCCACAGACTGGGGACCGTCATGGGGAAATGTTCTGGGACTTGGAAATTGGCTTTAGAGGGTTTTTGTGATACATGGGGATCGCGTTGTCTCCAGATGGGACCAGTTGTGAAGCTGTGCGGAGGCATGGGCTCACCCTCTGCCACGCGGCTCTGCTGCAGGTGAGCCAGTGGGCACACTAGCCACGGGGCTTACCATGGGTCCACCCAGAGCAGGTCCCACAGGAACGTGTCCAGGGGGGTTTGAATGTCTCCAGAGAAGGAGACTCCACCACCTCCCTGGGCAGCCTCTTCCAGGGCTCTGCCACCCTCACAGCAAAGAAGTTCTTCCTCATGTTTAGATGGAACTTCTTATGGTCAAGTTTGTGCCCGTTCCCTCTTGTCCTGTCCCTGGGCACCACTGAGAAAAGATGTTGATCAGTTCCCCCCTCAGTCTTCTCTTCTCCAGACTAAAAAGCCCCAAGTCCCTCAGCCTTTCCTCATCAGGGAGATGTTCCAGGCCCCCCATCATCTTTGTAGCCCTCTGCTGTCCCCTCTCCAGCAGTTCCCTGTCCTTCTGGAACTGGGGAGCCCAGAACTGGACCCAGTGCTCCAGATGGGGTCTCACCAGGGCAGAGCAGGGTGGGGAGGGTAATGTCCCTGGATGGTTCAGGATATCTCCTTCCTTGGAGGGTCACACAATGAGATGCTCACTCTCACGACAGGAGTGTGTTACTTGAATAAGGGCATGTTTAGCTCCATCTTTTTTTTTTTATTTCCCCTCCTTGGCTCAGAGCCCGGCAGTGGACGGCTGCAGGTCCTGCCCATGGGCAGGGAACGGCAGAGTTTGGGTGATGGTGCCACAGCCCTAAGCATGAGGCTCATCCCTGGGGACCTGGGTGACAGCAGGGAGTACGGGCTGTTCCCCAACGAGCCTTTGGTCAGGTTTTATTTCTCTGCTCGGTCGAATGGGGCTGTTCCCGACGAGCCCAGCATCCTGCCCAGCTTCCCACAGCCCCTCCACTCTTGGAGCCGCCCCAGAGATGTCTCAGAATAAGCTGGGAAGATTAATTTTACCTTTTCATCCCTCCTTTCCATTTTTCATGACACCTTCCTGGCCCAGCTGCCGTCAGAGCCTGGCAGCGGTAAGTCTCCGTGTTTTATCTCCTCCGTGCCACGCACAGAGGAGTCGATCCATCTTGTGTCCAGGATCAGGCCAGCTCCGGATCCACACGTTTCTTCCCAGGGAGGGGTGCAGGGCTGGGTGGCTTTTTCTTATACCCCTGTGCCCTCACGCCTTGTTTTTCTCTCTTGCAGGGGAAGGAGATGCTGACGCAGAAGCTGCCGCTGTGGCAGCAGTCCTGCTCGGATCCCAACAAGATCCCGGACCGCGCCATCCAGCTGATGCAGCAGATGGCTGCCAGCAGCAACGGCACCATCATGCCCAGCCCTCTGTCTACATCCAAATCCAACCTCATCATCTCTGACCCCATCCCTGGTGCCAAACCTCTCCCTGTCCCCCCGGAGCTGGCACCTTTTGTAGGAGTAAGTATCTCTGTGGTGGAAATTGTCCTGCCCTTCTGAGCAAAGCTGGAGGGACGAGCCCTGGCCGGTGTCACCGTTGTCCTCAGCAAGTTGCCTTTTGATGGGCTTCATTGATCGTAGAGTCACAGAATGGTTCGGGTGGGAAGAGACCTTAAAGACCACCCAGTGCCACCCCCTGCCCTGGGCAGGGACACCTCCTACCAGACCAGGTTGCTCCAAGCCCCCTCCAACCTGGCCTTGAACCCCTCCAGGGATGGGGCAGCCACAGCTTCTCTGGGCAACCTGGGCCAGGCCCTCACCACCCTCACACCAAAGAATTTCTTCCTAATATCTCATTAAATCTCCCCTCTTTCAGTTTAAAACTGTCTTATGGTTCCCCTCCCTGACCAAGAGTCCCTCCCCATCTCTCCTGGAGCCCCCTGAGGGACTGGAAGGGGCTTGAAGGTCTCCTTGGAGCCTTCCCTTCTCCAGGCTGAACCCCCCCCAACTCTCTCAGCCTGTCCTCCCAGCAGAGGGGCTCCAGCCCTCCCAGCATCTCTGTGGCCTCCTCTGGCCCTGCTCCAACAGGTCCATGTCCTTCTGATGTTGGTGGCCCCAGAGCTGGAGGCAGCAGAGGGGGGAGTCTTCCCAGGACGGAGCAGAGGGAACAGGTCCATGTCCTTCTGATGGTGGTGGCTCCAGAGATGGAAGCAGCACTGGGGGGGTGGGTCTCCCCAGGGTGGAGCAGAGGAGCTCCAACAGGTCCATGTCCTTCTGATGTTGGTGGCCCCAGAGCTGGAGGCAGCAGAGGGGGGAGTCTTCCCAGGACGGAGCAGAGGGGCAGAATCCTTTCCCTTGCCCTGTGCAGGGATGGGCATCTCCATGCACACACCGCTCTGGGATGCAGGAGGAGCATGGGATGGAGATGGGGATGAGCAGCCTGACAGGTCCCATCCCATCCTGCCTGGATTGCTGAGCTCTGGAGGGGCAGGGGCTCCTGTGGGGGTGGGGAACCCATGAGATGGGCTCACATGGCCAGGCTGGGGGGATGAACCAAAGTACCCCAGTAACTGTGGGAGAAAGTGCTTGGAGTGGGAGTGACCCATGGGATGAAAGACCCCTTGGAAAAGTCTCCCCCCCTGATGTGAGGGCACGAGCTTGAGCAGTAGAGCCCAGGACGGGTTTATCAGGTGCAAGGCAGCTTGGAGAAGTAAAATAACATAGAGGTGACCTCACTGCTCCCCCCAGAGCAGTTTGTCTCGGGTGGGAAACTAAACCCACCACCTGGAGCTCTGCTCTGCTGTGAACCACCTTCCCTGGAGCTGCGTCCCGCTGCGGGAGCTGCGGTGGGATGCCCTAGTGAAGATGTTCCCCGTCTCCCCCCTCCCCTCCTCTCCACTTTCCATAGCGTATGTCGGCGCAGGAGGCCATGCCGGTGATGAACGGAGTCTCAGGCCCAGACAGCGACGGGTACAACCACTGGTCTGAGATGAAGCCAGCACAGCCCAAATCTTTATCTCCTCCCCAGCCTCAGAAGCAGCTGAGCGACTCTTACTCCAATACGCTCCCCGTTCGCAAAAACGTGCCACCGAAAAACAGCTACGCATCAGGTGAGGGTCCATCCTCCTCATCCTCCACTCTGGGGGGATCTGGGGGGACTCTGGGGGTGCTGGCTGTGCCGGTCCATCCTCCTCATCCTCCACTCTGGGGGGGCTCTGGGGGTGCCGGCTGTGCCAGTCACAGCCGTGGTGAGCAGGGTTGCTGCTGGTGGTGACGGGTCGGTGAGCGGCAGCATCCCTCCGGCGTCAAGTGCTGCTCATGCCTCTGGATCGGGGATTGGGAAATGAGTGGAGGCAGGTTTTTGGCTGGGTGGGCTTTCACCCCGTGGGGCAGGGTTTCCAGGAGGAAAATCTTGAGGAATCTCACTCTGAGGGGTGGCCGGTCCCTTTGCTTTGGCCGGTGTGCGATGCCAAGAGCGGTGGCCAGGTCTTGCCCCTTATTAGTAGGGAAGGTGGGAGTCAAACACGGAAGGTTTTATTGGCACCTGGGGTAAAATAAGTGAGGGCAGGGACCTGGACTACCCCTACCTGGGTTTGGCCGCGGAGTGAAGGGCGCTCCTTGGTCTCTGTCTCCCACCAGCCGAAAACAAGACGCTGCCGCGCTCCAGCTCCATGGCCGCAGGGCTCGAGAGGAACGGCAGGACGAGGGTGCAGGCCATTTTCTCTCACGCTGCCGGAGATAACAGCACCCTCCTGAGCTTCAAGGAGGGCGACCTCATCACGCTGCTGGTGCCGGAGGCCAGGGACGGCTGGCACTACGGAGAGAGCGAGAAAACAAAAATGTGAGTGCTGTGGCCGTTCGTATGAGGAGCGGCTGAGGGAGTTGGGACTGTTTAGTGTGAGGAAGAGGAGGCTGAGGGGAGACCTCATCACTCTCTACAACTACTTGAAAGGACACTGTAGAGAGGTTGGTGCTGGTCTCTTCTCACAGGTAATTAGTGACAGAACGAGAGGGAACGGCTTCAAGCTCCAACAGGGGAGGTTTAGATTGAACATTAGGAAGGAATTTTTCACCGAAAGAGTGGTCGGGCATTGGAACAGGCTGCCCAGGGAGGGGGTGGAGTCCCCATCCCTGGCTGTGTTTAAGGGCCGTTTAGATGCAGTGCTGAGGGACATGGTGTAGGGGAGGACTTTGTAGAGTAGGGGAGATGGTTGGACTCGATGATCCCAAGGGTCTCTTCCAACCTAGACCATTCTATGATTCTATGATTCTATGACCTGTGCAGCCTCTCCTGGGTCCTCCATGAATAATCATGGGTTTGGGTTCATCCCCCTGCCTTTGCCTTTCAGGAGGGGCTGGTTTCCTTTCTCCTACACGCGGGTCCTCGACAGCGATGGCAGCGAGCGGGTCCATGCGAGGTAGGACCATCGTGCTGAGTCCCTGGGGGGGGTCCGTGCTCCCTTCCCAGAGTGGGTTTGTGGGCTCGGGGTGGGAATATTCCCCTTCCCCAGGACATGATGCACATCCTTGAAGAATAACTCCCAGCACAGGCGGGTGGTACCTGGCTGGGGCAGGGGGGAACTTTGGGGTGGATGGGCAGCTTGGGGTGTCTCAGCTGGTGCTGATGGCTCTGCTCTGGGTGCTGTCATCCCCCCCACACACACAGCCTGCAGCAAGGGAAGAGCAGCAGCACCGGCAACCTGCTGGACAAAGACGACATCGCCCTCCCGCCGCCCGACTACGGCATGGCCTCCCAGGGCTTCCCGGGCCAAGGGGTCAACACCTTCAAGCAGAGGCCGTACAGCGTGGCCGTGCCCGCCTTCTCCCAGGTGAGCCCACCACGGGGGGGGCTTCTCCCACTTCGGGGTGGGTGGGTGGTGGGGTGGGATTTTACTGGGAGATGCTTGAGCCAAACCCCAGGCGTTGGTCCCTGAGGTGACCCCAGGTGTCTGCGGCGTCCCCGTCCCACCAGGGGTTTTAAAGCAGAAGGATGACACGTGTTGAAACATCCTGTACTGAAGCCCTGGACTGGGCACTGGTGAGGCCCCACCTCGAAGGCTGCGTCCAGTTTTGGGGCCCTCACCATAAAAAAGACCTTGAGGGGCTGGAGCGGGTCCAGAGAAGGGCAACGGAGCTGGGGAGGGGTCTGGAGAACAAGTCATACAAGGAGAGGCTGAGGGAACTGGACATGTTTAGTTTGGAGAAGAGGAGGCTGAGGGGACACCTTAT
>NW_015090778.1:189622-200052 GCF_001431845.1 Calidris pugnax | reverse complement strand
CCAGAGAAGGGCAACGGAGCTGGTGAGGGGTCTGGAGAACAAGGAGGAGCTGCTGAGGGAGCTGGGGGTGTTCAGCCTGGAGAAAAGGAGGCTGAGGGGAGACCTCCTCACTCTCTCCAACTCCCTGAAAGGAGGGTGTAGCCAGGGGGGGTCGGTCTCTTCTCCCAAGTCACAGGTGATGGGACAAGAGGAAATGGCCTCAAGTTGCACCAGGGGAGGTTCAGGTTGGATATTAGGAAAAATTTTTACACTGAAAGGGTTCTTAAGCCTTGGAATGGGCTGCCCAGGGAAGGGGTTGAGGCACCATCCCTGGAGGTGTTCAAAAGATGGGTAGACCTGGTGCTGGGGGACATGGTTGAGTGATGGTTTTTTGTCAGAGTTGAGTTGATGGTTGGACTAGATGATCTTGAAGACCCCTTCCAACCTAGATGATTCTATGAAGCGCGTTCTCGTGGTGCAGCCCACGCGGCAGGGAAGGAGGGCTGCTCTCCAACCTCTCTCCGTTGTTTGTAGGACTACCTAATGCCCTATGGCTGTGCCATTAAAGACTATGCCAGTGGCCTCTGCCAACCACCCTCCGCTCACTACAAGCCTTACACTAGGTCGACCGCTGTAAGTCCAAACGCAGACAATGTTTCCCTTGGGATTTACGGACAGTTTGGCTGGTTTTGCCTGAGGAACCCACGTGCCTTGCCCCGGGGACCCATCTCCTGCTGAGCATCCCTCCCGGGGAGAAGGGACCGGGGATACAGGGAGGCAGCAGGACAGGGAGGAGCGGCCAGTTTGGCACAACGGGTAAGGCACGGGGAGCCAATGGCACAAAACGGCACCGTAAACCCCCAAAGGACAACACTTGCTGACTCCATGGGAGCCTCCCACCAGAAACAGGCTGTTCACAGGCAGCTGGAAGCGTTTTCTCTGGCCAATTCAAGCCGGTGACGGTCCCGTGGGGACACTGGGGTAAGCAGGGCTGGGGCAGACCCTGGCCAGGGCTCCCCACTCCAGCGGTTGTCCAAAACGAGCTCAGGGCTTCTCAGATACTGAACTGGGGAGGATGCATGTGTGGATGAGATCAGCTTAGCCCAGGAGCTGCTGGCATGGTGGGATGAGCCATGTTGGCTTCCCTGGAGCACTCAGCATGTGCTGGGAGAGGATGAGGAGGGAGAGCAGTGGCCACGGAGCACCTGAACCCTTGGCAAGGAGCTCCAGAGAGGTGGCAGCTCCTGCCAGGGTCTGGCTGTCTCTGCAGGGGATGGGACAAGTGCAGCCCTGCTTGACATTTGCTGGGTTTTCCCAGCAGGATTTGCTTCAGGATTTGGGGTTTAGTGGTTGGGAGCCTTCCTGGGATGGTGGGAACATGGGTCTCTGATCCCTGGTGTGTGGCCAGCTCAGACATCAGTGACTCCTGGTCCTTCTTTGAGTGGTCCTGTGTTTTCATAGAGAGCAGAGCTGCTCCGTGGCCGTATCCCAGGGCAGGTCCTCACCCCCAGGGAGTGACATCCTCAAGGGGCATCCTTTGAGCCTGTTCCCTGTCTGCTCCTTGGACCACTGCAGAGTCCTTCCCCACTGCAAAGGCCGTTCAATATCAACTAAAGGAGAAAATGGTTCAAAACCCTGTGGGTTTCTGGTGGGAGTTAACACAGACAAGCACCTCTTTCCACAGAACATTTCACTGGTGTCTCTCAGACCTGTTCGATCCCTTTCTGAGTGTCTCAATAGTGGCTGGAGCTCTGCACCACGGTGGGGCTGGGCAGAGCAGACCGGGGCTCTCCCGGCCGTCGCTTCCCCTTGTCTCACCAGAATAAAGTCCTACTCCCAAGAGAGTGGTGCAACTTTACTCTCTGCTGTCTAAATCCCATTTAAACCATCTCCATATCTCCCTTTCCTCTCCAAATGCATCGGCTCTTGGCCCCGGCATGTCCCTGGGTCCCGATGCACTTTGGTCTGTTCGTGTGACCCTCCAGTGGCACCTGAGGGTGGCACAGCCCGTGTCCCCTCACCCCTCACCGTGCTTCCTCCCCTCCTCTCCGCAGGGTCTCGATGACTACGGGTCGAGGTCCGTCAGCAGGTAAGATTTCACCTTCCTGTCACGTTACCTGAAAGCAAACTGTTGGTGTTGGCTCTGGGTGAAGCCGTGGTGCCGTGTCCCCGAGGGGGTCCCTGCGCGGGCTCCCCAGGGGACAGGCGGTGGCTGGGATGAGACGTGGTGTGGGGTCTCATGTGTGAGACCCAGCATCTCCCAGGGAGGGCAGGTCCCAGGGCCAGCCCCTGTGTCCCCAACCTCACACCCTGCTGGGGCTTGTGCATCTCTGGAGAGAGTCACAACTCCCCGACCTCCTCCGGGCTTGCACCCGGGCAGCGAGGCCACAACGAGTGTGTGCTCTGGGGGTCTTTCCCACCACCTTCTCCCACCCAGCAGCTCCTCCATCCCTATTTCCACTGCCTTGGAGCCACCCCGTTACGCTCTTGGGGGGTGATAACCCCAAAACATGGGCTGTGAGCGATGTGGTGCTGGGCAGGGGTTGATTTCCACTGCTTTGGAGCCACCCCGTTTCGCTCTTGGGGGGTGATAACCCCAAAACACGGGCTGTGAGCGATGCGGTGCTGGGCAGGGGTCAAGCTCAGCACCCTGCTCCATGGTTGGGGGGGGATTGCTGCCGCCGGTTCCCGTTGCATCGTGCTGGGGGGCTGGGGGTCCTGGGCACGGTGCTGCCCCACGGCGTGTGCCCCCAATCCCGGCCACTCTGGCAGTCTCCTGTGCTTTGTTCCGCAGCGGCAGTGGCAGTTTGGTATCAACGGTGTGAGGACACCTTGGCTAGCGGCGGCCCCTTGCTGCTTGGAAGAGCTTTCTGCTTCTTTCCCCCTCTACACCCCTCTTTTCTTTTTTTTTTTTTTTTTTTTTTTTTTATTTCTTTCCTTCCCCCTTCGTTTCTCTTTCTCTACTTCTTTTGGATTTTCAACTCTTGTGATCTTCAAGGAAACCATGGTGCTTCTCCACCCCTTCCCCGGTGTTCACAGTGCCCTTGTTTCTGAAGCCTTTTCAGAGCAGAAACTGCCCATCGGTCTGTGCTCGCTTTGAAGCAGCCTGGATGCAGTTTTTTACACTTTAGTGGGACCCAGTTTTTTTTTTGTACTCCTGTGTGAATGTTAGCGATGCGCTCTCCCTCCTCCGGGGCTGCACGCCGGCCGCCTCGCACGAGCCTGGACAAAAAACTCCCAGACTGGAACAAAATATGCATGGCCTCTGGTGTCCGTACTGTTACCGAGCATCCGGGATGCCCGCGCCCGGGATGCCGTTCCCAGGGGGGATAAGGGGCAGGGGGGGCAGCATCCCCACGCCTCCCCCTTGGCCCTGATCCGCTTCCACCCAATTTTTTTTTTTTTTTTTTTTTTATTTCTTTCCTTCCCCCTTCGTTTCTCTTTCTCTACTTCTTTTGGATTTTCAACTCTTGTGATCTTCAAGGAAACCATGGTGCTTCTCCACCCCTTCCCCGGTGTTCACAGTGCCCTTGTTTCTGAAGCCTTTTCAGAGCAGAAACTGCCCATCGGTCTGTGCTCGCTTTGAAGCAGCCTGGATGCAGTTTTTTACACTTTAGTGGGACCCAGTTTTTTTTTTGTACTCCTGTGTGAATGTTAGCGATGCGCTCTCCCTCCTCCGGGGCTGCACGCCGGCCGCCTCGCACGAGCCTGGACAAAAAACTCCCAGACTGGAACAAAATATGCATGGCCTCTGGTGTCCGTACTGTTACCGAGCATCCGGGATGCCCGCGCCCGGGATGCCGTTCCCAGGGGGGATAAGGGGCAGGGGGGGCAGCATCCCCACGCCTCCCCCTTGGCCCTGATCCGCTTCCACCCAAACACCCGCCCCGGTGGCTTTGGGCGAAGCAGATGGTGCCAAGCTCCCCCCCCTCACCCCCCTCCCCAGGCTGGGGAAAGGGCTGCTTCTCGGCTGGGGTCCCGCCGGCCGTGGGGTGCAGCCGGCAGCCCCCCTGGAAGGGTTATTCCTGGTTGTTTTATAAATATATATATATATATATTTTTTGTAGCAAGGTATTGTTACCTCATGTTAGTGCTGGGGGGCTGGTGCGGAGCCACCCGAGGATGCTCTCGCGTCCCTAAACCGGGCTTGACGAGGCACCCTCCCCGTGCTGTGCCGGGGGCTCGGCAGCACCCGGGGGTCTCCCACCCCGGGCTGGGTCGGTGCTGGGGGTCCCGTTCCCTCAGCCGAGCCCGGCCGTAGCCCTTCCAGTGCCCGTGGCCGTCTCCACCGCAGAGCTGTACACGCTTTCTTTTTCTGATGTGATTTTTAGAACCTCTTAACATTGCCTGTTTACTAGGACATTGCTGGCAATACAGACACACACACACACACACACGGACAAGTTTTTGTTTTATATACTCGCCTCTGGGCATATTGTAACAAGACCCTCCTGCATCGATGTCCTGATTTTGCTAAAGATTTTTAACCCAGGATATTTCATGCTGAGTGACTGAACGTAGAAAGGGGAAGAAAAACAAAACAAAACAAAGAATCCCAGCCTAGCAAGGCCTGTATGGAGATTGTAAAGCGCTGGAAAAAAAAACAAACACCTTTTTTAAAAGCCAGAGAGAAATGTGCCCTGTACTGAGTTATTGTTTGAATAAAAGTTTTATTTATTGCATTGAGCTGGGCCTCGGTGTCTTTTTTGGCTGCCGTGCCTGCGTGCTGCCCGTCACCGCCTGCATCGCCCATTGCATGTTGCCATGCAGCCTTTTTTTATTTTTTATTTTTTATTCTTTTTTTTCCCCATCTCCATCCCCTCGGCATTAGCCAGCTGGGGGGTTTTTAAACAGCTTTGCTGAGTGGGAGCAGCGAAAACTGTTTAAGGGCCCCATCCCTCCTCCCTGAGCATCCCGGGGGGGGGGATGCTGCTGCCGCCACCGCTTGCTGCACGGCAAGGCTGCGCTTCCCCGGCTCGGCGGCGGTGGGAATGTGGCCACGGCCAGGGTGGGGGGAAGGAAACCACCCCCCTTCCCTTCCGTAGCCCCCGCCATGCCCGGCCTCTCCTCTCCGCAGGTGGCTCCCATTGCCCCAGCTGGCCGTGCCCTTCCTTCCCCTCCTCGCAGGGAGCCGGCGGGCAGCACCAGCAACTCAATAAACACCACTTTTCCTCCTTTTTTCTTCTTTTTTTCCTCCTGCTTCCTCTACCCGGAGGTGCTGTGTGGGGGGCTCTCGGGCCGGGGGGTGGCCGCCGGCTGGTAGCCCCCTTCCCTCTCCTTAACCAAACACCTTCTGTTCCCATCAAGGGGCCGGAGAGCGTCCCCGGTGTCCTCCAACCTGCCTTCTCTTTCCCTTGCAGCCCCGATGTTGAAGTGGCCAGGTTTTGAGGTGCCCCCCTGCCCGTAGTTAGTAAGTTGCCGGTCTCGGGGGGGACGGCCGAGCCCTGGGTGTGCTGGTGCTGGGGTGACGGCCGCGGGGGCTGCGCGGGGACGGTGCCACCGCTCTGCTTCACCCCCTGCAACCCGGCCGAGCGTGGTGTCCCCCCCCTTCCCCCTCGCTCACCGCTTGTCCCCATCCCGGTGGCGGGAGCCCTGGCTCTACCTGCGCTGCATCCGCACGGCTCCTCGCTCTGCCAGCACGCCAGGGGGGGAATCCCACGCTTCCCATGGGACACTGAGCTGCTCCCCCCGCTGCTGCCGCTCCCCCTGCTCCCCATAACCAGCCTCTTCGGTTGTAGGTCGCCGGGGGTCCCACCAAGTGCCTCGTCGCTGCGGCGCCGTCCCCAGCCCTCTCCTGCGGGACAGGGCAGAGCCACACTAATGACAAGTTTTTTGAGCAGCTTCTTTTGATTGTAGACCACCCTGGGGGACATGTCCCGACCCCAGCCTCGGGGGTGGGCCTCAGGGCAGGGATGGAGCCGAGACCCCCCGTCGCTGGTGTCGCAGAGCCCCAGGAGAGCCCTTTCCCTGTTTCTCTTTGATCCGTGAGCTGGTTTTCCCGCGGCTGCCGGAGCTGTGGGCTCCCGTCCCAACGGCTCTCCTCTGCCAGAACAAAAAAAATAGTTAAATAATAACCCCCGGTGACTCATCAAAGCAACCTTTCCTCTCCCTCCAGTCCTGAGAATCTGTTTTGGCATCCTGGGAGGAAAAGTGATCTAAGAATCTGCATTAATTAGGTGGGAAATTAATTACCCTATTTTTAAGCAAAAGCTATTTATCTTTTGAGGAAAGCGCACGTGGAGAGGTGAGGGATGGCAGGGGAGAGGGGCTTGGGGAGGCAGCGAGTGCCCTTCCCGGGGGGGCGGGGAGGGGGACTGAGCCCCTTCCTCCTGCCCCATGGGAGGTGGCCGGGGATGTCCCAAATCTGGCCACGTCCAGGCAGAGGTAGCTGGTAACCAGGGCTGTTCCTGAAGTGGATTAACCCCATGGTCATATTTGTCTTGCTAATGATTTATGGGCACCCATGTCTGGGAATGGCAGGGGTATACCTGCCAGGGGGACAGGGGGAGACCTGCTGGTGGCCCAGGGGACACAATGTGTGGGGATGTGGCAGCACTGGGGCCACGCGGGGCTCACAGCCACAGGGACACGGCCATTGCCTCCGTTTGCAGAAAGGAGAGGGTTCCTGCAGGTCCCTGGGGAGGGCTGGGGCAGAGGAAGGGCTGGCTGCAGGCAGGGAGTGTGGCGGGGGGGGCTGCAGGCAGGAGGGACAGGGGGTGCACCAGGCTGCAGGGTGGGGGACTCTGCAGCTCCCTTGGCCACTGAGCCCACTGCAGGCTTGGACCCAGTGGCTCCGGGTAGCCCAGGGTGGCTGTGCACCATGGGCTGCCAACAGAACCCCCGTGGCTGCCTGCTGCACCCCCTGGGTGATACCTCCTGCCAGGAGGGGACAGAGGGGACCTCCTTGGGGCAGGTAAGGGTGGTCCCCCCCAATCCTGGCTGCAGGACCTGTGCATGCCCAGGGCTGCAATGGGCTGGCCATGGAAAGCGCTGCCATAGGCGGCCCTTGGCCACTGAGCCCACTGCAGGCTTGGACCCAGTGGCTCCGGGTAGCCCAGGGTGGCTGTGCACCATGGGCTGCCAACAGAACCCCCGTGGCTGCCTGCCTGCACCCCCTGGGTGATACCTCCTGCCAGCAGGGGACAGAGGGGACCTCCTTGGGGCAGGTAAGGGTGGTCCCCCCACTGGTCCTGGCTGCAGGACCTGTGCGTGCCTAGGGCTGCACAGATGCCGTGCACAGCAATGGGCTGGCCACGGAAAGCGCTGGTGGCAGTGGGACAGCGCTGGGGACACCCCAGGTAGGTAAAAGATGGGGGTCAGCCCTGGGCTGCGCTGGTGTGCTGGGAGCCAGGCTGTGCTCGGGCTTGTGAGCTCCTCTGGGTGCCCTTCTTCTCCCCGTGCTCTGCCTCTTGGATATTTAGCTTCTTAAAAGGATTCCCAGCCAACATGGGGTTGCAAGCTCTGCTCTTAGCCAAGGGGGGACCCAGGAGCCATAGCCCTCTGCTCCCCCACAGCAGCATGGTGCAGAGTCGGGCGATCTTGGGGTGCTCCTGCACATGGGAACGACTCAAACCCAGCCTGGGGGGGATGGAGCAGCTTCTCCAGCCTCAGCATCCCCCCTTTGGCAGCCCCAGCTTTAGGCCTGCTGGAGATTGAGGTGGGAGAACATCCTACATGGTGGCCCATCTCAGATCTACCACGGCTTTACGTGAGAAAGACACGGAGGAGCGAGGGACAGCTCGGCCCAAGGGCTGCGCAGGGGGGATGGAGCAGCTTCTCCAGCCTCAGCATCCCCCCTTTGGCAGCCCCAGCTTTAGGCCTGCTGGAGATTGAGGTGGGAGAACATCCTACATGGTGGCCCATCTCAGATCTACCACGGCTTTACGTGAGAAAGACACGGAGGAGCGAGGGACAGCTCGGCCCAAGGGCTGCGCAGGGCAGAGCATTTCCAGCTTCACCCCCCCCTTTCCCAAATGCTGCTGGACCCAGGGCGGGTGGAGGGGCCAGGACTGGTGGCTCCGGGTTCACTGGTGGCCCTGCTTAGGCTTGGGCTCAGCCTCGAAGCGTGCCCAGCTCTGCAGCAAAAGCTTCTCGGGGGTCTCGCCAGGTCACCCCTCGCCGTGCCAGTGGCCCCGTCCTCGCAGCTTTGCCCCCCCCCAGCTGCCACCATCCCTCCTGCTGAACTCTGCCTTCCTCTTTCTCCGCAGAAACCCCTTTGCCAACGTCCAGCTGAAGCCAACGGTGACCAACGACCGCTCGGCCCCGCTCATCAGCTGATCCGGGACCCCCGGTGCCCGCTGTGCCGCGCGGCGCTCGCCGCTGCCTCCTCCTCGCCGCTGCATGTCCAGCTTTTTCCAGGACTTCCAATTTTTAGGCGGAGTTTATTTAATCCTGCTACTTTGAAAGCCAAAGGCTAAAGCTAGTGCCCTCGTTCTCTCCTCTCTACACCCAGCTTGTCCCCCCCGGCCCTCGGTGGCAGAGGATGACACCGCTGCCCCACAGCCTGTCCCCTTTGCCTGCGCAGAACTAGGGGGATGGCAGCCCCCTGCACCCTCCCAGCGTGTCCCGTAGCTGGGATTGCTTCTAGGTCTTCGCAGCAGCTCGCCAGGGTTGGGAGAACAGTCTCGGCTGGAAAATAGCTCTCCAGAGCCGTGCTTTGGGCTGGCACAGGGCGGAGGGCAATGGCAGAGGGGAGACGCTCCCCCCGCTCCCCTCTGCCCGGTGAGGAGGGACCCCTGGGACAGACAGGGTAGTCCAGATCCCCCACACGAGCCACGATGGGGGTGTTGGGAGCCATAAGGAGCTCCCAGGCTCCTGCGAGACCCCAGTCACCCACCCCGGGCTGGAGGCAGTGGGGTGATGACAGTGGGGTGCAGCCCCCGCGGGGACGGGGACGGCGCCACTCCCAGAGCTCCTGCAGCGCCGGGTCGCTGTATATAGTAGGGTATTATGGTACTGCTGTAAAATATAAGCTAGAAAAACCACTTTTGGAGGCGAGGGCTCTGTTTAAGCGTGCCTTGGGGTGCCTGGGGCCGCGGGGTGCCCGGCGGTTGAAGGCTGGGGGGGAACTCCCCTCAGACAGGCTCTCCCATCCAGACCTCTTGCTTGGCTGCTTGCTCTTCCTGTATTACTAGGGCTGCATGAGAGAGAGAGATAGAGATAGAGATAAATATACTTACACACACATATATATATATACATTTGCTAAGCTTATTGCCGGTGTGTGTGCCCCCGAGTGAGCCAGTTCCCGCTGCTGCCAGTCGCTTCCCGGCTCCGGGAACAGGGAGAAGGGGTTTTTCCAGGCAGGAACTGCCTCTCCTGCGGGCGAGCGGCTGTGAGCTCTGGGAGGTTTTGCCTTTTCCTTTGTATTTGTCATTTTTTGCACAGTTTAATCACTGGTGCACTGTGGCCCGGGCAGGGGATGTTTTGCTGAGTACAGAGCCCTGGGCGCGTGGGTCGCTGCCGGTGGGTCTCAGTGCAGGCAGGACTCTTTCCAAAAGTCAGATGCTCGTCGCTGCTGTGGCTCCTCTGACAGTTTTTGCAGGAAAAAAAAAACCTTTTCTGGCTTCTTCTGCCATCGCCCGGGCTCTGGCTTGGGCAAGGGCTGGGAGTCTCTACTCGATGTGCTCTTCTTCCTCTCCTGGGCTGGAGCAGACGGATGGGGGGATCCAGAGAGGACAGGGGCGAGGGGAAGGGCTCTGCTGCGGGGTGGGAGAGGGCTGGAGGGGGGTCATAGCCCAGGGCAGGGGGCAGGCCTGGGGTTCCCCTCAGCCACCGGACCAGCGTTGTCCTCTTCCAGCCCATTCCCAGGGGCTGCAGCCCCCTGCCAGGATCCCTGGGCTGCCACCCCAGGCTCCAGCCAGCCCCCGGGGTTTCACTGCACCTCCTGGCTTGGTGGCACCTGCAAGATGTAACCTGAAATAATTTTTTATGAGTAAAAGTAATTTATGAGCAATAAAATCACCCCCACCTCTCCCACCCCCAGTGTTTTCCTTGGCTGGAGGCATCGGCCTGGCCCCGGAGCATCCCTGGTCCCAGCCCCGGGCCGATGCCGGCAGAGGCCGATGTGCTGGGCAATGATCTGGGCAAGAAACGGCTTAAGATATTTTAAAAACTTTATTATTGGCCCGATGATATTTGACACACATGCTGGGAGCTGTATGGAAATCAGCACTGATAAAAAATACAGCAATTATGACCCGTATTGATAAAATAGACAATGTAATAATAGCCTTTCTATTAAAAAAAATATCCAAGACACAGCTCTGTCCTCATGCTGCCCTCCAGAGGCAGGGACCTGCGGCGCCATAGACCAAACCCGGCTGCTGGGGGGGTTGAGGGGGGGCGCAGGACCAGCATCCCACCGCCCTGGGTGCGTGGGGGGAATGTGGGGGGGGCGTCTGGGGAGAGGGGGTGAGAACCCCCCAGCAATGCTGAGCGAAGCCCCCTGC
>NW_015090778.1:183304-188143 GCF_001431845.1 Calidris pugnax | reverse complement strand
TATATATATATATATGTGTCTATTTATACACGCACACGCGCAGCCACCCGCACACGCACACACACGCATGGCCGTCACCCACCGCCTGGCCCCGGGCCCCGCTCCCGCTCGCAGCAGCAAACGAGCTCCTTCCGATAAAAATCTGCCTAAAATAAAAACGTGGTCTGGGCCCCCCCCCCCGCCCGGACCCCGCTCCCGGCCCTGCCGTCCTCTGCCGGGACGATGCCCGGTTGGCATCCCGGCTGCCTCACTCCCGGTCACCGTCTTCGCTGCTGCCTGCAAGGACCGGAGAGGTGGCATGAGTAGGTGGCAGCGCACCCATGGGACACCCAGCCCTTCGGAGGGGGTGACAGTCCCCACATGGCACAAGGGCAGGGTGTCCCGCACGCTCCCGGCTGGCACCGGGACGGAGGGGAGGGATGGCAGCTCTCTGGGATGGTGGTGGGTTCCTGGGACTCACCTCCTATGGAGTCCATGTCCGAGTCGGAGACGTGGGTGATGGAGAAGCGGGACACCGGGGCGGGTGAGACCGTGAAGCGGGAGAACTGGATGGGCAGCACCTGCTTCTGCGCCGGCACCAGGGTGGGCAGCGCGGGCACGGCCGGGGCGGGCTCTGCCGGCGTCCCCGTCAGCGAGGCCATCAGGGACGGCTTCACCGGCATGAGCGGGAAGTCGTCATCCCACTCGAAGCCACCGCCTGTGACATGGAGAGAGGGGGCTGAGCCCACCGTGGGGTCACCCCAGCCTGCCCCACCGTGCCCCCCCCTCCATAACCCTCCCCAGCCCCTTACTCTCTTCCGAGGCATTGCCGTCCGAGGAGTCGTCCGAGGTGCCCAGCCTGTCCGCCGGGCTGGGGGGGCTGCCGCCGGTGGGGGGCTGCCCCGAAGGCTGGGGGGGCTCTGGGAAGCTCTGCTCAGCCAGCTCCCGCGTGGGGCTTTCCTGCACAAAATGGGACAGGTGGGAACAGACCATGGATGGAGTCACCCTTGGGGACGGCTCCCATCAGTCCCCAGCACCCAAAAACCCCCCTGGGGCTGTGCTCAGTGCCCGTGGCCACCCACCTGGTCGAAGAGGTAGATGGTAACGTCATCGTAGAAGGAGACGGCCTTCTTCTTGCGCTCCAGGTCCTCGCAGAAGGCCTCGGAGAGCAGGCTGGGCATCTTGAGGAGGCTGCGCAGGTTCCTGCCACTCTGGCTCTCGGCCACCACGATGGGCACGGCCACCGGCTCCTCCTCGCTCTCCTCGCTTTGCTCCTGGATGTTGTAGCAGCGCAGTTCCTCATCCGACTCATCGCTGTCCTCCGTGTCCTCCTCCTCCTCCTCCGCCTCCTCACGGCGCTCGGGGGCAACTGGCCGTGGCTCCCGGGGGGACGGGAGCGGGGAGAGGCCTGGGGGTGACTCACCCCCCGGTAGCAGCGTGCTGGGACCCCCCGGCGCGTCACCCACCCCAGTCCCCTCCGGTGGCAGTCCCAGTTCCCCAATCCCCGGTGAGGGGGGCACAGTCTGTTCGCCCCCAACTGTGGCTTCCCCAAGTCCGGGGACACCCTCGGGCACAGGGGTCCCTCCGAGGGGCACCGGCTCCCCGGGGCTCGTTGGCACTGGGGTCAAGAAGAAAGTCTTGGGTGGCACAGAACCCGGGGGACAGGTATCTCCGTCGGGATGCGGGGAGCTGCCCGGTACCAGCCCCGTGCCGGCGGGTCGCTGCTCGGTGCCAGGCGCCGTGGGGGCCGCCGTGCTCCCAGCTTCTGCCCCCCTCCAGTCCCCCACCAAACCCCCCGCCACCGGCGTGTCCACTGCCACCGCAACGCCGGGCGCTGCCGGGGGGCTGCCGGGCGCCCCTGGGGGGTGCAGAGGGTCCTCTCCCGGCACGGGGGCTCGCCCCATGTCCTGCACAGGGGGTCGGGGACCCTCCTCTGCCTCCGGGGTCTGGGACCCATCGCTGTCCTCCTCGTCCTTGGGGCCACGCTCGGCCTCGGCGTCGTAGTCGGAGAAGTAGGCAGAGTCGCGGTAGGGGTTCTTCTCGGCCAGGCTGTGCAGCTCGGCCCCGAGGGAGGTGGAGAGCCGCGTTTCGGGGGCCGGACCCTCACCCTCGCCCCCCGGCAGCCCCGGGGGTGGCTTCCCCAGCTGGCTGAAGGCCTCCGGCTCTCGGGGCTCATGGGGCTCTTTGAGGACAAACTCGGGGGACTCGTTGTTCTCGGTGTCGTAGCCGCTGTCGAGCGCCTTGGGCTGGCCGGCGGGCACGAAGGCAGTGGGGCTGAAGACCTCGCAGGAGCTGGCTGTGGATGGGATGTCCAGCGACTCCAGGGAGTCCGGCGTCCCCACCTGCTTCTGCAGGGACTTGAAGGCTGGGGCCACCTCCGCCCGCTCCACGTAGTCCCCGGAGAAGTCGGTGAAGATGCCGGAGGTCAGCTCCGCCGTGTCCTCATCGCTCCCCTCGTCCACGCTGGGGAAGCTGGCACTGGAGAAGGTCTTGTCCGGCGTCCGGTCGGCATCGCCGGCGGCACACGCGGCGCTCTCGGCGGCAGCCTGCCCGGGCATCGGCGCCGGCGCCTCAGAGGCCTCTGGCGCAGGCTGGGCGCCATCTATGCCAGGCTCCACGGGGGGGTCAGAGTTCGGGGTGGCGGTGCCAGCCACGGGGGTGGCCTCCCCCGGCCCCGCTGCGGCCGTGGCGTGGGGCAGGGGGCTGAGGGCAGGGCTGCTCCCCTCCACGCTCTCCTCTGGGCGGGCATCGTGCTGGGCCCCCGCGGCGGCTGGCGGCGGGGCCGTGGCGGGGCCCCACGGCGTGGCGGGACTGCCAGCCAGGGCTGCTGCCTGCGAGCGGCCGGAGGTTGATGAGTCACGGCTGTGCCAGGCCTGACGCCGCGGGGAGGGCGAGCAGCACGGCGGGGAGGAGGAGCCGCCAGCCGTGCCGGGGGCCTGATCCTGCCGCGGGCGGCGGAAGTCGTGGCCTGCCGGGGACCCCCCGAGCTGGGGCTGGCCACCGCGTGGCACGGTGCCCAGCGGCTTGGCCATCAGCCCGCGGAAGGTGATCATGCGGCGGTAGCACCAGCTGTCTCCGGCCGGGGGCTCACGGGGGGCCGGGCTGCCGCTGCCGATGTTGTTGTTGGAGGAGCTGTTGGAGGCCCAAGGGTGCCGCTGAGCCGGGGGGCTCGCACCCTGCGGGCGGGGGGCTCCGGGGGGGCTGTCCTCACCCATATCCAGAGCCACGCAGTCCGGCCGGGCCACGCTCTGCCCCGGTGGCCGCCCCCCTGGCGGCTCCCCGTAGCCCCGGGGGCTGTAGGCACAGTTCACGGAGGGCGAGACGCCCAGTGGGTCGGTGAAGATGCTGGGCTGGAAAGCGGGGACGGGCCAGTCCTGGCTGTGTGGCTGGGGGGGCTCGTCCTCCAGCAGGTACCCCTCCTCCCCGTGGCTAGGGGATGGCTCGTAGCCCCGCGGCTCCTGGCCCGGGCAGGGGTAGGGGTAGTACTCGGCGCATTCCCAGGAGCCCTCGCCCACCGGCGTGTGGCCCAGCAGCGGCTCCATGCTGAGGGAGACGGTAGGGCTGCTGTCAGAGTCATAGGTGCTGCCGTTCCGGGTCCCTTGGGCTCTCCAGCAGGACGGGGGGCGCGGGGACCCCCGCTCGCCCGCGGGGCTGTAGGCGCACATGGCGTAGTCCAGCTCGGCGCTGCCTTCCCCGGGCCCCTCGATGCGGATGTAGTACTCGCTGCCGAGCGAGGGGCTGTGGGCACCCAGGATGGGCACCACGCCGGGTGCGGGCAAGCCGGGGCAGCCCGGTGGCTTGCACTCGTAGCAGGAGGGCGAGACCCCCAGGCTCAGGTGGCCAGTGGTCGTGGCCGGGTAGTAGAGGTCGTGGTAGCGGGCGGCGCTGCTGGGGCTCAGGGACCCCAGGGGTGCCTGGAAGTGCTCGGTTTTGGTGTGCTCCCACTTGTACTCAAAATTGAGGCCGTGGCTGGTCTCCATGACAGTGAGGATGTCGTCCCCGTCCGAGGGGAAGCCGTCGGCAGAGAACTGCTCCAGCAGCGGGAAAGAGGAGAGCTCAGCCCCGTGGTGGCTGGCGCTGGCGCTGCCGTTGGGCTTCATGGAATTCCAGCGCTTCTCGAACTCTTCTTCCGCCTCCGTCGCCCCTTTGGCGCAGAGGTAGGAGAGCAGGAGGTGCACCTCCTCCGCCGTCGGGCGCTGCTCCGGCTGCAGCCAGCAGAACTGCATCACCTCGTACCTGCCGCGGCGAGGGGCGGGGGTCAGCCCCGGACCCCCCAACCCGCCAGGGGAAGGGGAGAGGGAGGGGAACGGGATGGGTCCTCACCAGCGCTCCGACAGCGAGAGCTTCAGCTGGGGCTTGGGCAGCTTGAGCTGCTGCTCCTTGATGGCGTAGGCCAGCACTTGCCGGTCGGAGTAGTGGTCGTAGGGCTGGCTGCCCAGCTCAAACAGCTCCCAGATGGTGACACCCAGCGACCTGCGGGCAGGGTGGGATGCTGGGGGGCACGGGGAGACCCCAACCCTGCTACCAGCTGTCAGCCCCAAAACGATCCACCCTGACACATCCCGCTGATGCTGCCTTCACCAGACACCTCCTTCTGCACCTCCCGGCCACCAGCCCCTCCTGTCCCCCCCCAGGACTGTGCTCACCAGACGTTGCTGGACTTGGTCTGGTCCACGATGAGCAGGTTGCCGTGCACTTCGTCGATGAGCTCGGGTGCGATCCAGCGCAGCGGCACCCACAGCTGGTCGGCCGTCACGAAGTAGTCGTCCTGCCAAGTATGCAGGGTCAGTACGAGAAGAGAACGTCAGACTTACACATAAGAGACTGGCCACACCGCAGCAAAAGTTGTCCCCACCCCCA
>NW_015090778.1:182828-183294 GCF_001431845.1 Calidris pugnax | reverse complement strand
TCCCCATCCTGAGCCCCCTCCAGCCCCACAGCCTCCCCCCCGCCCTCCCTCTGAGCAGGCAGGACAGACAGACAGACCCCCAGGCCAAGGTGCAGGCAGCTGCCTGCAGGGACCCAGCCCTGGCAGAAGGGCATGTCCAGGCCAGCCCAGGCAGTAATGGGGTGCCCTGGCTGCATAGGGCTCTGTTGGCAGGGGGGCTGGGTGCTCAGGGTGGGGGGGAAAAACCCCTATTTACACTCAGGGGGAGCTGCTGGCCTTGAGGGACAAGCCTTGGGGGGCAGCCTGGTCCTGGGGCACTGAGAGCCCCTCACAGGGTGGTCTGTGGGACAGAACCCCCCCACCTGCCCCAGCAAAATCCAGGGGCCAGGGGGGTGCCCTGGCACCCCTGGGGAGGGGAAATGCGTGAATGGAGGGGTGCGGTGTGTGTGTGTGGGCCACGGGGTCCCACCGTACAGCCCCCCCCCCC
>NW_015090778.1:180806-181602 GCF_001431845.1 Calidris pugnax | reverse complement strand
TGGGCCACGGCGTCCCCCCGAACAGCCCCCCCCCCCAGCCCCTTCCTCCCCCAAACCAGCCTTACTTTGTACTTGCAGTGCGAGAGTCCGTAGTCCCCGATCTTGACGGTGAGGTCGGCGGTGAGCAGGCAGTTCCGCAGGGCCAGGTCGCTGCCAAGCAAACCCCCGCCGCTGTCACCGCTGCCACGGTGGGCAGGGGGGCACCCACCGCCCAGGGGCCGGGGGTCTGTGCTCGGGGCTGACCCCCCCGGGCAGTGCCATGGCTGGCGGTGGGAGCGGGACGCTGCGCAGCGGCGGGGCCAGCGTTCTCGCTGCCGAACGCCGGGCGTTGCCGATAAGCAGCCACCAAATGCACAGCAGGAATGCCTGCGCGGCTCCAGCTGCGCCTCCGTCCGTCCGTCCGTCCATCCGTCACGCGCTGAGCCAAGCAGAAAGCGGGTGTCCCCAGGCAATGTGAGCCCTGGCACGGGGCCGGGCTCCCGGGAGGCTGCTCCAGCCCTTGGAGGGGTCGCGCAGACGGGGCAGAGCCCACCCAGGCCGGGATGCCCATAGGGAAGTCCCTCTTTGGTACAGCCAGGGACCCTCCAGTACATCCAGGGACCCCCCCCCCAACCACAGCACTGGGCACCCTCGTGGGCACCCACCCGCAGAAGCCGGCTTAGGTGGGGAAGGTCCGGTGGCCCCCGATGGCAGGGCACCCCCTCCTCAACAAAATCACTGATGCTGGAGTCTCCGTCTGCAACTCACTCAGCACCAGGATATTGTTGGGCAGGAGGAGCAGTGGTGGGGCAGGAAC
>NW_015090778.1:179526-180796 GCF_001431845.1 Calidris pugnax | reverse complement strand
CCCCCCCCCCCCCCCCCCCCCGGTGCACCAAACCAGCCTACCTGTGGATGTAGTTGTTCCTGTGCAGGTGCAGCACGCCACAGGCCACCTCGCACGCCATCCTCTGCAGGGTCAGCGGGTCTGGGGTCATGGCTTCGGCCCCCCGGCAGCTCCGTAGGTACCCCTTCAGGTCACCCTGCAGGGCAGTGCCACCGTCACCCTCCCTGGAGAGCCAAGGGGCTCAGCTGTGCCCAGCAGGACAGAGCCCTGCCACGCACCCTGCCCTGCCTGCAGCCCTGCTGTCCCCTCCAGGGCTCGTACCCCGGTGGCACCCCGGGGAGCAGGATGGGGCGCAGGGGACGTGGGGGACTCACCAGCGGGCAGAACTCCATCACCAGCAGGTAGGGGGTGACCTCGGCGCACTGGGCCAGGCACTGCAGCAGGTTGGTGTGCTGGAGGGCCCTGTGCAATGGGGACACATCAGCGTCACACTGGCTGGGATGGCCCCACCCCAGGAACCATCTCCCTGCCTCCTCTGCCGCTGCGCTGGGGGGCAGCGCAGGGGCTGCCGGGAGCGGGTACCAGCACGTCCCAGCACCCTGGGACACGCCACAAAGGGACATTTGTTCGGCTCTGCCAGGGCAGGGAGCAGCTCCGTGCCCCCCCTCGGCCCCGCTGTGCCCATGACCTCACCGCAGCCCCCACGCCACGGCCAGCGCCTCCCGGCACGGCCCTTGTTCTGCCACCATGAGCCCCGGGCAGACGGGCAATGGGGCTGGGCACCTCCATGGGGCAGCCATGGGGCTACTTGGCAGCCAAACATGGCACCATCCAACAGCATCCCCGCTCCCGGCTGTGCCCGGCGCAGCCGCGGCACCGCCAAGTGACCCCAGAGGTACCTGTAGGGCTGCGCTTCCTCCAGGAACTGCATCTGGTCCTGCACGCTGGCGCTCGCCTTCAGCTCCTTCACCACCACCTGGGTGCTGCTGATGCCCGAGTTCACCTCCCCCAGGAACACCTGGGGCGAGGGACAGGCTCGTCCCCTCCATCCTCACCATGCGTGTGTCCCCCACCATCCTCACCCCAAACCCTCGCACCACCCATCCTCACCCCAAACCCTCACACCAGCCCGGTCCCTGCCGCCAGCAGCCCCGTGGGGTGTCCCCCCACCCCTGCCCCTCCCCTTGCCAACCCAGCCATGCCCGATCTCCTTCAGGTAGAGCAGGCTCTGCCGCCCCAGGTCCGCCGACTTGAGGAGCTGCACTGTAACAGAGCACATCCCGCTGCCCGT
>NW_015090778.1:178623-179482 GCF_001431845.1 Calidris pugnax | reverse complement strand
GTCCCCACCGTGCCACCCGGTGCCAGGCCCTGCTCCTCCCCGGGGGGCTCCGGGGCAGCCCCCCCAGCAGCCATCCCCAGGCACCCTGCAGGTGCATCCTCCTGTCCAAGCATCCTCCTGCAGCCACGCTGGGGGGACGCAGGGTACCCGTGTCCCCAAAGTGGGTTGGCAGCGGCGAGCTGGCTCCCTGCCCCTTCTCCTCCTCGGGGACCAGGGAGAGCAAAGCAGAGCCCAGCGGGAGCTCTGGCATTTAGCCCCTTCCCGGCCGCCCCCCAGCACAGGTCCTGCCCCTCGGGTGCCCCATGCCAAGGGCGGGCAGCAATGGGGCCATTGTTGGGCTGTGCCGCCCCGCACCGCGCCGGCCCCGCCACACTGATGCCATTCTCCGGGATGGGGAGGGATGCTGGGCGGGAGGGGGCCACCGCCGGGCACCCCCCACATTCCTCTCCCACTCACCGGCTTGTTTACATGGGACTGGGGCTAGTGGGTGCCACAGTTTGGGGTGCCCGTGTCCCGTCCCACCCTGGCGGTGCCATGCTCGGGGTTGGGGACAAGCCACCGGGAAGCCTTTGGGCAGAGGGACACGGCAGTGCTCCCCAGGGACCTCCACTGCTTGTCCCCTGCCCAGGAGCTGCTCCTGCCAGAGCTGGGGCTCTATTGGGGCCATCCCTCCTTAGCAGGGGGCACCCACCCAGGGAGACCTTGGTGAGGGGCAGCACGTAGACCTCGGGGCCATGCTGGGGGGCAGGCGAGCCCTGGGCCGAGAGCTCCGTCACGTAGTCGTCCCCCTCGGTGTTCTCAAACTCCTGGGTTGGGGGGAACACCCCGAGGAGAGACAACTGACCCCAAGGGTTCCTCT
>NW_015090778.1:173919-178613 GCF_001431845.1 Calidris pugnax | reverse complement strand
GGGATGGACCATCACCCCGGCTTACCTGAGCGCCCCGGTTGCTTGGCCATGGGCAGGGAGACCTTGGTGAGGGGCAGCACGTAGACCTCGGGGCCATGCTGGGGGGCAGGCGAGCCCTGGGCCGAGAGCTCCGTCACGTAGTCGTCCCCCTCGGTGTTCTCAAACTCCTGGGTTGGGGGGAACACCCCGAGGAGAGACAACTGACCCCAAGGGTTCCTCTGCCCACCACCCCGCGCCCCTAAAATCGCACCCTCCCGGCATGCACCCCAACAGCAGACACCCCCCTCTCCTCGGGGATGACCCTGGGGCTGGCACCTGCTCCCCAACACCCTGGCACCCCACCCCGTTACCTGGCCATGCCATCCAGAGAGCCCCCGGCTCCTGAAAGCTGCCCGGGCGAGCAGGTAGGCGATGGTGAGCATGGTGCCCAGCCCAGCCCTGCCTCATGGTGCTGCCAACCCCACCGGTGCCACTCGCCGCGACCCGCCGGGCACAGGCAGCGGCCGGCCCCGGCCCCGTGCCCCTATATAGGGGGTGTGGGGACACGCGTGGGCTCATTGTTCCCCTCCGGCGTGGCGAGGTGCTGTGGCCGGTGTGTGGGACCGTTACACAACAGCCCGGCGTGTGTGTGTCCCCCCCTCCCCTCTGCCTGACCCCCCCCTCCTGCCGCGGGCGCCACAAGCCTCCACAAAAATCCCAGCAATTAGGGAAAAACCGTTTCTCGGCACATTCTGTGCCTGTGAGGTCAGGGTGCCTCCCACCCCCGGGGGTGTGCGGGTGGGACCGCCGCGGCCCTTAACCATGGCGTGGCCTGGCCCCGCATGGAACCAGGAGCCTGGATGGGTCAGGATACGGCCTGTAGGGATGCTGAGACAGCCGAGAGCCCGGATGGGTCAGGATACGACCCACAGCGATGCTGAGCCCCACAGCATCCATGCTCTGTGGAGCTGGGAGCTTGGCTGGGGCAGGATACGACCCACAGCGATGTTGAGCCCCACAGAATCCCAGCTTTGTGCAAAGTGGGGAATCCTGGCTGGGTCAGGATACGTCCCAGAGCTATTCCAAGCCCTGGCAGCACCCTGGGGGGCAGGCAGGGGGCTGAGCTCCCCCTGAGCAACACCATCCTGAGCTGGGACACATCCTGCACCCGGATCCTCTGGGCATCCCCCTCCTTTGCTGGGCTCCTGGGGAGAAGCCCCACCAAGCCCCAGGGACAAGCCTGGCCCAGGGAGACCCCCACACACACACACTGTGTCCCCGTGTCCCCAGCTCACCTTGAAGCCAATGTCCCCCTTCTTGCAGCACAGGCAGGCCAACATGAGGAAGATGAAGGTGAAGAGCCCCGAGAAGGAAACAGCCACCACGGCCAGCGAGGAGGACCAGGAGAGCTCGCTAAGGGGGGTGCCGTCTGCGGGGACAGGAGGGGCTTGGGCTCAGGGCATGGGGACAGGCAGGGGGACAAGGGAGGGATGAGGCTGCATTGGAGGGTCCTGCAAGGGTGGGGGTCACAGCATGCAGGGGCACATTGAGGCTCATGGGGGTTTTGGGGGGGAAGTGGGGGTCCCAGCACCACGATGTCCCCTTTGCTGGCTCAGCTCATGGCCAGGATGGGTGGGGAGCCCAGGAGGGACCCCAGAGCTGAGGAAGGACCCTGGTGGCAACCTGCACGGAGGGGGATGGGGGCAGAGTCCCCATAGATGTGGGGTGGCAACGATGCCCCGTGGAGGGGGGCTGGACTGGCTGGGGGTCCCAGGCACCCCTGCCCAGCCAAGCCTGCCCTGTGGGAGCTGGAGGGTGGTCCCCAGTGCCCGGGCAGAGCCAGCTCCTGCCCCATCCCGTCTGCAGAGCTCAGAGATGAGATCCCCAAGGGACCCCCTGAAGGGAACCCCCCAAGGGACCCCCCAGGGGATCCCCCAGAGCTGCTGGTATCCCCCCAGCCTTACCCCGACAGCTCTGCCTCTGCCCCACACCAAGCACCGCTGGGCAAACCACAGCTCCTGCCCCCCAGCCCCACACGGGCTCAGGACACAGGGAAGGGGATGATGCTGCTCCCAGCTGGGCACCGCACCCCCCCCAGGCACCAGCACACCCCAAATCCTGCACCCATCACCCCGCTCCAGCCTGCAGGTGTCCCCTCGGGGTGGGGGGGGAGCATGGTGGCTGCCCGGTCCCGGCCCCCGCCGCCGGCTGCAGCTGCCACATTACTATTCTGCCCAGATCCTGCCCAAACAACCGGCGCGATTGTGGTGGGAGGAAGCCGGAAGGCCACGGTGCTGCCAGCAGAGCCAGCCTCACCGGGACCCACACGCAGCCCCACCGTCCTGCCCCACAGGACTATCGGGGCTGGGATGGGCACCCCCCCATCCCAAACCCCCACCCGGCGCCGTTGCCCCTCCCCGGGGCACCGAGCCCCTCGGGGATGCTCACGGTGCCCACCCACGGAGCACGGTGAATCTCCCCATCACCGGCCCCACATCCCAACGGCGCTGCCCCCCACGCCTGGGGCTCAACGCGGCGCTGCCAGCTCCCGTGTGTCCTTGAGAACAACCCCTGAAGGGCACAGAGGGTCTGGGGGAAGGTCCTGCCGCCCCAGCAGGCAGCTCCCGGGCACTGCCTGGCACCGCATGGCACGGAGCACCCCGGCTCCTGGCACAGCGGTGAGCGGATGCACCGTGTCCCCCCCCCCACACGCCCCGGCACAGCCTGGCCAATGCCAAACTCTTTGCCGGCGCTCGCCAAGGAGCTCCAGAGCCATCTTCTAAGGCTCATGGATGCGAAGCCCAACCTGGGAGGAGCTGGGGGTGGCGTTCCCCCTCCTTTCAGCCGGTTTCCATGGTGAACACACTTTGTACCGCGAATGTCACCATTTTCCCTGGATAGTGGGACAGCAAGAGAGAAAATGACTCACTGAAAAGAGCCTTTTGAACGCCGACGGGGAGCAGAGCGCGGCGACAGAAGCCTTTCCAAGGGGGACCGTCAGCTGAGCCGCGGCTCCGGGGACCGGGGCTTCGCAAACCAACCGCTCTCCAAACCAACAAGCCCGTGAGCTCCTGCCTCAGTTTCCCCACCTGCACCACCAGTGACCTGGGAGCCATGACCAGCCCCAGCCTGGGCAGGGCACCACACCAGGGCAGGGGCACCTCCACGACCCACCACCACCACCACCATGACCCGCCACCACCACCGCCCGGCTGGTGGGGCAAGCAAGTGCTGCTCTTCCCTGTACCCGCAGCACAGGCCTCTAGGACGGCGATGGGAAATGTGGCATCATTTCGGAGGCCAAATGCTCCCCCCAAAAATAGGTCAAATGCACCCGCAGCACCAGCTGCTGGAGCATCAAGGCACAGGGACCACCAGGATGCAGGGGACATGGGGATGCTTCCCGGCTGCGTGCAGTGGGAAGGACCCCAGGGCTCTCAGGAGAAGCTGGTGGCCACAGGGCACCCTGCGCACCACCCTGAGGCTCTGCCCCCTTACTCTCCCCCTGGCATCGGTCCGTGCCCTCCTCCAGCCTTGATGCCAGCCCTGAGCAGCTCCTCAGCAGCCTCTTTGCCCACCACGATGGCCTCCAGGTCAAGGCCAGGGTTCTCAGAGCCAGCCCGAGAGGAGCAGGGGTGCAGGTGGGTGGGGGCAGCACAGCTTTTGGGGGTGCAGCACCCCACGGCCGAGCCCTGCACACCACACTGGCACCAGCGGGATGGAGGGGGTTGTGATGGTGCCAGGCAGGGGTCCCAGGGGTCCCAGCCCTCCTGGGGTGGTGAATCCCCCCATCTATCTCTGCCTGGCACCATCACAACCCCCTCCATCCCCAGCCGTGGGGGTCCCGTGGGACTCTTCCACCTGCTCTGCAGTGCTCTCCCCCCGACCATGGGGGTCAGGCTGAGAACGGCCAGCTCGGTGCATCCCCCAGCAACTGCTGCATCACTCAGGCAACATCCAGCACCCAGGGCCAGCCCAGGGCTAGTGACCCACCCGGCAGCGGGCCCGGCTTGTGCCGGCGGCTGCATCCGAGCCAGGCAACACCGACCCCTGGCCCCGGCCAGCCCTGTGGGGTGGGGACAAACGGGGTTGGGCGGCAGCAGCGAGGCCACAGCTCCAGCCCCAAACTGGAGCAGAATGGACACGGAGGGAGACTGGGGATGCTGGGGGCAGCAGGGAGCTGTGGGGGGCAGGAAGGTGCAGAGGGATGCAGTGGGGTGCAGGAGGACATAGTGGGGTGCAATGGGGTGTAGTGGGTGCAGTGGGGTGCAGCGGGGTGCAATGGGGTGAAGCAGGATGCAGTGGAATACAATGGGGTGCAGTGGGATGCAATGGGGTGTAGCGGGGTGCAGTGGGATGCAGTGAGATGCAGTGGGGTGTAGCGGGGTGCAATAGGGTGCAGTGGGATGCAGTGGGGTGCAGCCAGGTGCAGTGGGGTGCAGTAGGGTGCAATGGGGTGAAGCAGGATGCAGTGGGATGCAATGGGGTGTAGCGGGATGCAGTGGGATGCAGTAGGATGCAATGGGGTGCAGCGGGGTGCAGCAGGGTGCAGCCAGGTGCAGTGGGGTGCAATGGGGTGCAGCGGGGTGAAGTGGGGTGCAGCGGGGTGCAATGGGGTGAAGCAGGATGCAGTGGAATACAATGGGGTGCAGTGGGATGCAATGGGGTGTAGCGGGGTGCAGTGGGATGCAGTGAGATGCAGTGGGGTGTAGCGG
>NW_015090778.1:169438-173909 GCF_001431845.1 Calidris pugnax | reverse complement strand
CAGCGCCCGCCCCGAGCGGGCAGGGCACAGCCCAAAGCCCTGGGGTTCATGGCACCGGCATGTCCTGACACCCCCAAACCCACCCACCCACTCCCCCAGGTCCCCCCTGGCCTCTGCAAGACACAGCCCCCTGCCTCAGTTTCCCCGTCTGTAATTCATGGAGGGTGGCTGCCCCCGGGACCACCGAAGGGTCGCACGGTGGGGTGAGGGCTCGTAGGGGGGCAATGGATGCTCCACCGCCCCTCGCCCCCCCCATGGCTCCCAGCCCATCCCCATGAACCCACTGGGTGCTGCACCCCAGGGTGCACCCCCCGTACCAGGCTGCAGGAGGTGCCCAGCTGGGGAGAGGGTGGATTTGGGCAGGGAGTGGGGCAGGATTTGGGCAGGGAGTGGGGCAGATTTGGGTAGGGAGCAGGGCAGGATTTGGGCAGGGAGTGGGGCATGATTCGGGCAGGAAGTAGGGCAGATTTGGGTAGGGAGCAGGGCAGGATTTGGGCAGGATTTGGGCAGGGAATAGGGCAGAATTTGGGGAGGGAGCAGGCCAGGATTCGGGCAGGGAGCATGGCAGGGAGCAGGGCAGGATTTGGGCAGGGTTTGGGGAGGAAGCAGGGCAGGATTCGGGCAGGATTTGGGCAGGGAGCAGGCCAGGATTCGGGCAGGGAGCAGGCCAGGATTCGGGCAGGGAGCAGGCAGGGAGTAGGGCAGATTTGGGCAGGGAGCAGGGCAGGATTCAGGTAAGGAGCAGGGCAGGATTTGGGCAGGGAGTAGGGTGGGATTCGGGCAGGATTTGGGCAGGATTCGGGCAGGATTTGGGCAGGATTCAGGCAGGGAGTAGGGCAGGATTCAGGCAGGGAGTAGGGCAGGATTCGGGCAGGGAGTAGGGCAGGATTCGGGCAGGGAGCAGGGCAGGATTCGGGCAGGATTTGGGCAGGGAGTAGGGCAGGATTCGGGCAGGGTTTGGGCAGGATTCGGGCAGGATTCAGGCAGGATTCAGGCAGGATTCAGGCAGGGAGCAGGAGAAGGTGGGAACACGCAGGACCCTCGGGGACCCCCAGGTGCAGGCTGAGCACCCCCTGCCCCGGCAGCTCCCCCAGCGCAGACCCAGCCCCGGTGACGTGTTAATCCCCGGGGGGGTCCGTGGGCAGCTTCCAGGAAAGCGATTTCACAGCCCGCGGGACGAGCGCCCTGCTCACCCACACGCATCCAGGCGGCAAGAAACCATCCGCTGCCATTTAGCGTGCAAAGGCCAGGCTGCTCCTCACAGCCTGTCGGCAGCTCCGGAGGGAAACTGAGGCACGGGGAAGAGGGGAAGAAGAGGGATGGCCCCATCTGCTGCATCCCTGAGCCTGGACCCCTCCATCCAGGAGCGGGCACTACCCACCGGCGGGCACGGAGCTGGTACCCACAGCATCCTCCACCAAGAGGATCCCCTCTCAGAGACCAGCCAAAACCAGAGTGCGAGGAAGCAGCCCCCCCCGACACCCCCAGCCCTGGAGATCTTCTCCCACCAGAACCAGCCAGAGCCATTTGGGCAACCTCTCCGGTGATTAATAGATCGGTTAATTTTAAATGCAAGGCACGCCTTGTTAATCTGTTCTCCTTATGTATCTTTTAATGTGGGCTTATTTAACCAAGGCAGAAGTATTTTAAAAGGATTGATTCTTGCCTCTTAATTCTGGTTTTTATCATCTTGGGATGAATTAGCAGTAAAAAAATAATTAGATGGAAAATAAAATTTAAAAAAAAAAAGAAAAAGAAAAAGAAAAAAAGATCATCCATCATTTTTCTAACGTGATGAAATAAAAATTAGGACTGTAATAAGCACAGGCCAAGCCGCATCATTGTTGTGCACACACCAACCGTGTCAGCCTGATTAGAAACCAAAAAAAAATAATAAAAAATCAAGTTCCTCCATCAAAGCCTGCCCTGCTGCAGGGCCGGGTTCCCAGCCGGCACAGCCCGACCGCCATCAACTTTCTCCATTTTCTGCGAAAATAGTAATATATAAAAAAGCACGCCAAGCAAGACTGGGTTGATTATTTAAACCCAATTGTCTTGCCTCGGGTGCTGCGAAGCCTCCCACACCGGCAGGGATGCTACGGCTGCGTCACGGCAAACCCGCTCTCCCGAGGGACAAGGAGCAACCTCAACCCTTCATTTCCCCGGGGAGGGGGGAACAGACACCCCAACCCTTCCCCTGCCCTGGCAGGGACCCCACCAGCCCCGTGCCGGGGTGGGTGCCAGTAATTGGGGAGCCCAGCACCGTGGTGCCACCGCCAGCAGCGCGTGGCACCGGCTGAGCCCAGGCAGCCTTTACGTAACGGCGCGCGAGGCAGCGCGGAGCGGGGCAGCCTATTTTTATCCGAAATGCTCGGCGACGTTATGAAACGAGCAGCTTTGGCTCCGGAGCCATGGAGGAGCAGGGCCCCCCGTGCAGGAGGTGGCGGAGGGGCGAGCGGGCAGGGGGATGCTCCACAGGGCATCACCCAGGTGGGCACAAGGAGACACCCCCCACCCTGCTCCTGGGCAGATGTCAGGGCATCCCTCAGCGCAGCCCCAGACCCACGGGGGCAGGGATGCCCCACAGCGTCAAGGATGCTCAGGGCACAAAGCAGGGGGATGCTCGGTACCAGCCAGCCCAGCACCCCTCTCTGCACCACGCCTGCTCCCAGCCAGCCCCATGGTGCCCAAACCACCGTCACCCATGCGCACGGCGACGCGCAGACCAGAAAGCCCAGAAGAAAAACAACCAAATCACCCTACTTTGTGGAGGCGATGGCGGTGGGGATGACCCGAGGGCAGGACCAGGTCCCATTCCTGCTCCCAAACCCCTCTGGGGCTGCAGCCCCCGCAGGCAAGCGCCGAGGGGAGCCCCTGATCCCACAGGTATTTCGGAAAGACGAAGGGCCCTGGAGGGC
The DNA here is from genome assembly GCF_001431845.1 of Calidris pugnax. NCBI lineage: Eukaryota > Metazoa > Chordata > Aves > Charadriiformes > Scolopacidae > Calidris > Calidris pugnax. Next base: position 170,991 of record NW_015090778.1, on the reverse strand, counting down.
GACGCGGTGGCCCCGGCAGCAGGACACCCCGGCACGGCCGGGACGGGAGCCTGGGAGCACCCATGGGAGAAGGAACCCCTGCCCAGCCAGGCAGGCAGCGCTGCTCCATTTACTGCCTTTGCCTACACTGGAATTTTCCTTCGCTCCAGTAATTAAAACAAACCGCTTTAACACGGCTGCTGGCATCGGGCTGCGGAGGAGGATGGTGGCCGAGGCTGGCAGAGGGGAAGGGATGGGAAGCAGGACCCCCCCAGTGCTCTCTGCCTTCGTCCTGGGCTGGGGGACGGTGGCTCTGCAGGAAATCCTGGACCTTCTCCCCCTTCCTCCGGTGCCGAGCCCTCACCCACCCCCAGCCCCACGTCCTCCGTCCCTCAGCCAGCCCTGAGCGCCACTGGGAGCCCTGCACCAGCTCTGGAGCACCCCAGGATGCTGCCCGTCCCCCCCCGTGCCCCCGGCCGTTAGCCCAGGCTGGAGCAGCTCTCAGAGCTCAGCCGATGGCAAACGATATTATGGCAGTAATTGCCCTAAGACGGCCAGGCAGCACGCTCCGCCGACGCTTCCCCGGGCTGTCAGGGGGATTAATGCCCAGAGGAGATTTATTTTCCTGCCAGCGGGCACGCTGAGTCAGCACGGCTCGGCTCCTCTCCGTGCCAGCACCGTCACCCTCCAGCCTTCCCCACGGCTGCCCCAGCCCGCTGTCCCATGCCACGTCCCCACAGGGTCCCTCGGGCTCAGCCCACCCCGATGGGGACATCCCGGGGTGTTTGGGAAGGTGGGAGCAGCCAGAGACGGGCAGAGCCCCTGAGGGGCCACAGGGCACTGCCAGGACCACCATCCCTCCACCCTGGGCAGGGGTCCTGGCACCTCCGCGCTCGCCCAGTCAATGTGATGGGGAGCAGAAACAGGCTCAGCCGTGGGACAAGAGTGGCCCAACAGCCCCTTTGACCCCAGCAGAGGAGCTGCCTGACCTGGAGGGGATTTTCCAGCCCAGGGAATTAATGGGCAGCGAAATAGGAATGAGGGAAAACCTGGGAAGAGCGAGTTGCCCACCGTGCCTGCCCTGGCTGCACATAGCCACGACCGTGCGTGCCCCCGGGGCTAAATGTAGCCCCCTTGGCTGGATGCAGACCCCCTCAGCTAAATGCAGCCCGACTTGTGGCAGCAGGAAGGATGCAGCCATGTGTGTAGGGATGGGGAGCACATTGGCAGTGCCAGCTCTGCCCCCCCCGTCCCCCGGTGCTGCCGGCATGGCATGGCTCAGGCTAAACACGGCGAGACGGGCACCAGGAGACGGGCACCGGGAGATGAGCACTGGGCACACACGGTGCTGGGGTGGGCACAGCCCGTGGGCTGCTCCGGCACATGGTGTCCCACGGAGCACCGGGCAGGGAGCCCGTGAGTCACAGCCCACTCTCCACACCCCCTCCCCCCCCAAACCACCACCACCCCAGGAGCGCGGAGCCCTTTCAACCCCGGCGTATTAATTTCTCCTAATTGGCTTTGACAGGGATCCGTATCGTATCACCATCCCGAACGCAACCGCCCGTGTGCGT
>NW_015090778.1:168985-169400 GCF_001431845.1 Calidris pugnax | reverse complement strand
GGGGGAGCAGCGCTGCCTGGATCCGTCCCCCCCCCCACCGAGCGGGCCCCAGCTGCCCTGCTGCACTGCAGTGCTGCGCCAACGCCATTTCCCGCGGCAGCCCAGCTGCCAGGCTGTGCCGGGATCAAGGGGGGGGCTCACCACATGCCACCCCCGGCACCCCCACAGGCACCACGACCCACCTCCCTGCCCGTGTGCCACCCCCCAGCCGGACAGACAGACAGGCACCGTGCAGCTGCCAGGCTGTGCCGGGATCAAGGGGGGGGCTCACCACATGCCACCCCCGGCACCCCCACAGGCACCACGACCCACCTCCCTGCCCATGTGCCACCCCCCAGCCGCACAGACGGACGGGCACCGTGGTGCTGGCACCTGCGTGCATCATCCCTTCGGCGAGAGGGGACAGTGCCGCCAC
>NW_015090778.1:165695-168975 GCF_001431845.1 Calidris pugnax | reverse complement strand
CCGACCGTGTGGGGTGTTACGCCTCCCCATAGCCCCCACCTTCATCTCCCACCCAAGGAGGTCCCACCTCCCTGCCCCAAATCCCCCCCTTTTCATCCAGCCCCAGCAGCACCTTCCCCTCATTCTCCCCCAGCAACACCAGCAGCCAGTGACGTGGTTGGCACCAGGGTGGGAGCACAAGGGGTGCCCAGCCGTGGGTTTGGGGGAGGTCCTTCTAGATGCTATGGCCCCTTTGCCACCACGGTCCCCCAAGTCCCTTGCCATCCCCGTGCCAGGAGTGGACGGTGATGCCAGACACGGGGCACCAGCACTCGCTGAGCTGTTGCTGCCACGTGGCCTGGGGCAGAGGATGGCAGCACGTGCCAGCTGGGACCAAAACCACAGGGCTGGGGGGCTCCTCACCCTCCCTCAGCCTCAGCCCCCCCCAAACCCTCCCCAGTGCCTCGAGCCCTGGCACAGGAACCCCCCAAAACACAGGGTCCTGGAGCAGGGAGCGATGACCCTGGTGGCTGGTGACACCTCGCTGGCTGCCATGGGACAGGGAGAGGGGCTGGGGCAGCTGCCAGGAGGAAAAAAAAAGGGGAAGAAGAAAGAAATAGGTGGGGGAGAGAAGATGTTTCTCACGATTTCAAAACACGCTCCTGGGTATGAGATGGGGAAGTGCGGGCTCGGGGCGGGGAGGGCAGGCAGCCAGGAGGAAAAAAAAAGGGGAAGAAGAAAGAAATAGGTGGGGGAGAGAAGATGTTTCTCACGATTTCAAAACACGCTCCTGGGTATGAGATGGGGAAGTGCGGGCTCGGGGCGGGGAGGGCAGGCAACGGGGCGAGATGTCCCTGTGTCCCCAAGGAGCTGCCATCGGCTTCACCGCGAGAGGATGGAGTGCCAATGACCCCAAAGCAAAGCGCTGCCCACCCTGGTGACACAGGGGACGTGGCACTTCTGCCCGGTGCCTCCACATGGCGTCTGCTCACCGGGGCATGGCACTTCCAGGGCAGGGAGTGGGCACCCATTTCCCTCGGGAAGGCCAGGGGACGTGGGCTGAGGCTGGGGGCAGCCGGCGCGGCGGTGCCTCTCCCCAGCGGGGCAGTCGGTGCTGGGATGGTGGCTCCAGTGCTCCATGAATCCAGGAGCATCTCCGGGGCTGGGCTGTGGATGGGCGAAGCAAGATGGGAACCACGAGGCCATCGGGCTGGGACCCCTCCCCGGAGCCCCCGGTGCTGGCAGCGAGAGCATCCCCCAGGGAACCGGGAGCCAAACAGCCTCACCAAAAACAGCAGCGGGGCCAGAGCATGGGCTGCTGCTGTCACCATGGCCCTTTGGCACCTCCACCCCAGGTGACACCGCTGCCACCGTTCCCCACTGCCAGCTCAGCCCCCAGCCCCGCTCCAGCGGCGGTGGCTTCCCGGGGGATGCAGGGACACAGGACCGGGAGCATCTCTGGTCCCCTCACTGAGTCTGTCCCCAGGGCTGTCCCCTCCTCCAGCCACGGTGCCAACGTGCCACCAAGCCCCCCAAAGCCCTTCCTCCTCTTCCACACCGGCACAAGCAAACCCTGGGGAAAGCAGGCTGGCGTGGGCGGCCAGTGACACCGCGCAGGCAGGAGGTGCTGCCAAACAGGCAAAAATCAACAAAGCCATGAAATAGAGAATACGGTCTGTTCCCCCCCTTTTAATTCCTCTCCCGTGGGTGGCAGCCCAACGGTGGCAGCCGAGCTTTGGGCCCCGGGTGTGTGGCAGCACGGCGACGGGCAGCGATGGAAACCCTCTCACAGAAGGATTTTTAAATCAAAGGTGCCTCGCAAATCCCCGGGTTGATGGGATTAGCACAGCAAACGGGGCACCTCACGAAAAACCCAGAGAAAAAAAAATCACCCCGGAGAAAAAAATCACCCCGGAGGCCGAGGGCAGTAAACACGGCTCCGTTCCCAGCGCTACCACATTTAAGATGCAAATAAAGAGGTTTCCTCCTGAACAGAAATCGATGCCGAGCGGGCTGGGAACAAAGTCTCCGGCAACGGGGACGCGGTTTGGTTTGGCGAGTCCTGGCGTTGGCTCGTTTTTAAATCCCTCCACGGATTCAGCCCGTCCGCAGCCACCAGAGCCGGGGACCAGGAGAGTGGGGAAGGATGGAGGGGACCAGGAGCCCGGCACCGACAGCCAGAGCCTCTGGCACCGGCACCGCTGCTCCTCCTCGGCGGTGATGGATGGAGGAGGCGACGGGAGAAACACGGGAGCCGCGACCACCGGACCCTGACACGCGTTTTTTTCCCCCGGTTTGGTAAACAAAGAGCCGGTGCCGAGCGCGCTGCCAGCCCCGCTGGATGTCCCCGTGGGCAGCGGGTCCCCACGCACCCAGGGGTGCCCGGTGTGGGGTGCGATGGCCGCAGCGGGAGGGATGTGAGGCCAGAGAGGTGGCTACCGGCGTTTGGCAGCCGAGGAGCCAAAGGTGGTGAGAGAAGGTGGGGAAGGATGGAGGGGACCAGGAGCCCGGCACCGACAGCCAGAGCCTCTGGCACCGGCACCGCTGCTCCTCCTCGGCGGTGATGGATGGAGGAGGCGACGGGAGAAACACGGGAGCCGCGACCACCGGACCCTGACACGCGTTTTTTTCCCCCGGTTTGGTAAACAAAGAGCCGGTGCCGAGCGCGCTGCCAGCCCCGCTGGATGTCCCCGTGGGCAGCGGGTCCCCACGCACCCAGGGGTGCCCGGTGTGGGGTGCGATGGCCGCAGCGGGAGGGATGTGAGGCCAGAGAGGTGGCTACCGGCGTTTGGCAGCCGAGGAGCCAAAGGTGGTGAGAGAAGGGGAGAAGGAGAGGAGAGGAGAAGGAGAGGAGAGGAGAAGGAGAAGGAGAGGGGGAGGCTGCCGCTGCTGCAGCAGCCCCAAAACACGCACACACAAAAGCCAGCCCCTTGCTCTGCTCCCGCGTCTGCAGCATCTCCCTGCAGCTGCGGCGCGGCCGAGGCCGTAGCACGGCTCCTTACGTAACAGCCTGCACCCCAAAACGCGCGCTCCCCATCCCCCGGCACCCCACCGAGCCCCCCGGCTCTCCTAGCCCAAGGGGGCCACCGCCAGCCCCACAAGCCGGTGGGCAAGCAGGCACCCCAGGCAGCTGCTGGGGGGGGGGGCTCAGCCCCCGGGGGGGCACCCCCTTTCCTCCTTCTCCCCACACCATTATTCCCGCTGTGATTATCCCGGTTTCATCCCGGAGATGCTTTGGGAGGCAGCGCAGCCCCCGGGAATCCATCGCGCCCCCCAGCCCGGGGGTGGGGGGGGCACAAAA
>NW_015090778.1:164412-165069 GCF_001431845.1 Calidris pugnax | reverse complement strand
GGATGGGACCAAGGATGGGATGGGAGATGGGACCAGGGATGGGGATTGGGATGGGGACAAGAGCAGGGATGGGATGGGATGGCAGATGGGACCAGGGACAGGACTAGGGATGGGAGATGGGACCAGGGATGGGACTGGAGACAAGAGCAGGAATGGGAATGGGACTGGGGACAGGACCAGGGACGGGACCAGGAATGAGCACAGGGATGGGGATTGGGATTGGGATGTGGATGAGACCAGGGATGGGATGGGAGATGGGACCAGGAATGGGGACCAGGGGTAGGACTGGAGACAAGGGCATGAATGGGGATGGGAGTGGGGACAGGACCAGGGATGGGACCAGGAATGAGGATGGGGACCAGAGACAGGGAATGGGATGTGGACAAGACCAGGGATGGGACGGGAGATGGGACCAGGGAAGGGATGGGAGATGGGACCAGGGATGGGACTGGAGAGAAGAGCAGGAACAGGGATGGGACCAGGGACAGGACGGGCAGTTCTGCCCCCCAGCCAGCCCTACACACACCCCCCAGCGCGGTCCTGCACCCCACACTCCAACCTCACATCCCAGCTGGATGCCCCAGCACCCCATCTCTCTGCACCTGCCACACCGTGCACCGGCACGGCCTCAGCCCCACAGCCCCCAGCCCGGGCTGG
>NW_015090778.1:138485-159009 GCF_001431845.1 Calidris pugnax | reverse complement strand
CCGAGGGGTAGAAGCACACCCCCCCACCCCCCGCCCCCGGTACCGGGGAGGTGTTCGGGTGCTGGCCCATCCCGGGAACCGCTGGCTTCCAGGGACCCCCGGCGGGACCAGAGATGGGGATGGGACCAAGGATGGGATGGGAGATGGGACCAGGGATGGGACTGGAGACAAGAGCAGGAATGGGAATGGGACTGGGGACAGGACCAGGGACGGGACCAGGAATGAGCACAGGGATGGGGATTGGGATTGGGATGTGGATGAGACCAGGGATGGGATGGGAGATGGGACCAGGAATGGGGACCAGGGGTAGGACTGGAGACAAGGGCATGAATGGGGATGGGAGTGGGGACAGGACCAGGGATGGGACCAGGAATGAGGATGGGGACCAGAGACAGGGAATGGGATGTGGACAAGACCAGGGATGGGACGGGAGATGGGACCAGGGAAGGGATGGGAGATGGGACCAGGGATGGGACTGGAGAGAAGAGCAGGAACAGGGATGGGACCAGGGACAGGACGGGCAGTTCTGCCCCCCAGCCAGCCCTACACACACCCCCCAGCGCGGTCCTGCACCCCACACTCCAACCTCACATCCCAGCTGGATGCCCCAGCACCCCATCTCTCTGCACCTGCCACACCGTGCACCGGCACGGCCTCAGCCCCACAGCCCCCAGCCCGGGATGGGGGGAGCAAAGCCCCTCCAGCAGCCCCCTGGGAAGCCGGCCGGGCCATCCTGCGGCGTGGGGTCCCCGTGACGTGGGACTGTGACCTCCAAACATGGGATGCTCTAAAAACCAAATGGTCCTGATCCCTGGCAGGGAACACGCGGCTTCACCCACGGGCAGCTCCCCCCCAGCACCGAGCCCACCCAGCCCCAGAGCGCAGCCAGGACCCCAGTTGGACGTTCCTTTGGGGTCATGGTCCCGTCCCCACAAACCCCAGAGCGGGAGCCACCACTGTGGGACATCATCCCATCCCACGCAGGGCTCAGCTCTGAGAGCAGGGTTGGGGGGGGGGGCTCACGCTTCCCCCCAGTCGGTTTTAATATTTAAAGCCAAATTTTGCGTACACGATTAATTTTTCAACAAGCCTTCAAGCTTGCAAAGAACACCGCGCCGCACATGTCAGGGCGCCACAAATAGACACAGGGCTGGAAAAACTGCAGGCTGCTGGGGGAATAAACACGCTCCCGACAACCGGAGCCAGCTCCCTGCTCCCGAGGAGCCTCCACATTCCGCTGCTCCCGAGCAGCTCACACCCCCGTGGCACCAAGGTCCCTCCCTGAGGGGTAGGGGGGGACCAGTGACACCCCCTCCCCATCACCCATTTTGCTTTTAGTGCACCCCGGCTGGGGCACAGCCCATGGGAGCCCCCCCCCATTAGCCACCCCCCAGGTCTCTGGTCCTTCCTGGCCATGTCCCCAAGTGGCCACTACCCCATCGCAGCCTGGAACCCCCCAAGCCCCCCCCTATGCCTTCCCAGGCCTCAAAACAGGCAAGTAAACCCTGGCATCTGGGAGGGAGAAGGGGGAATTTGGGCTCTCTTGGAGCTCTCCCCCCAACTCCCCCCCTGCACCTTCCCAGGCATCAAAACAGGCAAGTAAACCCTGGTATCTGGGGGGGAGAGGGGGGAATTTGGGCTCTCTTGGAGCTCTCCCCCCAACTCCCCCCCTGCACCTTCCCAGGCATCAAAACAGGCAAGTAAACCCTGGTATCTGGGGGGGAGAGGGGGGAATTTGGGCTCTCTTGGAGCTCTCCCCCCAACTCCCCCCCTGCACCTTCCCAGGCATCAAAACAGGCAAGTAAACCCTGGTATCTGGGGGGGAGAGGGGGGAATTTGGGCTCTCTTGGAGCTCTCCCCCCAACTCCCCCCCTGCACCTTCCCAGGCATCAAAACAGGCAAGTAAACCCTGGTATCTGGGGGGGAGAGGGGGGAATTTGGGCTCTCTCAGAGCTGCGGTGGTATCTGCCCCCGCCGGAGCAGCCGTGGTGCCGTGGGGAGGGGGCAGCCACGTGCCACGGGGGGGATTTGGATGGTGAACCCCCCTCCTCTCCTGTGGCTGAGCTGGCACCGGCTGAGTCACGGCGAGGCTGGATGCAGGCGGGGGTGGGCGGCTGCGCAGAGCCCTCCCTGGCACCCACCCACCCGTCCCGCAGCCCCCCCCCGGGCACCCACCGGTCCTGGGCACCCTGGAGCACACACAGCCAGGCCCAAGGAGGGAGGAGGATGAGCTCGAGGCCTTCCTGCTGCTGGGCAGGGGCAGAGGTGGCTTCGGTGAGTGGGAGGGGATGAAATCACCCGGCTGCTGGATTTTTGGGGGTGCCAGGGAAGCTCCTTGTGGAGGCAGCCCCAGGGCCCAGCATCCCTTCTCTCCCAGCATGGAGGAGCCCAGCACAGCCCATGTCCAGGGTGGGATGGGATGGGGATTGACCCACCACCCCCCCTGCGCCTACCCCAAGCCCCAACCACCCTCCCCTCTCCCCTGTTCCTCGCAGTTTCCTGGCACAGCCACAAAAGAGAAGATCCCAAAGCAGAATTGAGGCCAAAAACCCCAGCAAGGACCAACCCCCCCCTCCCAGGCACCACTTGGGGTGCAGCCCTGAGTGGTGGGGACTGTCCCACTGCGGGCAGAGCCCTGCACCCGGCAAGAGGGGCATCATGGCACCAACGGGACCAGCGTCCCCTCCTCAGCCCAGCAGCGTGTGGGGCAGGGGAGCAGCACGCTGGCCCCAATTAGCAGGGGAGATTACCCCGCACGGATCCTGCCAACTCGCTCCGGCTTCTGGGCTGATTTGTCTGGGGCAGCAGCTAATCCCCCCGCCGGGCAGACACCAGATTGAGCCACGATCTCCGCGCAGCGGCTGCCAAAAGCACCCTGTGCTCCTGACCTCCTTCCCGGCACGGCGCTGGGGCTCCCTGGCAGGCAACGGGCTCCGCTCATCCCCCCTAATCCCAGGGGAGGGAAAGAGAGGGGGGGGTTCCTTAATTAGGGATCTTTGGTAAAGCCTGTGACAGCCGCACGGCCACCGGCAGCCTCGGCTGATTCCTTAATTAGGGATCTTTGGTAAAGCCCGTGACAGCCACATGGCCACCGGCAGCCTCGGCCGGCAGGGACAGTGCTTGTGCCACGTGGCTGAGGGTCCCTATCCCAGGGGACCCCCCCCTCCAAGGTGTGGGGAGGTGGGGGTCCGGCGGTGGCACAGCAGCAGCAGGGCACAGGCAGCCACCCGGGGAAAATCTGCATCCCTGCTTATGCAACGGTGCTGATTTATTCATGGCTGAACCGGGCACTGGCCTAGAAATTAGGCTGGGCGATGGCGGGGAGGGGCAGGGCTGGGAAGATACCAAAGGATGGAGCCCCCCCGGGGGAGACTGAGGGCACAGGGGGCACCTGGGGGAGGGGAGGAGGGTGCCCACCCCACAGCAGTGATGCCAGACCGGGCACAGGGTGCTGCCATCCCTACACATGGGTCAACGGGGCTGGGGATCTGGCAGGGACAGTGCTTGTGCCACGTGGCTGAGGGTCCCTATCCCAGGGGACCCCCCCCTCCAAGGTGTGGGGAGGTGGGGGTCCGGCGGTGGCACAGCAGCAGCAGGGCACAGGCAGCCACCCGGGGAAAATCTGCATCCCTGCTTATGCAACGGTGCTGATTTATTCATGGCTGAACCGGGCACTGGCCTAGAAATTAGGCTGGGCGATGGCGGGGAGGGGCAGGGCTGGGAAGATACCAAAGGATGGAGCCCCCCCGGGGGAGACTGAGGGCACAGGGGGCACCTGGGGGAGGGGAGGAGGGTGCCCACCCCACAGCAGTGATGCCAGACCGGGCACAGGGTGCTGCCATCCCTACACATGGGTCAACGGGGCTGGGGATGGGCACAAGCCCCCCAGGATGGGCAGGGAGTGGGGCTGATCCTCTCTGCTCCCAGGTCAGATTTTGTGTGATTAATTAATTTAAGGGCAGCAGGTTGCAGCACCCACCGGGGCAGGAGGCTGGGGGTGGCCCAAGCGGAGGCTGCGCAGGGCGGAGGACGGAAGCGACGCTCAGGAAACGGTGGTTAAAAAAGCAACAACAATGAAAACAAACCCAGTGCCCGGCCTTTCCCGGCAAAAGGGGGCTGTGCCCTCCTCCCCCCACCCTCACGGCTTGTTCCGAGGGACCAGAGGGGCAGCTCAGGGAAGGGAAAAGGACCTGGCCACCCTCTGCCCCAGCCAGCAGCACCCCGGGGCTGGAGAAGCCCCTCATGTTCCCCACCACGGGCAGGGTAAGGGGCTTTTGTGGGTCCGTGGCATCCATGGGGGCCTTGGGATGGCATCCCCCAGGGAGCCACAGCCAGGAGGCCACACCAAGACAAATGCTGGTGCCAAAAAGCAGCTGAACCCCTCTCCCTGCAGCTCCACATCATGGTGGGATCTCCCCAAGTGCTTCTCCCCGGAAAGAAGGGGGCTCTGGCAGCGCTGCCATGTCCCACTGCCCACCAGCCGAGGGCAGGAGGGGGGGGAAACACCCCGGGATTCGGGATGTGCAAACATCTGCTTGTCCCTGCACCGAGCCCTGGTCTCCTCGGAGGGAGAAGGGGAGGGAAAGGGCTGCAGAGGAGCAGTCACACGCTCCCTGCCGAGAGGAAACAGATGCCGCCGGCCCGGCCCAGGCACTTCCCGTCGCTGTCAGGGGGTGCTGAGAGATTTGGGGGTGCTGAGAGATTTGCAGGTACCAGAGGCTGCAGGATCTCATCCTGCCCGGGCCGTGCCTCCCCACACCATCCCAGGTATTTTGTTTTAGAAGAAGGAGCTGGGCACTCTCTGAGAGCACCCACATGCTCTGGCTGAGAGGTGACAGCGCCCACCTCCATCCATCCCTCGCCCGTGGTGGGAATGGGGGGGGCTCAGCACAGCCCCCAACCTAAAAATCTCCTCCTGAGAAGAGGTTTCTGTCCCCCAGCTCAGCCATGACCCTGCGGGTCTCACCACAGGGAAGGTCAGGGGATGCAGGAACACGGGGTCAGGTCAGGAGGGTTCACACCACAAGGAAGAGCAGCTCATGCCCCAGCACCGATACACATGGGGAGGGACAAATCCACCAGCAAAGAGAAAGAAGTGGTGGATGCCAGTGGTGGGACAGAGACCCCCCCACTTTCCCCCAGGGGACACAGACAGCACAGGATGTAGAAACCAGCGCAGATTTATTGCTAAAACCCAACCACTGAGAGCCCCCCGTCAGGGCCCACGGCACCAGGACCAGGATGTGAAAAATCAGGGCAGAGGAGGGGGGGCAGGGAGAGCCTGACCCCAGTCCCACCTTCAGGGGTGTCTGCTCCCCCCCCAGCCCCCCCAGCAGCACGGTCAGTTGTTGGCCAGCAGCTGCTTTCGCTGCTGCTCCAGCAGGGCTTCCAGGTGCTCTGCCCTCTGCACGGCCGCCTGCGAGAGAGCAGAGGGGAGGCAGAGCTGGTTGCCCCCCGGGGCAGAACCGCAGCCCCCCAAGGGGTCTGGGGGGGTCAGAGCTGGCTGCCCCCCCTCACTCACCTCGTACTGCTTCCGAAGGCTGCTCACGCTCTCCTCCTTCCTCGCCACCGCTGTCTTCACCCTGAACAGACAGAGACACTGAGGACCCCAGCCCCAAACACCAGGCTGGCCCCCATGCCCTTGGGGGGACAATTTCAGCCCCTCTCCCCCCACCCAGAGCACCACAAGAAGCCAGAAAGCATCAGCTCTGGTCTCTGGGTGCCATTACACACTGAAAGCACCTTTATTCCCTTGCTGAGCATTATGTAGTTTGGATGGAGTCAGCTACAGGAAGAAGGGGACATGAGCTTCACAAGACTTAATTAATTAACAGGACCACAGGGAGGGGATCTTAAGTTTCTTCGCATTTCTCGAGCCCACGGTTGCTGCCTCGTGGCTGGACTCTTCCCCACAGAGCTCTCAGAGCACCAGACCTTCTGTGTTTCAACCTCTGCCAGGCTGCACGTAAGGGACGGAAGGGGAAAGGGGATCCTGGTTATCTCATACTCAGGGAGTGATCCTGGCTCTCAGAGTGAGTGGGAATCGCTCAGCAGGATCCAGGAAAGTCAGCAAGCTCCTTTTGCTCAAACAACAGCCTCTTGTTACAGCTGGGGGTGAGCAGCCCTGTAGAGACCCCCACAGGAGGGACGGCTCTGCCCCACACGGGAGCCCTTCAAACAGGGCACTGCCCCACACAGAAAGAACTCCCGCAGGGGGACAATTCATTTCCCCTTCTCATTCTCCTTTCACTTGCAAAATGCCTCCCCCGCAGGCAGACTCCAGGGAAGAGGAAGCCTCACATCCCTGCCTGAAGCTGAGCCTGCACCAGCTCCCCACTGAGCACAGGATGGAGCTGAGCCCCACAGCACAGCCCTGCAGAGCTCCGAGGACAACCACAGCCCCTGCTCCCTGCAAACCAGGTTTTGGGGTGCTGTGAAGCCGGCAGCTGGGGTTCCCCAGCACATTTTGGGGATGTCAAGCTGCCCTCAACCTCCACGGTGCCAGGGAGGCACCGCAGATGGAGCTGGGCACCCCTGGTCCCTCCTGGCAGCAGCCCTGACACGGCTCCAGCTGCCCACCCTGGGCATGCAAGGGAGCAGCCCTGGGGACAGGATGACACAAGAGGCTACAAGTCACACAGGCCAGCGGATTCACAGCAGCTGAGCAGGCAGCCAGCCTCGCGTGAGACTCTGCTGCCCATTTCACCCTGGCAGGACTGGAAGCCATGCCTGAGGATGCAGCACTGTGGACACAATGCCCCCCAGGCCAGCTTTGTGCCCACAGCCCCAGCTCTGTGCCCAGGCAGCCTCACCTCCTGTGAACCTCCTCCAGCTCTTTGTCCTTCTCCCGCACTACCCTGTCCAGCTCCAGGCGCTGCCGGGCCCTCATGGCCACCATCTCTGCCTTCAGCTGCTTGTTCTCCTCCTGTGTCCCCACCAGCCTGTCGGTGAACTCCTGCCGGATCACTTCTGCCAGGCCGCTCCGCTCCTGGACCAGCTGGTCCCTCACCTGCAGGAGGGCAAGGAGGTGACATCAAGGCACAGAGGGGCACGAGGCGATGGAGGGGGACAGAGAAACGCAGGGCATGGAGCAGGGGGAGCTCACCCACCTTCTGGATCTCCTCCACCTCCTGCTCCTTGTGCTTCAGCAGGCCCTGCAGACGGATGCTCTCGCCCTCCAGCTCCGCCAGCCGCCCCTTCAGCTCGTTGCAGCGCTCCTGCAGCTTCCGCTCAGACCTCTCCAGCTCCTGCAGCTCCACCTCGTACTTGTCTCGGATCCTCTTAATCCTAACGGGAGGGAAGCACAGGTAGCCTGGCTCAGTGGGGACCATCCCCAGCCACCTTCGTGCTGCAGGAAGGTCCACGACACAGCAGGAAGGGAGGGATCTATCTGCCCCACGGGAGACCCACAGCTGTTTCCTCAGTGAGAGGTAAACTTCACCCCTGCACTAACGCTGCTCACAGCCACAAGCTGCAGCATCCAGAGCTCACTGGAGAGACCACAGGGTTTAGGGGACGGGGACCAGCCCATGAGGAGCTGGGACTCACAGGCTCCCTCCTCCCCCTCTACCTGTTCTCTGCTGCCCTCTCACACTCCTCCTTGGCCGAGGACATGTCAGCCTCCAGGCGCTGGATCACCAACTCGATCTCTTTGTCTCTCTCCTTCCTCATCTCCTCCCGCAGCTCCCGTTCCCGGGAGAGCAGCCAGGCTTCCTGGGGAGAGATGGCAAATGTTGCCTCGATCGCTCCCCAAGGCTGAGGGTGGCACCCTTTGGAGCAGGGCAGCCCTTGCTGGTACCTCCTTCTTCACGTAGTTCGCCTCCCAGGCCTGTTTCTCCATCTCCAGCCGCTCCTTCAGCGCCTTCACTTCTGCCTGTGGGAGACGAGAAGACAAACCCTCAGCTCCAGCAGCCCCAGTGGGATACAGGGCTCAGTGGTGCCAGCACCAGCCACCGCAGCCACGTGCTGGGGGACTGGACTGCTCACACCCCAAAATGGCAATCCAGGGCCCAGAAGCGAGGGGAAAACCCGAACCTGATGCCGCCTCTCCTGCTCCTCCTTCTCCTTTGTGTACTCCTCCTTCAGTGCCCTGGTGACGGCCGAGCTGCTGGCCTCCAGCTGCCGCCGCAGCTCCTCTGCCTCTGCTCTCTGCCTGCCCGCACACACCGCAGCTCCCGATGTCGGTGCTGGCCCAGCCTCGCCACCCCCTCCTCGGGCTGCTCCCCCCTGGAGCACCAGCCCCACCACATTCCAGCTCAAGGGTGCCTTCCAGCCCCTGGCCACCACGAGGGCCTGGCTGCTAGCCCTCTCACCTGGCTGCTTGCTGGCTGAGCCTCTCCTTCTCCTCGGCCACCTCTGCGTAGAGCCGGCGTCGCTGCTGCTGCAGGGCCTGCTCCTCCTGCTCCAGCTGCTGCTCACACCTGCGGGGCAGAGTGTGCTTGGTTTGGGGCTTTCATCCCCCTCCACCCTGCCCCATCCCTCCCCAGGGCCACCCAGGGGCTGGTCCGACTCTGGAGGATGCCCTTAGTTCACCACAGCATCTCCCACCTCAGGCTGGTGGAGAGAAAGGGGCTGCTCCCCGTGGATATTAACTGCTGTGAATACTGCGAACCCGCTGGCACGTGGGTGGTGGACACCCCCGTGTCATGAACCCCAAAAATCACCCTCAGGCCTTCCCCCCCGTGAGGACGCACCGCTGCCGGGCCAGCTCCCTCTCCCGCTGGCTCTGCTCCTCCTTCTCCCTCTCCAGCAGGTCCCGCAGCTCCTCCGCCTGCCGGCCGTAGCGCTGGGCGGCCCGCTCGTCCGACTGCAGCAGCTCGGCCTCGTGAAGCATCTTCAGCTTCTTGATGTCCTGTTTGTGCTTGGCAATGAGCTTCTGGATCTCCGGCTCCAGCCCTGGGGCAATGGGAAGAACAGTTAATGCTTGGCCTTGGGGCTCTCCTGACCCCAACACCAGTGCCCTCAGCCCTGGGCAGCTGGCGAGGAGGCTACCAGCATATCAACTAGCAAAGAGGGGCTGGTAAGAGACAGGGGGTGAGCATGCACAGGCTTTCTTGCCCTCTTTCTTGCCCTCCAGCATCTGCCTCTACCAAACAGAGGGAGCAGAGACTGCCCTCGCTGAGCAGCTCCTGCAGATACATCCCTCTCCTGGACCAGCCCAACTCAAACCACCGCCGAGGGAGCGTGGCCTGTACCTTTCACGGTGATTTCTTTGATCTTTTTGGTTTTCTCATCAATCCACTTCTCCCGCTTGATTTTCTCGGCTGCGCTCATCAGTTCCTTCAGTTTCTTGATCTCCTGTTTGGAAGCAAAGGGGAAAACTTCAGGGAGAAGCCAGGGGAGAAGACCCCTGTCAGCCTGGGAGCCTGGCTGCTGAGAAGGAAGATGCAGGGAAGAGCAGACG
Source organism: Calidris pugnax (assembly GCF_001431845.1). NCBI lineage: Eukaryota > Metazoa > Chordata > Aves > Charadriiformes > Scolopacidae > Calidris > Calidris pugnax. The sequence goes on along the minus strand of NW_015090778.1, from coordinate 149,606 downwards.
GTCAGAGCTGAGCACAGAGAACTCTCACAGCCCCAGCCAAGCACGTTCTCCCAGTCTGGAGAAGCAGCTGTATGTTCTCCCAGTGCCTTCTCCTCTCTCTCACGGGATGGGGCTGCTGCTGCCCCACAGACCTTGAGCTTGGGGGAGAAAAGAGCAAAACCCATGGGAAAGCACTGGCTGGCTGAGACATGAGAGCACCCTCAGAAAGCAGAGGGAACTGGGGCTGCTGCTGGTCCTTGCGTGTATGTCAGTCCATCTGTCAGGGACATGGGGTCATGTGTGAAGCTGTTTTCTTCTCCAGCCTTCCCTCTCCCTGGCATGGAAGACCCTCCAGCAGGAGGACAGACAGACAGACAACACTGTGGTACCACTGCAGCCCAGGCTCCTGCAGCACCCCACAACTCTTCAAAGACTCGGAGACTGCAAAGCTGCTGCTCTTGCTTCCTCCCCTGCCTGTGTTTACCTCCTCCACCCTCCTCTCCAGCAGAAAAGCTGGAGAAACACCCAGGCCCTGCTGCCCACAGAGCTCTTCCCAGCTCTCCCATCGGCAAAAGCACTCAGACACATACTTCAGTGCTGGGGTTTTGGGTGAGAAATGCACTGGCCAACAGAGAGCCCAGCCTGGCCACAAATGGCTCCGTTTTGGCACGGGCAGATGATAACCACGTGCAGGAGGTGGGGACATGTCACAGCTCCAGAGGAGAAGCAAAGAGGAGGTGGGGAGTGGCTGGGGGCTGCCTGCACAACCTGGGACTAGCTCTTAAGGGGACAAAGAGGGGAGGAAAATCATCACGGGAAGATGGGGACAGCCTGAAGGCAGGAGCTGAGACCGTGGCCTGGGGAGATGGGGTGAAGGGGCTGCTTCACAGGGGTGTCCCTGCTGCCAAGTGGGGAGCTCCCAGCCCAGCCCCGCTGCCTGCGGGCCCTGTGGAGCCAGAGCAGGTCAGGGCACGAGAGCAGAAGGGCAAGGCACAAAAAACCCCAAAAGAGCAAAGACCACATTTACCTCGCAAAAGGGGCCCAAAGTGCGCCAGACCTGGGGAGAAAGAAAGGAGGGGATGGAGAGAGAAGGGGAATGGCAGTCACGGGGGAGAGGGGAGAGGCAAAACCAAACAGCTGAGTGCACGTGGGAGCCAGGGAGAGGGGAGACAGAGGGGCAGGGAGTGAGGGGGGCACAGCCCGACCGGGCAGTTACACAGATGTGCCACGGGCCTGGCAGCACCACCATCAATCACAGCTCAGGGACATGGGCTCCCACACGGGTGGGGACCTGCTCTGGTGACCAGGGGACCCCCACGGGGACAAACATCCCCCATCACGTGCAGGAAGCAGGGATGGCAGAGCTGGGAACAGGGACAACGAAGGGGCCACAGAGCAGAGCCTGGCTCCTGGGCTGTTCCCCACTGCTGCTGCCCCGCGCCGGCCGCAGCAGCAAAACCAGCCCCATCCCTCCACGGGAAGGGGCCCCTCCAGGCACCAAGCACAGCGACATTGCACTGGCTTCTTCCTCCCAAGCTGGGCTCAAACCTCGGGCACAGCGAGCCAAGCGAGCCTTCGCTTTGTTTGCAGGAGGGTATCTCTGTCTGCACAGGCTCAAACTGGCCCAAACACCCGCCCCGCTCCAGAGCCCTGGGCATGAGCTTGGCTGCAAGGCCAAGGGCGAGCAGGGACCAGGGTCCAGGGCCAGGATGAGCCCCGTGGCCAAGCTATGAGCCAGTGGTGCTGCCCCCCTGCCAGGCCTGGCACAGGGTGAGCCGAGCCATCCCCGTCTGCAGGAGAGGGAGCTCTCTGCACAGTCCCCAGGGAAGCCCCCAGCCAGCCCCCACCAGCAGGCAGTACACCCTCGATGTGTTTGGGTGCTGGTCAGGGCAACAGCCCAGCAAAACCCACCGAGGGCAGTTGTTATTGCTTATACATTCCATGTTCCTTTATAATCTTGTCCCCGTTTAGCCCTGAGAGCATCCCCGCTCCTGCAAAGGGGGCTGGAAGTCACCCAGCTCAGGAGGACATGGCCACAAGTACAAATTCCTCAGGTTTGTGCCAGCGCCTGCTTTCCCCTCTGCAGAAGCAGGATCCTCCAGTCACCCCCCAGCCAGGGAAGAGCTCTGGTGACAGCAGGGTGTGTGGGAAGGGTCCTTCTGAGCAGAGCCCCCAGGAGCTGGCTCTGTCTCTTGGTCAGTCCCAGGCACGTGGCTTTGGACAGCAGAGGACAGCAACCACTTGGGGAGCCAGGGCAAAGCTCCACAGGTGACACAGACCTTCTGTGCACCAAGAATGGCTCCCCAGAACGACTGGGCCCCACCAAGGTGAGAGAGACCATACTGCTCTGGGCAGAGGCACCATTTGAGCAAAACCAACCAACTCTGGCCACAGCACGACTCCTCTCCCAGCCCTCCCACCTTCCCTATCCCCTCACCAGCTCGTGCTGCTCCTGCATCTGGGTGATCTTCTTGCCATACTTCTGGTCCACTTGTTTCAGCTCCGCTACCACGGCCTCACACTTCTCACTCAGCGCCTTCTTGTCATCGATGAGCTGGGCAGGGTGAAGAAAAGGCACGGGGGCAGCCAGGCAGGATAGAGCAACCTCCAATTCTGGCTTCAGAAGCATCAGTCTGAGTTGAGATGAGAGATCACCTGGTCGATGAAGGTCAGATGCCTCTGGATAGCTGCCTCATACTGCTCCCTCTGTAGCCTGAGCTGGTGGCCAAGCTCCTCCTCGGTCTGTTTGACGTGCCGGACAGTCAGTTCCCTCTGCTGAGCCTTTTGGGTGTAGGGAAGAGATAGACACAAGACATTAAGAGGAAGAAGTTACACCAGCTCCACCATGTGTACAGGAGGGAACTACCCAACTGGGAAGACACTGTTACCATGTGTACAGGAGGGAACTACCCAACTGGGAAGACACTGTTGGGCCAGACAAGGAGGAACAGAGCTAAACCCAAGTCCCTGGTTCTCAGGCCTCCTGCCCTGACAGGAACACCCAAATCCCCCATGGGACAGTGGAAAAGACAGGCCAGTCCAGGTCCTGACCAAGGGTTTCTGGATCCGCCAGGCACCACTGAGGATGCCTTTCAAATCACAGGGGCAGCAAGGAGCAATCTGAGCGAAACCCACACCAGACTGGGAAGGACCTTGCAGCTTTTCCCCTGCTAACAGTGACTGTGGTGTGTCTGGCAGCCACTGGCTCCAGGAACGCTGCACTTTATTACTGGGGACACAGATGGGAAGCCCTATTTGCAGAGCCCAGATCTTGTGCTTCAAAGGCACTGCCCCCAGAAACATCTGCTGAGGGCTCTTGGTCTTCATTCCCCAGCAAACAAGCACGTGTGGCTCACCCACCAGGGCTGTCTGCAGCAGGCTGATGGCTCGCTTCTTCTCCTCCACTTCCAGCTTCAGCCTCATGATGGAGCTGGTGACCTCCGTGGCAACAGCCGAGGCGTGCTCCAAGTGAGCCAGCTCCTCTTCCGAGAGGAGACCCTGCCACAGCAGGACAAAAAAAAAAGGATTAAAAGGTCAAAAGGACTACCTGGAACCAGGACAAGGAGAGGGGAGACCCTTCCCACCTGGGCCAGACAAGGAGGAACAGAGCTAAACCCAAGTCCCTGGTTCTCAGGCCTCCTGCCCTGACAGGAACACCCAAATCCCCCATGGGACAGTGGAAAAGACAGTCCAGTCCAGGTCCTGACCAAGGGTTTCTGGATCCGCCAGGCACCACTGAGGATGCCTTTCAAATCACAGGGGCAGCAAGGAGCAATCTGAGCGAAACCCACACCAGACTGGGAAGGACCTTGCAGGCTTTTCCCCTGCTAACAGTGACTGTGGTGTGTCTGGCAGCCACTGGCTCCAGGAACGTTGCACTTTATTACTGGGGACACAGATGGGAAGCCCTATTTGCAGAGCCCTGATCCTGTGCTTCAAAGGCACTGCCCCCAGAAACATCTGCTGAGGGCTCTTGGTCTTCATTCCCCAGCAAACAAGCACGTGTGGCTCACCCACCAGGGCTGTCTGCAGCAGGCTGATGGCTCGCTTCTTCTCCTCCACTTCCAGCTTCAGCCTCATGATGGAGCTGGTGACCTCCGTGGCAACAGCCGAGGCGTGCTCCAAGTGAGCCAGCTCCTCTTCCGAGAGGAGACCCTGCCACAGCGGGGAAAAAATACGATTAAAAGGTCAAAAGGACCACCTGGAACCAGGACAAGGAGAGGAGAGACCCTTCCCATCAGGGTCTTGCATCACCTCTCACTTCAGGACTCACCTCCCGCTGCGTGGCCGAGGCAGCTGATCTGGGCCTCTCCTGTTCCGACTTCTCCATCTCATCCAGGAAACTGATGATGCTTTGGAGCTTGGCCTCCGAGAGCAGGGCCCCATCCTCGGGGACCCCCGGGGAGTGGTTCAGTTTCCCAAACTTCTCCAAGTTATCAGCAGTCAGGGAATTGGAGCTGGGTTCCTGCTGGGGCAGACACAGCTGCGAATGAGCACCCAGGGGAAGGCTCGGGAGGAAGAGGTGCTGGCTCTTCTCCATCACTGCAGCCCAGTCCTCCCACTGCACCCCAGTAACCAGCCCTGATCCCCTGGGCTGACCCCACTCCCACCACAGCCCTCACATGGTTTTGTTCCTCCTTGTGGATGCCCAAGCCCTGGCTGCACCAAACCCCTCTGCTGCCTTCTCTGGCAGTGAACCAGTACCAGTGTTGGTACTGGTCTCACCCTCCACCACCCAGCAAGTACTGGGAGAAGACAGCCCAGGAGAACCTGCTCTGACCAGGCAGCCGTCGCTGTCTGAGGGTGGATGCAACCAGCCTCATCCCTCTGCTTACCCCGTCTACCCAGGCATATCTGTCCTTCTTGAAGAGCTTCGGTGGGGGCAGCAGCTCTGGCTCTTCTTCCAACAGCCTGAGCGTGTCCAGCAGCTCATTGAGGGTGACCTTGGACTGAGCCCTGCTGACAGCAGTCACCACCGTCTCCAGATCCTCACCACCCGTCTCTCTGGAGCTCACGTCCTAGAGGAGAAGACAACTTACTTTGCAGCACAAGTGTGTAACGGATCTCCCCAGGAGTCAACAAAGGCTCCAAACCACCCCGGCCAGAAGCCCCATGAGGTAAAGCCAGACTCACCTGCAGTTCATCCTCTGCCCCGGGGTCCCGTGAGGGCACAGAGCTGGGGTCTGCAAGGCCACTTTCTTCTGGCTCCGCAGCTACTGGGTGGAAATTGGCCTCTGCAGGAACCAGACTGTTCTCAGGCACTTGCTACAACCACCAGCCCCTTCAAAGCAGCTCCCCAGAGCGAGAACCGCTCCTCCATCCTCCTCCTCCTCCCTCACGTCACACTCTGCTCCAAAAGCATCAGTGACCTGCAGAGGGGACTCACCAGCGTTATTGGCTTTGGTGACACTGCTGGCTGGACTGAGGTTCCTTGCAGAAGCAGGTTTGGCAGGCTTCTTCTTTGCTACCCTTCTGCTCTCCTTCACCAGCGCAAGCTCTTCTTCTGCCAACCGCTTTGCGTCCAAAGCCTTTTGGGCCCTTTTCTGGTGCAGTTCCTGTAGGGACAGACAAGCCATCAGCATCCTGGCCCAGCACAGAGTGTGCTTTACCATATACCTGCACTGCTTTAAGTGTTTAACAAGGGCCTGAGAGACAGCAACAACCCACAAACGTGCTGCTGAAGGGTCAACAGGGACAACCCTAGGGAAAGGGAAGGCACAGGAACAACAGCTCTGCTCTGTGCTGCTCTGAGCAGAGGGGAGGTGGTCGCCAGGGTCTTGCCAGCTCCACGTGTGAACAGGACCTGCTCACATGTCCCTGTGCAGTGTCCTTTGCTGCTCCATAAAGGGCCTCCAAATCCTCTGGGCCGAGCACCGCACAGCGCAGCGATGCCACAGTGCCCAGGGGGGCTGCCTTAGCCAAGGTTTGGAAAGTCACTTAAGGCACAAACACGTGCTCTCAAGGCTGTTGCAGCGTTTTGCCGTCCTCCTGCTGCTCACTGCTGTGTCTCCCTGACACCCCTCCAATGAAACACGATTCCATTTAGGGCAAAGAGAAATTGGGGCTTTAAAAAAAATTCTTCAGTTACACTGCAAGCCAACACGCAACTCCCCATAGTCTGTGCCAGCCCCTCGTCTGTGCCCCAGGAGCAGAGGGAGCTGCAAGAACAGGGTGAAGACGACGAGGTGCTTCCTGCCCACCCTGGAGGGTCCCCCTTCCCGAGGAGGGTCCCCCTTCCCAGGGCACTCTCATCCTCGGTCACTCCGAGGAGCTGCAGCTCCAGTCTCCCTGTTTCAACGTGGTCACCCTTTCCCCGAGAACTAGATCGAAATCAGCCCCGTCTTCGCAAGTGCCGGAGGAGCTGCCAGGGCTTGGCAGGAGCACAACGGAAAACCGCTCCATGGCACCTCCGTGTCCACGGGGAGCACTCCATTTCCAAGGCTGGCTCTAACTCTGCTCCACGCAAAGCCCCAAGAGACGCAGAAGAGAGGCCCTGTGGCTGCCTCACAAGAAGATGCCAACAAGCTGGTCTCCAGCAGGCCTTGCCCTGTCCCTACCTGGATGGCAGCACGGCGGGCCAGACGCGCCTTCTCCTCTCGGATCTTCCGCCGTTCCTCATCCTTTTTCTCAAGCAAATCCAGGATATTCCCTTCCTCCATCCGTTGCTGCCTTTCCTTCCAGAGAGGAGGGTCAGAACGTTACTGAGAGCTCTCCAGCACCCACCACCCACAGCAGAAAAGGAAAGGGCACACCACACCTCAGGTCACCCCATACCCAGGCTTTCCATCCCCCCAATCCTCCCCTCCGTGCAGGTAAAGAGTCCTCCAAAAAAGCTCCACTTTAGAACAGCTTATTTTCTTTAGAAACTAAACGTAATTATTAGTCATCTGGGTCTGAAACCACCAAGGAGACAAGGCTTAAAAATAGACTGTCACATGCAAGAGTTATGGCACTCTTCGTTATTGGGATAAATAATTAAACACAAAGAAACACAAATAGCTGCAGATGCCTCGTCACTCTCTAATGAGCCACTCGTTACCGATTCGCTACGACGAGCCGAGACAGGGTATCCCTCCTCTGGCCACGAGCGTGTCTGAGACAATAAGAATTCAGCAGGATTTGGGCTGCTACTGCCACGCGTCCGCCTGCTCCCAGGGCCGTGCAGGGCTGAGCCCAGGGGCTCCTGGCCTGAACCCCCCTCTGGAACCAAAGCCATCCTTCCCCCTCCATGGCCACACACCTCTGCAGGGACAGGACCCTCCCCGGCTCCCTTGACCACGAGGAGCTGGCTAGATGCAAAGCCAAGGTCTCCTCAGGTCTTGGTTGGAGGGTCTGGTGACTAAAGGGACACAAAATCCCTGGCCAGCGAGGCGAGTGGGGACAGCAGGGTGTCCCCAGGGTCTGTGCTACGAGGCCAAGGACAGGACTGACCTCTCTTTTGGAAGCCAGCAGGCGCTCCAGAGCCGCTGCTCCCGCCCTGCGCCGCTGCGAGTGGCGTCGGTACCAACGTTGGATGGTGACGGCGGCCAAATTCACCCGCTGGATGAACCTGGGGGGAGAGAGAGGGTCAGCGTGGACCCCGTGTCCTCCTGGGCCACCAGCTGGGCAGCACCACCCTGTCCCGCCGTAGCAGGACACCGGGACCACTGTCCCCCCACACCCTGACTCAACAAGACCCTTTCCCAAGCTGACTTTTGGGGTGGGAGGAACTTGTCCCTTTGATGAGGCCAACTCTCAGCACAGAACCGAGTCACGGGAAGGGTAAAAAGCCACTTGAAAGTGCACAAAGAGGGGCCCCTTCCCAAATCTGGAGCCCCACAGGACACAGAACAGACCTGCAGCAGCTCACCCCTCCATCTGGCACCCTCTTCCCACCAGCTCCTCCTCACCTCTCTGCCTCCTCCTCCGTCACCTCCTTCCTCCGGGGCAGGCTGCTGTTGTTGTTGCGGGTCATGATGTTGTTGCTGGAGAAATTCTTCTGAGATTTCACAAAGCTGCTGCTTTCACCGTCCTCGTTTGAGGTGGCTTTGACAACGTTGCTAAGGCAGAAGATGAAGCTACTTGGTACCATCCTGCCCCATCAGCACATGAGTGCAGGGTCAGCCCAGCCTCCGAGCCAGGACCTCACCACACTTACTTGAGGGAGCTGGGTGCCTGGTTGGAGCTTTTGGGCGCAGGACCCTTCTCGGTGGTGGAGTAGTTGTTGTGCACCATGGTGGTGACACAGTTGCCCATCGCGCCCTTGTTGCTCCTGTTGTGGAGAGAAGACAAGGTGTTGGGACTCACTGGATCCAAAAGGGACGGTGTGCACCGACGACAGATGCTCGGTGTTGCAACCCTCAACCCAACCATGACCATATCCAGAGTGTCCCCAAGGCAAGGAGCAGGTGGGCTCTCACAAGTGATTGGGGAGCTCTCTAGAGCTTGCTCCTCGGGAGCCATTCCCTGACACACAGACAGACAGACAGACCAACCCCAAGCAGACCTAACAGCCTGCTCTTCAGGCTATTCTACACACAACCTTGGCTTAAGTCTCTCCCAACCCTGGAGGGTTTAAATTTTACTCTTTCCCAAAGCAAGAGCAGCCTCTCCCACACATACATCAAGCTCCTGTGGAGCTTCCAGGCCTGTCCTGGCCAGCCTGGCACACCACCATCAGTTTGCCCCACACTTATTCCCCGTTTCCTGACAGAAGCCAAGCACTGGCCCCCTCCTTCTCTGCCCAGGTGTTTTCTCAGTGTAGTTCCTCCCAACACCACTCCTACCTGTTGTTGGCAGTGAAGTTGGCTGCCAGGAGCACGGTGGCTTCTTTCCTCCTCATGCCCACTGGTGGCTCAACACCACGGGAGCCAGAGGGGCCCGGGAACACTCGTGGTTGATCGTCCTGTCACAGAGCCAGCGGGAGTAAGGGTAGGAAAGCACCAACCCCACGTCCTCAAACACCACCCTCTTCCTTCACCAGCCAGTTTCTCCCCCATACAAGAAGCCTCTGTTCCACAGCTCGAGGCTTTGCCTCCACCAGAAGCACGGAGGTGATGGGCCAAAAGCCCTGGCCCACAGACAAGCATCAAGGCTAGAGAACCAGGTGAGCACTTTGGCCATTCAAACTGCGCCAGCTTTGACTACAGACTGAGGAAGGACCAGCCTGGCCATCACAGATCCTTGGGTCTTAGGAAACCCTCCCACTCCACCAAACCCAGCCAACCCCTCAGGCAGACAGAGGAAATTTTACCCACCCACCCCAGGAGGCCACCGTCCTCACCAAGATGTTCCACGTGGTTTTCTTTTCCGGGGAGGTTTTGCTCAGACTCGCCGCCTTCTTTCTTCCCCCAGAACCGCTCTCAAGGAAGGTCAGGAAGTCTCCCGTCTGCTCTGAGCTTTTAGCCCCAACCCAGGGAAGGCAGAGAGGAGGAAGAGAACACGTGTTCAGGAGTTAATATTGCATGCAGACACGCGGCAACGCGGCAGCGACAGTGGGGTTCGCATCCTGCACCGGCTGCTTCACGCTCTGATCGCGGCAGGGCACTCTGACAACACAGAGCCGAGGCACATCTACCGCCTGCCATGGCAATACAGAGGGGAAAAAGGACAGAGAATCCTTCCACAGCCATGAAATCCACAAATGATTCGGTTTTATGCAGAGCTTTAGATTTCAGCCTGACACGCAGAAATAGAATATAAAAAGGAATGAGCACAGCGCAACAAAAGGACGGAAAATCATGATTCAGAGGCAGCCCTAGGAGGGCACTGGAGACAGAAGGACTTTTTCTCTCCTACCACAGTCCAGCTATGGTCTGGAGGGTCCAGGAGGGGCTGGTGTAATTGAATGGTCACGTCACTTGGAATTAAACTGAGTGTCTTTTGTGACAGAGCCACAGAAATACACTCTATTTCCCCAAACCTTAATCAAGTGACTTCCCCTCCAAAAAAAAAACCAAACAAAAACCCCGTCCTTGGCTTTCCAAGGCCAGGTTATAACCCCCGATGTGTATGACAGAGCTTAATGCATGTTTTTGAAAGGCTCTGGGTTCCCTCCCAGCATGAGAGAGGTCAGACAGACAGGTGGGGTTTCACCCAGTCCCACCCAGGGGACAGACAGACACGTGTCGGTGGCTGGAGCTGTACCTGTGGGTGCTGTTCACCCACAGACAGGTGGGGTTTCACCCAGTCCCACCCAGGGGACAGACGGACACGTGTCGGTGGCTGAAGCTGTACCTGTGGGTGCTGTTCACCCGCTGGTTGACCTGGGTGGTGCTGTTGGACCTCCGGAGGTTGTTCATTGCCCGGGATCCCGCATCGTCCTGCGGAGGAGAGAGCTAAATTCAGCAGAGATGCTAAGGAGAAGCACGGGCAGGCAGAGCTGGGATGCCTGGCCTAGACAGGCTTCCCCCGTGAATCAGGCAGCCTAAAATAGCACCGCTGGTGGTGCTACCCCTCCACCCCCTTCAACACAGCCCTGACACGATGTTTCCGCTATCCCCGCGGCTGCCAACCTCTCCTTGAGGCAGGGAGCAATGACACCTCGCTCCCTCTCGGGCTCCTGTGCTGCTGAGCCAGCAGGAACGGGCTCATCTGTGAGAGCTCCCCAGCCAAGGAGGGCTGGGATCGTTACCTGCCCTGGGAATGAGCACGGGGGAAGGCTGCCAAAACAGCAGGGATTACTCAGCAAAGAGGGCAGGGACTCTCCGCTACTGGATCTTGACAGAGCCCTAAAAGTACCTGGGGCTCATTCACTCTGCTGAAAAAACACTCATAGAAACCCTCACTCTGCAAGACCTCAAGAGTCCAGAGCTCCCGCTGACCCCAGAGGGAATGGAGGGTGCTCAGCAACGAGCAGGGTAGGCCCGAAAACAACACAGCATCCAGCAGAAGATACCAAGAACTCAGGAATTTCTGGGCAAGGAAGGGAAGGGTGAAGCCTGATGCTTCCCTGCTTGCCCTTCTGTGTATGTCAACAGGTTGAGAAGGGACCTGACGAGCAGCCGATGGTTGAGGATGATCAGATTTGGAGAGACAGCACAGCACTGCAGCACCCAGAGCTGCAGCACTGAGTAGCACCTGGACCAGGCAGATTCTCCCCTCCCGAAGGCGGTGTGGCTGCTCTCCATAAACACCCAGCCACACCACATGCTCCCGGGGGGG
>NW_015090778.1:134793-138014 GCF_001431845.1 Calidris pugnax | reverse complement strand
CGGGTTGATGTAGTGCTGGGAGGTCTGGTTTAGTGATGATGCTCCTTGTTTGTTGTGTGGGTGTCTATTTTTGTCAGTTAGGTTGACGGTTGGACAAGATGATCTTTAAGGTCCCTTCCAACCTAGAAGATTCTGTGATTCTGTGATCCCACAGGTATCTCCTGCCCCAAGCAGGAGGAGGGATGAAGGACCTCGACCACCCAGGACTCACCAGAGCGTTCCTCTTTGGTTTTCCATCGGTGGTGACGGAGATGGAGCGCGCCATGTGCTTGGCGGGAGAGGCGCTGCTGGGGCGCCGCAAGACCGGCACCGGGAGGCCCGTCAGGCTCAGATCCACGCTGCCGGAACCGGTGCCCTGGAAGGAGGAGCTGCTGCGGGTGCTCTTCATGCTCGAGCAGAGAGATGGGGCCCCTGGAAGCACAGCAGAGGGGGAGAAGTGAAGGCACAGAGAGCACATTCAGCCTCGTGCGGCAAGGAAACCGCGCGCTCCGCTCCCGGCTCTGTCCTACAAACGCCAGCGCACAGAGACGTCACCATTTTCAAGTGGGACAAAACACCTTCCTCTGTATTCCCACACGACACAAGTATTCCCAACCTGAACACAAGGCCTGCAGAGGCTCCAGGAGAACTCCTCACAGTGCCTGGCACCAGCAGCCATCTCCTCACTGCTTTGACCTAACGCCCTGACCGGCCAGCCCACGTCCTGCTTGCCCCATTTAGGGGCTGGGGATCTCTCATCAAAGCCAGCAGATGATTAAGACAGGAGAAAAGCCCCACTCCCCACACTCTTTCACTCCATACGGTGGCTGCCAGAAGATCACGCAAGCCCAGAAGAGCCCCTTCTGCTCAGGCTGGGGGTTCAGCTCACCCTGCACCCTGAAGAAGCAACTGGGCAGCTCCTGAGGGATCATTTCCCCCCACACACACACTCCCAGTCTCTGCCAAGCAGCTGTTCAGAAGCAGCCATGCCCTCTCCACGGGCGCAGGGAGAGCTGACCCCCCTTCCCAGCTCGGGAGGTGACACGCTCCCTGCTTTACTCCTTTTTGTTTCCTCCTGCCACAGCTTTGAGCCAGGAGCTGTCACTGTCCCCAGGGAAACACCACTGTGACATCGCTTTATTTATTTACACGCTGCTACCCAAACCATCCCCAAACCAAGCTTCCCCCAGCGGGTCTGGTTTCACCCCTTCCTTGAGGCTCCACCGAGGAGGACCTTGGCAATGCCTTCGCCTCACACAACCCGGGTAAACAAAGGGCTCTCGATGGAAACCACTGGGAAAACAGGCCACCAGCTCAGAATCAAGGCACGGGACACCCAGAGCCAGGCACAGGCTGCAGATCAAAGCCCAGACCCCCAGCCTCCCAGGCCCAGGACCCCCCAGGCACTCATCTCCAAGATCCCAGGGCTGCTCAGGCTGCTAAGCCCTAAGGCTCAGGACCCAATCAAAGCCCAGACCCCCAGCCTCCCAGGCCTAGGACCCCCCAGGCCCTGATCACCAAGCTCTCAGGGCTGCTCAGGCTGCCAAGCCCTAAGGCTCAGGACCCTCCCAAGGCCCAGGACCCTCCCAGACCCCCCAGAATCCCAAGGCCCTGGCCTCCAAGCTCCCAGGTGCAGGATACCCCAGGATGCTCTCAGGTCCAGGACCCCAAAACCTCAAGGCCCATGACCCTCCCAGTACCCCCAAAATGCTAAAGCCCTGACCTTTAAGCTCCCACACACAGGATGCCCCAGGAACCTCTCAGACCCAGAACCTTCCAGATCCCAAGGCCCAGGACCCTCCCAGACCCCCCCAAATCCCAAGCCCCTGGCCTTTAAGCTCCCACACACAGGATACCCTCAGGCCCAGGCCCCCAAATCCCAAGGCCCAGGCCCCTCAGGCCCCTCTGCCCAGAACCCCAACCCCCAAAGCACACAGGGCCAGGCACAGGCTGCACATCAAAGCCCAGACCCCCAGCCTCCCAGGCCCAGGACCCCCCAGGCACTCATCTCCAAGATCCCAGGGCTGCTCAGGCTGCTAAGCCCTAAGGCTCAGGACCCACCCAAGGCCCAGGACCCTCCCAGACCCCCCAGAATCCCAAGGCCCTGGCCTCCAAGCTCCCAGGTGCAGGATACCCCAGGATGCTCTCAGGTCCAGGACCCCAAAACCTCAAGGCCCATGACCCTCCCAGTACCCCCAAAATGCTAAAGCCCTGACCTTTAAGCTCCCACACACAGGATGCCCCAGGAACCTCTCAGACCCAGAACCTTCCAGATCCCAAGGCCCAGGACCCTCCCAGACCCCCCCAAATCCCAAGCCCCTGGCCTTTAAGCTCCCACACACAGGATACCCTCAGGCCCAGGCCCCCAAATCCCAAGGCCCAGGCCCCTCAGGCCCCTCTGCCCAGAACCCCAACCCCCAAAGCACCCCCCAGAAACCCAGAACCCCCCCAAGCAGGAGGGGCAACACGGGTGAGGGACTCCAAGCACCGAGAAGGGCCGGGGCTTGGGGCCGAGGCCTTAGTCCTGGCCCCCGGCCTCACCTCAGGTGAGGCCGGGGGCCAGGACTAAGGCCTCGGCCCCAAGCCCCGGCCCTTCTCGGTGCTTGGAGTCCCTCACCCGTGTTGCCCCTCCTGCTTGGGGGGGTTCTGGGTTTCTGGGGGGTGCTTTGGGGGTTGGGGTTCTGGGCAGAGGGGCCTGAGGGGCCTGGGCCTTGGGATTTGGGGGCCTGGGCCTGAGGGTATCCTGTGTGTGGGAGCTTAAAGGCCAGGGGCTTGGGATTTGGGGGGGTCTGGGAGGGTCCTGGGCCTTGGGATCTGGAAGGTTCTGGGTCTGAGAGGTTCCTGGGGCATCCTGTGTGTGGGAGCTTAAAGGTCAGGGCTTTAGCATTTTGGGGGTACTGGGAGGGTCATGGGCCTTGAGGTTTTGGGGTCCTGGACCTGAGAGCATCCTGGGGTATCCTGCACCTGGGAGCTTGGAGGCCAGGGCCTTGGGATTCTGGGGGGTCTGGGAGGGTCCTGGGCCTTGGGATCTGGAAGGTTCTGGGTCTGAGAGGTTCCTGGGGCATCCTGTGTGTGGGAGCTTAAAGGTCAGGGCTTTAGCATTTTGGGGGTACTGGGAGGGTCATGGGCCTTGAGGTTTTGGGGTCCTGGACCTGAGAGCATCCTGGGGTATCCTGCACCTGGGAGCTTGGAGGCCAGGGCCTTGGGATTCTGGGGGGTCTGGGAGGGTCCTGGGCCTTGGG
>NW_015090778.1:118717-126016 GCF_001431845.1 Calidris pugnax | reverse complement strand
GTCCAGGACCCCAAACCCTCAAGGCCCATGACCCTCCCAGTACCCCCAAAATGCTAAAGCCCTGACCTTTAAGCTCCCACACACAGGATGCCCCAGGAACCTCTCAGACCCAGAACCTTCCAGATCCCAAGGCCCAGGACCCTCCCAGACCCCCCAGAATCCCAAGGCCCTGGCCTCCAAGCTCCCAGGTGCAGGATACCCCAGGATGCTCTCAGGTCCAGGACCCCAAAACCTCAAGGCCCATGACCCTCCCAGTACCCCCAAAATGCTAAAGCCCTGACCTTTAAGCTCCCACACACAGGATGCCCCAGGAACCTCTCAGACCCAGAACCTTCCAGATCCCAAGGCCCAGGACCCTCCCAGACCCCCCCAAATCCCAAGCCCCTGGCCTTTAAGCTCCCACACACAGGATACCCTCAGGCCCAGGCCCCCAAATCCCAAGGCCCAGGCCCCTCAGGCCCCTCTGCCCAGAACCCCAACCCCCAAAGCACCCCCCAGAAACCCAGAACCCCCCCAAGCAGGAGGGGCAACACGGGTGAGGGACTCCAAGCACCGAGAAGGGCCGGGGCTTGGGGCCGAGGCCTTAGTCCTGGCCCCCGGCCTCACCTCAGGTGAGGCCGGGGGCCAGGACTAAGGCCTCGGCCCCAAGCCCCGGCCCTTCTCGGTGCTTGGAGTCCCTCACCCGTGTTGCCCCTCCTGCTTGGGGGGGTTCTGGGTTTCTGGGGGGTGCTTTGGGGGTTGGGGTTCTGGGCAGAGGGGCCTGAGGGGCCTGGGCCTTGGGATTTGGGGGCCTGGGCCTGAGGGTATCCTGTGTGTGGGAGCTTAAAGGCCAGGGGCTTGGGATTTGGGGGGGTCTGGGAGGGTCCTGGGCCTTGGGATCTGGAAGGTTCTGGGTCTGAGAGGTTCCTGGGGCATCCTGTGTGTGGGAGCTTAAAGGTCAGGGCTTTAGCATTTTGGGGGTACTGGGAGGGTCATGGGCCTTGAGGTTTTGGGGTCCTGGACCTGAGAGCATCCTGGGGTATCCTGCACCTGGGAGCTTGGAGGCCAGGGCCTTGGGATTCTGGGGGGTCTGGGAGGGTCCTGGGCCTTGGGATCTGGAAGGTTCTGGGTCTGAGAGGTTCCTGGGGCATCCTGTGTGTGGGAGCTTAAAGGTCAGGGCTTTAGCATTTTGGGGGTACTGGGAGGGTCATGGGCCTTGAGGTTTTGTGGAGGGGAAGAAGCTTTGGGTCAGAGGGAAGAAGCTTTGGGGCAGGGGGTGGGGGAAGAAGCTGTGGGGCAGAGGGGAGAAGCTGTGGGGCAGGGATGCCGGGGAGAAGCTATGGGGCAGAGGGAAGAAGCTGTGGGGCAGGGATGGGGGAGAGAAGCTATGGGGCAGAGGGGAGAAGCTGTGGGGCAAGCTCCAGCAACGGCGCAGGAAGAATTGACAAGTTGCCCAGCCCCGAGCGTGGGGTTTATTGGTGGGTCCCGGCCCCAGTGGGGACAGCGCCTTCTCCCACCCCAGCCCCACAGCCACCAAGCCGGGGGGGACGCCGGGGACAGCGGGTCACCCAGGAGCACCCCACGGCCGTGCCTGGGGTCCCCAAAGCACCCCCCAGCTCAGCCCCAGTGGGCACTGGCTGCCCGGTGTCCCCCCTGACAGCCCAGCAAAAAAAGACAGTGAAAGGGACATTATCATCTTATTAAAGGCCTGGCCCCCGCGGCCATTTCACACCCCGCGTCCCCCTCACAGCCCCTTCCCTGCTTTTCCCTGGGGTGCTGCAGGGGCAGCTGGGGGGTCCCCATCCCCACCGAGCCTGGTGCAGGGCGGCGGAGTAGCCCCCATGGGGCGATGGCACAAGAGGCCCCGCAGGGAGGGAGGGCAAAGTCCCTGCAGCCCCCCTTCCCCGGGAGCCCAAACAGCAGCTACACGTTGAGGAAGGCGAAGGCCGATGGCTGCCGGCTGCCCTCTGCGTCCCTCTGCCCGTCCTGGGGCTGGGACAGCGTCCGCGGTTGCGTTGGCGAAGAGTCCGGGCAGAGCATGGCTCCGGGACGTGCCACCAGCTCCATGCCAGCGAAGAGGGACAGGCTGCAGGAGGGCACCGTCTCCCCCGCCAGCCTGCTGGCTGCCTCCCCCTCGGCGGGCACCGCGGCCCCGGGCTGCCCGTGGGTCTCCGCTTCCACCCCTTGCTCCTCGCCCCGGGCTCGCGTGGGCACGGGGAGCGGGGCGGCGCTGAGGGGGGTGAGGATGCTCTCGCCTGCCAGGGGGGGGATGTCCGTCAGCAGGTCCCCGGTGCACGGGGCTGAGCCCGCGGGGAGGGCAGAGGGGTCCGAGGGCGGGTGGGTGCTCTTCGGGGAGGGCTGGCCCCTACAGAGAGCCTCGAACTGCCGCAGGATCTGGGAAAAGAGAGGGATAAACGGGAGTGAGAGCGGCGTTGGGAATCACAGAATCACAAAATCACAGAATCTTCTAGTTGGAAGGGACCTTAAAGATCATCTTGTCCAACCGTCAACCTCACTGACAAAAATAGACACCCACACAACAAACAAGGAGCATCATCACTAAACCAGACCTCCCAGCACTACATCAACCCGGCTTTTGAACACCTCCAGGGATGGTGCCTCAACCACCTCCCTGGGCAGCCCATTCCTGGGAGAAGCAGACAATTCCCATCCCTCTGGGACATGGATCTCCCCTGGGGCAACTTGAGGCCATTTCCTCTTGTCCTGTTGCCTGTGACTTGAGAAAAAAGACCGACCCCCACCTCTCTACACCCTCCTTGGGGTCTTGGCCCTGTCACCTTTTTCCCAGCGCCGGGGATCAGCCCCGGTGTCCCCTCCCGTGGCTCAGCCTTGTCTCCTGGGGAGGGAGCATCACCCCCTCCAAGCTCTCCGTTCCTGGGAGAAGCAGACAATTTCCATCCCTCTGGGACGTGGACGGAACCATTCCCAAGAGCTGGGTGTTCCCAGAGCTCATAGAATCATAGAATGGTCTAGGTTGGAAGAGACCCTTGGGATCATCGAGTCCAACCATCTCCCCTACTCTACAAAGTCCTCCCCTACACCATGTCCCTCAGCACTGCATCTAAACGGCCCTTAAACACAGCCAGGGATGGGGACTCCACCCCCTCCCTGGGCAGCCTGTTCCAATGCCCGACCACTCTTTCGGTGAAAAATTCCTTCCTAATGTTCAGTCTAAACCTCCCCTGTTGGAGCTTGAAGCCATTCCCTCTCGTTCTGTCACTAATTACCTGTGAGAAGAGACCAGCACCAACCTCTCTACAGTGTCCTTTCAAGTAGTTGTAGAGAGTGATGAGGTCTCCCCTCAGCCTCCTCTTCCTCATACTAAACAGTCCCAACTCCCTCAGCCGCTCCTCAGACGATTTGTTTTCCAGCCCCCTCACCAGCTTCGTTGCCCTCCTCTGCACTCGCTCCAGCACCTCCAGATCTCTCTTGGATTGAGGTGCCCAAAACTGGACACAATACTCCAGGTGTGGCCTCACCAGTGCTGAGTACTGGGGCACAATCCCCTCCCTACTTCTGCTGGTCACACTATTTTTGAGATGGGCAGACCCTGCCCCGGTGAGATGACACAGGGAGGTCCCCGAGAGTCACCTTGGTTGCTCGGTTGGCCACGGGGCCGGGGCTGCCTTGGCTGAGCTGCTGCAGGTGCTGCCGAGTCCCGGCGAAGATCTGATCCAGGGAGAGCAGGTCGGAGCACATGAGGGAGGAGATGGCACACATGGACCTCTGCGGGGAGGAGAGCGCGGCTGAGCCCATCAGGCACCGAAACGCCACGATTTGGTGGCACTTCTTCCCCCTTCCCTCCACCCTGTGCCTCCCACCACCCCAGGCACACGTGGGTGGCACACAAGGGACTGTCCCTCCTGCACTCACCATGCGGACGCTGTCACTAGGGTCCTCCAGAGCCCGGCTGAGCAGCTCCAGCACCACCTCGCAGTTCAGCAGCCCACACCTGGACAAGGGGAAGGGGTTACGGCTGTGACAGCCGCAGGCAGCACCCCGAGCCCCAGGAATGGGCAGCACCCTGTGCCACAGGAGGACACAGCACCCCAAGCCCCAGGAGCGGGCATCAGCCCTCCCACCTGGCACCATTTTGGCCCCAGAGGTCCAGGAAAAGGCAGCCAGGGGGGTGAGAAGGGATCAGGCTGCCCCTCAAAGCCCCCCCCAGAGCTCCCCGCCCGGCCCCACAGCACCCACGGGTCCCCAAGAGTGTCTCCCTCAGGCACTTACTCCTTGACAAACTGCTGTGCTTCCTCCCTGGTGAGGAAGACCCTGGCGCCGCGGGTCAGCGCCGACACCAGGCTCACCTCTCGCACGCAGTCGCCCAGGCTGTCAGCGTCCACCCTGCTCGGGGAGATACCTTGGTGGGGACAGGGGGACAACCCTGCTCCTTCCTGGGGACCCCCCCACCCTCCTGTGAGCAAGCAGTCCCTCCTCATTAGGTCCCCTCATTAGCTCCCCTGCCTGTGGGGTGGAGGGGAGCTGGGAGGCCAAGCACCCTGGGAGGAATCCAGCCCAGCAGCACCAGAGGACTCAAATTAATGGTGTGGGAAAACAAGGACACCGTTCCTAGAGACAAGAGAAGCATCTCAGAAGGTTCCCAGGGGAAGGAGAGCAACCCACAGCCCCATCCTCACCTCTCGGCCACGTGGGTCAGCTCCCTGCTGGCCCCGGAGTGGCTGTCGCTGCCCGATTTGCTGCAGGAATCCGAGGCGCGACTCAACTCGCCGTTGCCCTGCGAGGAGTCCTGGGAGCTGTGCCCGCTGTCCGCCTCCTCCCAGCCTCCCCCGGCCAGCCCCGGCTGGTGTCTCACTGCAGGGACAGCAGCAAGGAGGTGCTGACCCCCAGTACCTCGCAAAGACCCTCGCCAGGTCCTCCCCCAGCAGCCACCGGCCGCCTCAGCCCAGTGGTTGGGGGACATACCTCGGGTGCCGTGCGTTGTGGTGGCTGCTGGTGGCTTCACAGCTCCAGCCACACTCCTGGTGGGAGAGGGGGCTCTCACGGGCTGGTAGGTGTCCTCCTGGAGCTCCCTGCGGTGGGGCCGGGGTCCCTCTGGGGAGGGGAGCACAGCGTGGGCCACCGCTTCGGCCGCTCGCTGGATGGTGCTGAGCAGGGCTTCTCCCGTCGAAGCTGGGGAAAAGCCAAGGTGTCAGGGGCTTCCCAACGGAGCTCCAGCCCAGCCCCCGGGCACCCACCACCCCTCAGGGAGTCACAGGGGACAGCAAGAACCTGCCAGCAGAGAGGAGCAGCTCTGGCAGCCAGGCTCCAGGCACAGCCCGGGCTTTTGGATGGATGAGGGGAGTGAAGAAAAGCTGGGAGGTGCAAGCCATGGGGCACAAGGCAGCTCCTGTGTCCCTGTCACACCTCCCAGCAAGGAAGGAGCACCCCACTGGTAGCCCCACGGCCGTGCCACCAGCCCCAGCACCCATCAGATGGCTTAGGAAAGGGGAGAGCTGCAAAGGGTGCAGTGGGGTCTCCTCTGAGCCACCCAGAAACACTCACCAAGAGAGAAACACCCACCGAGAGAGCTGGCAACCAGGTTACAGGTCTTGGAACACCAGGAGCCTGGTCTAACCCCAGGCAGGACCCCCGGGGGTGGGGTGTCACAGGGCACAGGCAGGGCAGTACGGAGCAGGGGACCCCCAGGGGGTGAGGGGCAGCACCAGGCGAGGGCAGAACTTACCGGAGCCGCTTTTCTCACCGCTGAAGCCAAATCCTTGCAAGGAGCCACAGGGCCCAGGGCTGGAGCCCATACCTGGGGGAGGCACGAAGCCCGTTCAGAGGGAGAAAAAGGAATTCAGGGTCCCCCTCTGCTGCTGTTTGTCCCCCTCGTAAGCACAAGGGAGGGCTTGGGGCAGCCAGGAGGAGCTGGGGTGCAGGGCAGGGTACCGAGAGGAGAAGAGGAGCTAAGGGCAGCCTGTCCCTCTGCTCCCAGGGGCATGTTTTTCCCTCTAACACAGCACCTTGCAGCGTGCTCTGGCCAGAGCTGTGGGACACCCCCAGTGAGCAGAGCTGGGGCCTGCAGTGGGGCAGGGACAGCAGCCAGGCGCTTGTCACCGGGGCCTGTGACACCCTGCCCTCACCCCCCAACAGCCCCCCTGGCCAGCAGACCCTCTGCAGACCCACAGCTACAGCTGAAAGGACCATCCCAGAGTTGCCAGCACTTACCCGTGGGAGGCAGGGGACGGGCAGGCAGCGCAGAAGGCTGGGGGAGCGGCGCATCCGAAAAGAGAACGCTGGCCAAGTCCTGCCGAGAGAGAAAGCAGAGTGGGCAGAGGGTTGGGGAGCGCTGGGGACCTCAGCCAGGCCCCGAGGTGGCAGAGCTGCCCCAGGCAAGGCCCAGCAGTCACAGAATCACAGAATGGTTAGAGTTGGAAGGGACCTTAAAGATCATCCAGTTCCAACCCCCCTGCCCTGGGCAGGGACACCTCCCACCAGCCCAGGTTGCTCCAAGCCCCCTCCAACCTGCCCTTGAACCCCTCCAGGGACGGGGCAGCCACAGCTTCTCTGGGCAACCTGGGCCAGGCTCTCACCACCCTCACAGCAAAGAATTTCTTTTTGGTATCTCACCTAAATCTCCCCTCTTCCAATTTCAAACCGTTCCCCCGTGTCCTGTCGCTGCACTCCCTGACAAAGAGTCCCCTCCCCAGCTCTCCTGGAGCTCCCAGGGGGAACAGGGCAGGAACTCACCTGCGCAGCTGCCCGGACCTTCTGGTTCAAGCTGTTGCCGTGGAGAGGGTCTGGGGGCCCAGAGAACGCTGCAAGGCACGAGGTAAGGAGGGCTGGGGGTCACTCAGCTCCCAGACACGAGGCAGGATGGGGCAAGGACCCCAGGCCCAGCCAGTGCTCGGCCTCTGGAGCAGCCCCCACAGCCTGGGGGGGTTCTCCAGCACCACCCAGGGCTGCTCCCCCACTCTCCAGCCCCAGCTCCCCCCACTCCTCACCCCGTTACCTGCTGCCTCCCGGATGAAGCAGGCGTTCCTCTTCAGCTGCAGCACGAACTGCGGGGAGCCCTGGGCAGAGGCATGCAGCAGGATCTTCAGCACCTGGGGACACGGGGGGGAAAAAACCGAGTGGCGGCCACCCCACCAGCCCCTGGAGATGCCCCCCACCCATGGGGGGAGCCCCACAGCCGCCCCCCGCCCCTTTTCCCCCCCTACCTTCAGCTTGACGTGGCAGGAGCTGCTCTGCAGCCGGTTGAGGAGATACTCCAGCAGGCACTGCCCACTGCCCGGCGACTCGTGGGAGATCTCTGGGGCGGGGGGGTGTTAGGGATCCTGCTCCCCCCACGGGGACCGC
>NW_015090778.1:117469-118658 GCF_001431845.1 Calidris pugnax | reverse complement strand
ACCCCCGGGACCCCCCCAGAAGGATACTGGCGATCTCCTCCAGCAGGTACCCGGGGCAGGGGATGTCGTCGTCGGCCGTTGCCCTGAGCAGCACCGGGAGCTGGAGCGGGGCGAGGAGAAGGGAGAGGGGTGAGAGGCCGCGGGGCCCCGGGCTCTGACAGCACGGAACGGGGGGGAAGTACAGCGATGACATCACGGGTGGGGGAGTCACGTCACGCCCCCAGGCAGCCTCCCACCCCTCCCCGTATCTCCCCCGGCCCGTACCCGGCTCAGGAAACTCAACCGGTCTCGCAGCGGCGCCGCCATGACACCGCCAGCGCCGGCCCTGCCCGGCCCCGAAGCGGCTTCGCGGCTCCGCCCCCCCGGAAGACGGCACAAGCCAATGAGAGCGCGAGATGCTACCGCTCGGCCAGTCAGCGGCGAGGGAGAGCGGAGCTTCGGGCGGAAGCGGCTCTGGAGATTGACGCCGGCGGCAGAAGGGCGAGAGACGGGAAGTAAACAACCGGCGTCTCCGCCAATCGGAGCTGCCGGCGACGAGGGACCAATCAGAAATGGATCTGCGTGGGGATGACCAATCCTCGCTTTCGGCAGGCCGATTCGACTAACCCGAGAAGGCCAAGGGGGACGACCTTCCAAAATCACCCAATCAGAAGCCCAGCGCCCTATCGGCGCGCAGAAGGGGGCGGGGCGTCCGCCGACACCCAATGCGAGGGCGCGGCACTTTGATGAGCGGACTGGCCGACCAATCCCGGTTGATCAGCAATGGCGGCGCCCAGGCCGTGAGGAGGAAGCGGCGGGAGCGGCGGCGGAGATGTCGGGCCGGGGCGTCTGGCTGCGGGCTCGGGCGCGGCTGCGGCGCTTCCCCGCGCTGCTGGCGGGCTGCGGGGAGCAGGTGGGGCCGGGGAGGGGGTGATCGAGGCCGGGGAGAGGGGGGGGAAAGCTCCGGGGGTCCCCCCGGTGCGCCGCTCCGGTTCCCTGTGGTTTCCCCGCAGGCGACGGCCTACGGGCGGTGCGTGGCGGCGGCGGCGGGCGGGACGGCGGAGCTGCGGCGGGACGCCTGCCTGGAGGAATTCAGGGCGCTGCGGGACTGCTTCGCCCGGGCGGTGGGTCCCGGGGGAACCGGGGAGAAACGGGGGCGGCAGGGCCTCGGCCCGCTCTGACCCCCCCGCTCTTTACAGGCCACGGCGGC
>NW_015090778.1:113800-116377 GCF_001431845.1 Calidris pugnax | reverse complement strand
AAACAACCGGCGTCTCCGCCAATCGGAGCTGCCGGCGACGAGGGACCAATCAGAAATGGATCTGCGTGGGGATGACCAATCCTCGCTTTCGGCAGGCCGATTCGACTAACCCGAGAAGGCCAAGGGGGACGACCTTCCAAAATCACCCAATCAGAAGCCCAGCGCCCTATCGGCGCGCAGAAGGGGGCGGGGCGTCCGCCGACACCCAATGCGAGGGCGCGGCACTTTGATGAGCGGACCGGCCGACCAATCCCGGTTGATCAGCAATGGCGGCGCCCAGGCCGTGAGGAGGAAGCGGCGGGAGCGGCGGCGGAGATGTCGGGCCGGGGCGTCTGGCTGCGGGCTCGGGCGCGGCTGCGGCGCTTCCCCGCGCTGCTGGCGGGCTGCGGGGAGCAGGTGGGGCCGGGGAGGGGGTGATCGAGGCCGGGGAGAGGGGGGGGAAAGCTCCGGGGGTCCCCCCGGTGCGCCGCTCCGGTTCCCTGTGGTTTCCCCGCAGGCGACGGCCTACGGGCGGTGCGTGGCGGCGGCGGCGGGCGGGACGGCGGAGCTGCGGCGGGACGCCTGCCTGGAGGAATTCAGGGCGCTGCGGGACTGCTTCGCCCGGGCGGTGGGTCCCGGGGGAACCGGGGAGAAACGGGGGCGGCGGGGCCTCGGCCCGCTCTGACCCCCCCGCTCTTTACAGGCCAAGGCGACGGCCAAGTGACGGCGGGGCCGCCCCGGGGCCTCTCACCGAGCGGGAGACTCTTCGGATGAATAAAAATCTCTCCACCCCCACCGGGTTTTGTCCTTAAATTGCAGCATAAAGAGGTCACACCGGTCACCCGGGGCTGCGGGACCCCAACGGCCCGGCCCCGGGGGCAACCGACGTCCCGCCCGCTCCCCGGGACACGCACCGCGCTCTAACAGAGCCCTCCCCACATTTCCCAGCTCCAGTTTTGCTCCAGAGCCGGATTTCCCGGGGCAGCAGCGGGAAGGGCAGCCGGAGGCTCCCCTGGGGCAGAGGCCGGACGGACACAGGCACCGGGAAGGCACTGGTTTGGGGAGAAAAAACCTTAATTTGATGTTCGGGGGATGGAGCGGCACCCTGTGGATTGCTCCGGCAGCAGCCGCTCCATCCCCAGAACATCAAATTAAGCTTTTTTCTCCCCAAAGCAGGCCCAGGCAGCGGGAGGATTTGCGGCCTCCCCTCCTCTGCCCCAGCGTCAGGGAGGAGCAAACCTCAAAAAAAGGACAAAAAAACCCCTTTTCCTTCAGGGACGGAACCCCCCGGTGGGTACAGGCCACGGTGGACGCTGCTGCCCACTCCGAGGCTGGGTCATGCTCCCCCATCTCTTTTTTTTAATTTAAAAAAAAAAAAAGGAGAATTCAGTTCAAAATGCTTCAGCTTATTTTATTGATCGGCTCAGTCTCCCCTCCGGTTTTCTCCACCCCAGACACGAGGAGACGCAGCTCCATTGGGTTTCCAGCCTTCCCGGCTGCTGAGGAATGTCAGGAGCATCTTTGGTCCTTCGCCTTCACGCAGAAAACCCAAAATTTGGGCAAAGTCTGACCCTGTGGGGCAGGAGTTTGCCCTCGCCCTGCCCTGGGTGGCCCCCGCCAGGGCAAGAAGGGGCAGATCCAGGTCCTGGTCACTTCAGAAAGGCTGGTGGGTGCTGCAGGGGATGAAGCCTGGAGCTTTCTCCCCACTGCAGACCGGGAGCTGTGCTCCAGAGCCCACTGCTGTCCCCTTTCCCCGACACACAGGGACACGGGGGGGCTGTGGGGGCAGCTCCGGGGGCGCCTGGTGGCTTTATTTGTGCTTTAAGACAGCGTAATGGAGAAGCTCGGTTGTGCTGTTGAGAGGGAGGGGGGACAGTCCTGAGGGTTAAGGCCATGAGAGTCACGGGGAGGTGGGGCGGGTGGTCCCTCCTGGAGACCCACACCTGCACACGTGGCTGTTGCCCTGTGGCTCTGTGTCATTTTAAGGAGAAATGAAGATGACATCCTTCAAGCAACAGGCACACGGCAGCAGAGCTCCCCAGCGACCAGAGCCCGGCGCGTGACAGTCCCCGGCTCCGCGAGGTCCCGTCGGACACGAACTCAAAGGAGGCTTAATTTTACCCCAAGACACTTGGGGATAGGGATATAAAAACCACCACAGTGATGAGGTCTGTAGACTCCAGGCTGGGAAATTTTCAGCCGTTTCTACTGAGAGCTTTGGGATTGGATTTCTTACATTCGCAAGTCAGGATGTAAAAACAAAACAACAACAACAAAAAAAAAACCTCCAAAAAAACCCCCAAAGGATGAATCACTGTCTGGGAGCCTGAAACGAACCAGAGCTCTCGTAGAAGCTCTTCCCTTTCCTCGCTCATAAAATACATTTTCCAGGGGCGGAGAAGTGACATCTATGGATGTAAAACACAGCGTGGGGGGGTGGGAAGGACACACAAAACAAACAGGCTCCACCACAGAGAGAAGAGGTAGGTACAACTTGAGCCAAGAACCACCCCCCAAGTCCACCCCGGTTAAAAGCCACGTCTTTTGTTCCCAAATGAGTCACCTCTTGCAGAAAAATCAAGCTGGTTTGGGAGGGAG
>NW_015090778.1:103052-113790 GCF_001431845.1 Calidris pugnax | reverse complement strand
CCCCCCCCCCCCCCCCCTTCTCCCCGGGTCGAGCTTCGTAATGCACTTTGGAGAGGAGAAGTGGGAGTTTGGGAGCGCAGAGGGGAGTTGAGCATCCGGGGAAGGGTGGTGAGAGCAAATTATTGCTAGTGTGTGGCCAACCAATTAAATCCCTGGGACGAGAGGCAGCACAACAGCGGCCGTTGTGCCCGTTTAAGGCAGCGTTTCTACTAAACTGGGTTCCTAAAACCACAACTATCTCCTAAAACATGCGAGACTTCACAGCTCCCATTTCAAGAGAAACACCAAAGCTACTGGCCAAGCTTGGTCCTCAACTCACGACTTGATGCTTCTCCCGAATAAAGCCCTTCCCCGAGGTGAAGTTCCCCCCTCCTCCCGCAGCCCCACACCTCTGCCCCACAGCCCCGTGTAGCCTGGGCCACGGGGACCCACGGCAGGCACCCGGGGGGAAGCCTTTTCCAAGCAGGGAAGGGAACCCGGCAGAGGATCGACCTCGGTTCTGAAAGGGGAGCGGAGAGCCGGATGGAGAAGGCAATTTGATATAAAGGAGATGTTGAAAAAACAGGTCCTTGAAGGCCAACCTGGCGGGGAGCCAAGGGAGATGGCAACCTCTGAAAGGCAGAGGACAAGAGGGAGCCTTTCCTTTCATGGTTGCCATCTCCTTGGCCACCTGCAGCCACAGATTTGAGAAGCCCACAGTCCCCCCGCTTTGGACGGTGCTCCCCAGGTCCAAGGGGATCCCCCCTGGGGTCCAAGCAAAGTGCTTCTGGCTTGGACCGACCAGCGACGGTGGCCAAAAAACCAGCTGGTTAACTCGAACCTTCCCTGTGGAGCTCCTCAGCCTGGTGCCTGTGGCCAACACCCGCAGCCACCCACCGCGAGCGACCACCCTGCTCACACGCTCTCCTCCGCCCGCCTCATCTGCTTGATCTGCCGGCTGTGGACCACCTGCGGAGCCCCCTCCACAGCTCGGTTTAATCGCGTCTCTAGAGCACTCCGGAGGTCGTTTACTTTCACATCTGGAAGGGGGTTCAGGCCAATGAAGACCCCCGCCCCTTGTGCAGCCTCCTCCTCTTCCTCCTCCTCGGGAGGCAGCAGGTCCCGTCTCCTCCGGCGGAGGTCCAGGTCCGCCTGCAGTTTCAGGTCCCGGTTTGGTTTGACGTCGTGGTCCAGCTTCTGGTCACCCTGGGCAGCCCCTCCTTTCTCTGGCTTTTGGGCAGGAACATTTTCAGGGCCTGGCTTCTTCTCAGCATCGTTTGCGAGGCCTCCATCCCCGTGCCTCTGCCTGCCCCGTGGACCTCCCTGAGGCTCCTGGGCCACGTCCACCACCTTCTCCCGAGGAGCTTCGTCCTTCACCTCCCCTTTGGCAGGCAGGTCCCTCTGCGAGCCCTGCTGCCGCCTGCCCTGGCTGTCTGCAGCTCCCTGAGGCTCCCGTAGGTGCTGCTCGCTCTCTGCCACGTTCCTTTTACTGGAGGAGTCCAGGGCAACTGCCAGGTTTTTGGGCTCCACCTGACTCAGTGCTTTGGCTTTAAGGTCTGTTCCCGAGTCTCTTTCCAGGCTCTTTCCTGCTACTCCCTGAACTTTGGCAGCCCCCAGCTGTTCTCTTTGGATGGGAGCTGTAGCTACTTCCACAGCTTTCAGGGAATTCTTCTTCTCGTGGACGTCTCTTCCAGCTTTGGCTTCACGATCTCCTCCTAAATCCTCCGCCAAGGGCTTCTTTTCTAGGTGGTTTCTGGCTGCCGGAACGTGCTGGGCATCCCCGTGAAGGGGATCCTGGTTCTCCACAGGATTTTTAACAGCTCTGTCATTCTCCTGAGGCGGCACCTTCCGCTCCTTGGGAGGAACCCCAGGAATCTCACGCTTGTGCCCAGCCTCCTCCAGCCTTCCTGCAGCGTCCCTGCGCTGCTCGGCGGCGTCACCAGGCTGCCTGCCCTGCGCCGCCTGCTCCAGCACCTCTTTGCCCAGGGGTTTTGCAGCAGCTTCTTGTTTAACTCCAGGGCCCTCGTCCTCCTTGCTCTTGGGGAGCGGCGCAGCGGGCTCCTGCTGCGTTTCGGCTGCAGAACAAAAACCAACACGTAAAAGCTTTTTCTTAGGAGATTCCCTTCTCCCGCCACCCCTTTCTGCTCAACAGGGGACAGGAGGAGAGATCACACCATCAACGGCCACGCGGAAAAACAAGGAGAAACATGGGGGAGAGTGTCATCCCCAAGATCAGGGGGCTGGGGATCCCCACCCCAGAGATGGGGGTCAGGCTCAGGAATGGCTTTTGCAGAGTGGACTCTGCCAGGAGGAATCAGATCTCCCCCAGGATGATTTTACGGCTGATCAGCCCGTGGAGGGCTCTTTGGGGATGTCCTTACCTTGCTTTGGCTTCTCCTCTCCTCCCTCCTCCTGCCGTTGCTGGTGGATCTCCTTGTGCTGCTCTTCAATCACAGCCAGCAGTTTTGCCTGTTGGTCAAGGAGCTGCTTCTGCTGGACCTGCTGTTCTTTGATCACCTGCAGCAGCACAGCGTGATCAAGCAGTTTCGCCTGCCCCGCTTCTAGAAAAGGGCAAAAAATAAGAAAGAAAACCAAGCAATTCATGAGCCAAACCCCTCACTTAATCATCTCTCAGCAGCTTTGCTGGGGTCCCAGCGCTGGGAAGGACAAGGTGGCTGCTCAGCACAGGAGCTGGAAGAGGATGGGACCAGCAGCAAGGGGCTCGAGTGCCCGAGAGAGATGAGCTGCTTTTAAACCTGCCCATGGAAGCCCCAGCGCCGCTGCAGCTCAGCTCTCGAGATCAACCAGGCTTCTCAAACACAGATCACCTCTTTGAATGCACTGCAAAAACTTCATCCCAGCTAAACCCAGTCTGGAAAGCCCAGGCATGGTAAATGTCCAATCTTAGGAGGAACTGGAAGAAGTCAGCCAAGGCACAGCACCAGGAGCTGCCCTACCCACACGGTGGGATAAACCCACACAGAAGCAGCCCAACACGTGAGGTGCAGACCCTGAGCTGTATCTTTTCAACCCAAGTCCTGGGTTACAGGAGATTGAGATGAGATCTGGGAAAGAACTTCTTTGGTGTGAGGGTGGTGAGAGCCTGGAACAGGTTGCCCAGAGAAGCTGTGGCTGCCCCATCCCTGGAGGGGTTCAAGGCCAGGTTGGAGGGGGCTTGGAGCAACCTGGGCTGGTGGGAGGTGCCCCTGCCCAGGGCAGGGGGTGGCACTGGGTGGGCTTTAAGGTCCCTTCCAACCCAAACCATTCTGTGATTCTATGACTGTTGTCTTTTCTCCCAGTTCAGCTGAGGGAACGTCTCTCCTGGCCCACAGCAGGAAAACACCCACCAAACACAATCCTGGCGAAGGATTTGGTGGAAGGGCTGGATCTCGAGCGGCCATGAAGGGTTTAACGGCAGCAGCACAGGGGTTTGGGCAGGTGAAACCCCAGCAGTGCAGAAAGGCAGCCCCCACCTCCTGCCACCAGGGTAAAACCGAGCTCCCCACTCCCGGGCACGGGAGGAAATCTCTTCCCACCGGCCCTTTACAGCCAGGGAGTCACATAAAACAGACATTTTGGGCTGAAATGTCACTTCACTGGCTGGAAGCGACACCTCAGGCACAAACTATGAGTCCTGGGTCTGCTGGAAAACGTTGCTGCCTTTTCTCCACCTGGAGAGACACCCAGAGGAATGGCATCGCGTGGTATCTGGAGAGCAGGAGCCTGCGTGTGGCTGGACTCCCTCCCGTGCCACCAGCCAGCCTTCCTCCCAAACTCAACGGTGTTTCTAGACTATTACACCCCAAAGGAAATAATGTCAAAATTAATAGCCTGTAAAACACCATTTAAATTAAAAAATAAAGGGATGCTGTCCAGGTTAATCCCTCACCAGCCCGCACTGCCTCCCCCTGTCCCGCTAATCACCCACCAGGTGATTACAGAGAAATATTTCCCCTTCACATTACGGTGCTATTAGCCCAGGGCCCCTGGAATTCCCCTTCCCACTCCGTTTACAGAAAGCTGGGCTGGGAGGGGGAATTGGGTCCTTTCAAGAGAGCAATTGACTTCTGGAGACCTGTTTATTTTTCGCACTTTGCTCAGAATAAACAATGAAAACAGAAGTCACTTCTACTCTCCGTCTCTCCCGGCTCACCAGCTCCCAGCTCGGCTTGGGAATGTTTGGGTTGAACCTCAGCAGGCAAAGGTTTAACACCAAATCAAAGCCCTTCTGGTGGAGAGCTCTGCAAACACGTGTAACTCCTGTGTTTGTGCAGCAAACCTCTTCCACACAAACAAAAGGTGACTCTTAACACCCAGCCCTGCCTTCCATCCTGGAGATCCAACACTTCGGCTGGATTTTAGCAGGCACTCTTCATAGAAACCATCTTTAACTATTATTAATGGAAGTACCTGAGTTCTCTGGCCCAGGGCAGCCACAGCCAGAGCACTCACCAGTGGTCCCAGTGAGCAACCCTTTGCAAAGAGCACCCACACCTTGCTCCCACCACGCCATTTCACCCTCCCCATCCTCTCCCAGCCCCTGGGCACCAGGCTCAGAGCAGAGCTGAGGAGCAGAACAAGCCCACCCTTGGGTGACATCCTCATGGGAGAGCATCCCCGGCAAGTCCCACACAGACCAGGCTGGAAAACCCCAAGGAAACTCAGGTCCCTTCATCCTCCTGGAAAGGTGAAGAGTCCTCGTAGTCCTTACCCACCACTAGCTTTTCACGCTCAGTTTTCGGAGTCCAATTGTGATGCAGAACGGAAAGAAAATAATTAGAAAACCAAGCTGTAACTACCAAGGAGGGTGACACGCTCCCCAGGAGCAGAGCCTGCCCTCTGCCATCACTCATGGGACCAAACACCCATCACCTCCAGACCAGAAGAGCCACGGGACCCCACCACGCACCGGCTGTGAGTCCGGGCAAGGCAGAGACCAAAGACAAGGAGCTCAGCCTGAGGGAGGGCTCACGGCAGAGCCCCAGCACCCAGGCAGTTGTGTTTCACACCAGCTGAATGGTTTTGCTCTGGTCTCTCTCTCCCCGGGGCAGCGCCACCTGCGCTGGAGCCGCCGAAGCCGGTAAAAAGCTGGGTGCCAGCGTGACTCACGTCCCCGCGCGGCGCTGCCAGGGGCTGTGCCATGGAGCAGCCCGCCCGCAGGGGACAGGCACTAATTGCTGCCCTCGTGGAGGTGACTACAGCCTGAAATATGTGCAGGCAAGAGCCAAGAGCAGCGCTGGCTGGCACCGTCCTCCTGCAGAGAGAAATCCCACTCTCCCAACCCCGTCTCCCGGGGGGAGCTCAGCGCCCTCCCCTCCCCACAGACCCCAGGGACGCATGCTCACCCTCCAGCTTGCTCTCCTGTTGCCTCTCCTCGGTGTTTCGGGGCTCCCTGGGCTCCAGCTGATCCCCTCTGTCCTCCTGCTTTTCACCTGCAAGACGAACACAACGACAGACCTTTGCAGTCAGCAGATGTTCCCCGAAACGACTCCGCGTCGTGTTGTCCCTCCCTGCCTAAGCCAGCACCGTTTGGGCAAGGCAGAGACCAAAGACAAGGAGCTCAGCCTGAGGAAGGGCTCACGGCAGAGCCCCAGCACCCAGGCAGTTGTGTTTCACACCAGCTGAATGGTTTTGCTCTGGTCTCTCTCTCCCCGGGGCAGCGCCACCTGCGCTGGAGCCGCCGAAGCCGGGGAGCAGCCGGGTGCCAGCGTGACTCACGTCCCCGCGCGGCGCTGCCAGGGGCTGTGCCATGGAGCAGCCCGCCCGCAGGGGACAGGCACTAATTGCTGCCCTCGTGGAGGTGACTACAGCCTGAAATATGTGCAGGCAAGAGCCAAGAGCAGCGCTGGCTGGCACCGTCCTCCTGCAGAGAGACATCCCACTCTCCCAGCCCTGTCTCCCAGGGGGAGCTCAGCACCCTCCCCTCCCCACAGACCCCAGAGACGCACGCTCACCCTCCAGCTTGCTCTCCTGTTGCCTCTCCTCGGTGTTTCGGGGCTCCCTGGGCTCCAGCTGATCCCCTCTGTCCTCCTGCTTTTCACCTGCAAGACGAACAGAACGACAGACCTTTGCAGTCAGCAGATGTTCCCCGAAACGACTCCGCGTCGTGTTGTCCCTCCCTGCCTAAGCCAGCACCGTTTACATTCAACCCGACGACTGCAAGGGAAGTAATAAAAAAAAAAAAAAAAAAAAAAAAATTTAACAATCTTATAGACTGGTGGCAGGCAGCCAGCGCTAACTACCTCAGCCAATTAAAATGCAAGAAGGGTTCTAACTAGCTTTTAGACGGGCACTTAGCAATGTGTTACCTGTCAAGATCTCCCGGCTCCGTGTCCCCAGTGAGTTCGGAGACGCAGAGGAACAGCATGGCACCTGACATTTAGTAGGCTAGCAAACAACTGTTTGACAGATATTATAGTAGCTGTCAAAGCCACCAGATTCCTCCTTCTCCCCAACAGCTGCTGACGGGGCCGTGCATGCTCACATGCTAATCTCGTGGAATTAAAAGGAAGCCCCAGGCCGTTAGGTAGGAATAACCACATTGCCCCATTGCCGGGGCAGAGAGAGGAGAGTTTGTTCAGAGGAGGCACCGTGGAGGGAGCTTACCAGGGTCACTTTCCTTCTCCACGGACTTGGCAGCCTCCTCTGCTTTCCTGGGGTGCTGGAGTTTTGATTTCTCCCTGTCACCTGCAGCCTCAGCTTTCTTCTCACCGTCCGGCTCGGCAGCTTGCGCCTTGGCTTCCACCCCTTGTTTGTCTGGCTGCAGCTCTTTGTATGGCGGCCTGCCATCCTGCTGCACCATCACCTCCAGGACGTTCTTGGGATTCTTGAGGGGTTTGTCAGTCCCTCCCCGCAGTTGGTTCTCACCGATCGCTTCCTTCCCTTGTTTTGGGCCAAGTGCCTCTTTCTGGGGCTTCGGGGCGGCCGCCTCCTCCAGCGCCGGATCCAACCCACCGGCGTCGCCTCCCCCGGGCACGGCCTTGTTCTCATCCGATTCCTCCCGCTCCCGCCCCATGTCCACGACCACTTCATCGTGTGGGACGGGGGGCTCGTGGCGATGTGCTTCCCCCACGGGCAGGGCAATCCCTAGGGTGGGCGACAGGCAGGGTTAGGGGGCTCGAGAGCCATGGGAGAAAGCAACAGCACAGCCTGCACCCACCTCCCTGCTGCCCTTTTTCAGCCCTTCCTCATCAGGAGGCTGATTCCTAAGGGTTGGACTCCATGATCTTAAAGGCTACGTTGGACAGGGCTTTGGGACATGGGCTAGTCCCTGGGCTAGTGGGACATGTCCCCCCCACGGCAGGGGGGTTGGAACCAGATGATCTTTAAGGTCCCTTCCAACTCCAACTATTCTGTGATTCCATGATTCTACGAAAGGTCTTTTCCAACCTGAATGATTCTATGATGCTAACGAGCCTCAAGAGCATCAAATGCTAAACCACGCTCAGGTAACCTCACGGGTTACCTAAATTACCACGTGGTAATGAGCAGAGACCAGGATCTTTATCTGAAATAGCCCTGCAACACACACCTCCCAGCACCAAAACTGGCCCCCTTCCCCCAGCTTCCTCATTACCTTGATCGGGACGGTCGAGCTGCACTTTCTCCTCCAGCTTTCCCCTCTCCTCCTCCCTCTTGGGTACCTCCATGGGCACCTTGATCTGGGGTTGCTCCATCTCCTCCTTCTCCAGCAGCTTGGGTTTGTCTCGGTCATCCTCCGCCTCCTCCACGGCCGGGTTCTGCTCTGCAAAAGCAGGAGAGTTAATTGCAGGGGGTTACGCACGGCTGCGCTGTCAGTCCACAGGCAGATCAAGGCACAACCCAAGCCGAAATCGGGGGCTTTTGTTCTGGGGTCGCCTGTTTGTTTTCCTTACAGTGGGTTTTTTTTCCAGAGCTGCTGCAGGGAAGCAGAGGCCAGGAAGGGCTGGGATGGAGCCGGCTGCCGCTGCGATCCGGAGCCGCCAGATGGTAGCATCCTCCCGGCTCCCCCGTGCCGGACCCCCCGAGCACCAGGAAAAACCCCAGGGGGGGTCCATCCGCAGCCCTCCATCGCCCGCCTGCGCTGGCTGCATGTTGCAAAGCAGCTCAAAACCTCTTTTATTTTATTTTTCTCCTTTTTGTGCACCAGCCCTTCGAAGGGGTGGGAGGGAGGGAGCAGAGCGGGGCCCACCCCGCAGAAGGCACGAAAATGTGAAGTTTTGAGGAACACGATTAAACAGCCATTAGGGGAAACTCCCGAGGGAGATGGGGAGACTCTCCCCATCTCTCCCTCGAAGAGCTGGGATGTTTCTGGAAGACATATCCCAGTCAAACCAGCGACTGTGTTCAGCGCTGGAGTAACCATGTGGAATTTGTGGCACGTCCCAAGGATGGGAACGGTCCCTTCTGACCCCAGGGTGGCAGAAGTCGACCCACACAGCGCCAACAGGGAGTGAACTCTTCCTTAGAAGAGCAGCAGAGGAGGAAATCTAATTGTTTCCCAGCACTGAAGTTGTTCTGCAGATTTTTTTCCATCCAACACACTCCAAAAAAAAAAAAAATCTATCTTCTGTAACAAAAAAAAAAAATTCCCAACTCTTCCCCCCATTTGCCCTCCCCCATGTGATTTCCTTTGGGGAATTAATTCTATAAACATCTTTCAATTTTCTCCTCCCCCTCCGCAGGGCTGGTGCGATTTATTACAAGATGAACTCATGGGAAAGAAGAGATTGCCACAACTTCAGCTGCGTGGGCCTTACCCAAATTTGGGGGGGGGAGAGGGGAGGAGGGCAGGAGGAAACATCAAAATAAGTACAAAATCCTGGCCCAGAGGGATCCGTGCCAGAAGGACCCAGCGCTGGTCCAGAAACCTGGACGCTCTGGCCCAGAGCTCCGCACCCATGAAGGGACGTGCGCCGGGCCTGGCCGGCTTTCAAAGCTTCCTGGGTTGGGGAATGACGGTGGGAGGGGAAAAAGGAGTGGGATTTTCTGAGAAATTCAAGTTTGGTACCCAAGGGTCCCCCCCTCTCTCCATTGAGGGACTTCCCAGGGTTCAGCAAGTCACGGCAGGACACTCCTCCTTTCAGGAAAAAAATGGACTTGGAGGAACCGGTGCCCAGGCCTGGACAGGGGCCCTGGGAAGCAGGAGGCCGGGGAGGGGAGCGCTCGGCACGGCTGCGGATGTTCCCAGCTCAATTCTGGCCTCGAAGCACACAAAAAAAAAAAAAAATTATTTACTCTATTGGAGGAAAGTTTTTCGTTAATTGGTTCATGAAGGCGGGAGAAGCCTGAAACCAGAGGATCCACAACACCGTTCCCACAGCAGACGGGGACGAGGAGCGAGGCAGGGGGATGATGTTCAAGAGGGATGAAAAACCAAAGCTGGGGGAGGGAGAAGGTTTCCATACAAGGGGGAAATGGAGGAGTTAAAACCACGAGTTTGGCCACAGGACCCTGCAGCAGGTGAACATCCCCCCCCCAAAAACACGGGTCCAGGCCATGACCGAGGGGCTGGGGGGGGACCCCGCTGCTGGGAGAAGCGTCAAATCGTAAATCAAGAGGCGGCCGCATGGTCCGTGTTCTGCAAACAATGCGAGAAAAAGCCCAAAACACAAACAAAACACAAACAAAAACTAAAAAGCCTCCACACCATAATAAGCCAAAGTTGCCTCTAAGCCGTCATTTGCTCAGCGGGAAACAAAATTAAGTTCATCATCAGGGCGTGAATTAACGACCTCTCGCGCTGCATGGAAATCTATAAGGGACTATATGTGGTTTGCAGAGAACAATTTTTGCTCAGGATGTGTAATAATGGCTCTAACTGTCTAGTCGCCCTCCAGGTCCCTCCGGAGAGCGTTCCAGTAATGCTGCGCCTCTTAATGTTTTATGAGCGGCGTTGGACTTTACAGGCGAGGGCTGAGAGCCTGGAAAAGCTTTTTGGCTTACGACACCGGGACCTGGGAGTTGGGGAGGGTTTGCCTTGCCCCCGGAGGGTCCCACCGAGCCACCCCCCGGCTCACGATGCTCCTGGGCAGCTCCTCTCTCACCCTCGCGGGGCGGCGAAGGGAAGGCAGGGCTTTCTGCGCCTGATTTGTGTCTGTGAGTGTGCGTGCGTGGTGTGTGTGTGTTGTGGTTTGCCAACAGCCTCTCCAGGCTGCAATAAAATTTCATGATTAGCAACCTAAAAGCTTCCCTTCCCCCCCCCCAACTCCCCGCTCCCGGTTCGGATAGCAGCAACAGTCCCAGAACAACATTAAATCCCTCCTTGCGTGGTTTTCCCATCGCGCTCGTCCACAGCAGCCAAAAACCAGGTCCCTGCACCCCACTTTTGGCCAGAGCAGGGAGATGGGCCCCTCTGTGCTCCCCCAGCTTCCCCCCCCCAACTCCCCGCTCCCGGTTCGGATAGCAGCAACAGTCCCACAACAGCATTAAATCCCTCCTCGCATGGTTTTCCCATCGCGCTGGTCCACCACAGCCAAAAACCGGGTCCCTGCACCCCAATCTCAGCCAGAGCAGGGAGACAGGCCCCTCTGTGCTCCCCCAGAGCCGAGGGACCCCCAGGGACCACACAGGGGGCTCGGGGAGCCCCCAGCCTCTCCCCTCTGTGCCACTGGGGAGCATCATCCCAGGGCTGATGAGGGATGTGGAGGAGTCAGGACCTGCTGATGCGAAATGGAGCAAGATCCATGAGCTCCTGTTCAGGAAAAGGAAGAAGAACAAGCAGGGCAGAGGGATGGGGGTAACCCCCAGTGCCCAGCAGCCCTACACCCCGAGCAGGGCA
>NW_015090778.1:73412-103042 GCF_001431845.1 Calidris pugnax | reverse complement strand
CGGTGACAGATTTCACAAGGTTATCGAATGGCATCACTGAAATTAGTTCACAGTTGTCTCCTGACGCACCAGCAGTAAAAACGAACCCAAATTACAAGGGGCTGATAGTTCCTTTTTCTGTGTCACAGGCGCTATTAAAAGCTCGCTCTCGCACAAAGCACCCGGGAGAGCTGCAGCAGCATCAAGCTGTTCCTGCCGACGCCGGGAGCCACGAAGAATCCACAGCTCGGGCATTTTCGGGGCTGCTCGGGCTAATAACGCCGGCGGGGACACAGCCTGCAGCCAGGCAGGGCTCTTTTTTGGGGGCAAACACACAGATACGGAGAAACCCTGAGCATCGCACCCTGCTGTGCACCCGCAGCCTGCGGGGAAGCCAAATCCCAAGCCAGGTTTCACCCTATAACAGAGCCCAGCACATCCCGGGGGGCACGTTGGGGGGGACGGGGAAGGGTCCCCAGCGCACGGGCTCCTCAGAGCACCGGGGAAAGGGCAACTCTTGCACAAGGAGTGTGAATCAGGTCTTTGTTACCCGGGATTGCACAACGCCAGGGAAAGAAAACGAAGCAGTGATGATCAAGTAAGGAGCTGAAAAATATTACAAAATCTTAATCCGCCCCATGAGACCCTCTAGGGTGCTTTCAAATACAGAGAGAAATTGCCTAATTAGCTTTTTTTTTTTTAAAAAAAAAAAAAAAAGGATAATTGCCTTCATGAGCTTTCACAGGCAGCTTAGCAACCTTTTAACATCGGCGCACACGCCGCGTGGAGCGGCAGAACGGTTCTGAAAGGGGTTTTATACCTTTCCCGAAGAGCTGCTGACAGTAAACCTCAAGCAATACAGGCAGGGGCTGTAATGGGCACTTGGGTGTCGTTAGTAAAAACACTATTCAGAGTTCGCTGGTCAATACGTGTTCACATAAAAGGGCAATGTTCTAATATTCATAATCCCAGGGCCCACAGGGCAGGGTTTTAATGAAAGTCGGTACAGTTCTGGGCTCCGCAACATCAAAGAGGCCAATAAAACTCCTCTCACATGCTGACAGGCCAAAGTCAGCCGGGGAAGGCAGGGCTGGGAAAAGACCCCGGTGCAGCCCCCCTGGTTTGCCTCGGTGGGGCAGCTCCCGGCGCAGGGAAGGGGCTCGGGGGGTCCCCCAATGTGGGGCAGGAGCTGAGCGTTCCCGGTGGTGCCTGGGGAGAAGGTGTGTGTGCTCCTGGCTAAAGCTCCCAGCGAGGAACACGTCCCAGATGTGTGCCCCAGGAGGGATGCGGGGCATCCTGCGCGCCCCGTGAATGGCAGGATGCAGCTGGTGCGGTGTTTTCCAGGCTGCGGGGCTCCTGCCTCTGCAAAACGAGGATGAGGAGGGGGGAGAGCAGAAGGATAGGGGGGGGAAGAAGGGCACCATTTAACGCCTCTCATTGCTAGTCAAGCCAACATTCTGCTGAGGCACAGGGAGGGCACGGATCCAAGGCACGGGGCAGTTGGCAGCAGCGGCTCTCCCGGGGCAGCCCCACGTCCGTCCCCCCCCTTGCGAGGTCCTTGTCCCCCTTCATCCTGTTTCCATCCCTGCCCAGGGCACACACTGCTTC
The DNA here is from genome assembly GCF_001431845.1 of Calidris pugnax. Classification (NCBI taxonomy): domain Eukaryota; kingdom Metazoa; phylum Chordata; class Aves; order Charadriiformes; family Scolopacidae; genus Calidris; species Calidris pugnax. The sequence continues at coordinate 101,455 of NW_015090778.1, read as the reverse complement.
CCCGGGGCAGAGTCAGCAGCCCCCCCCCTGGCAAAAGGCAGGACTCTGAGGGCGGCTGAGATTTCCCCGGGCAGATGCTCATCAGCACGTTCGGAGCCTGCACCACGGCTCCTCCCCGGGAAGTTTACGAAGCGAGAGCACTAAAACTGCCTTCCTGCCAGGTAGGATTCTTTAATCCAGCAGTAAGTACCCAGGCAATAAGGGCTAACGCCGAGGAGCCGCGGGCACAGGCGGTGGGTACGGCGGGGCGGCCGCCGAGACGCTGCGCTCGGCGACAATTAAGAGGCAGGCGCCCTGCTCTGCCACCCCCAGCTCACGCAGAGAGCAAGGGGAGGAGAGATTTAGCAAACTCCAGCGGACACCAGCTTTTTATGGGACTTTTTTTTGGGTTGTTTTTTTTTTTTTATTTTCCCAGTCCCAGGAACACGTGTCATTAGCGACTCCTCCTGCAACGAGCAGCTGTTCTTTGACCATTACTGCTCCAAAATTAACCAAGACGGAAGAATTCAATCGCATCCCTCCTCCCCAGCCCTGCTGAGCGCGCTCGATTAAGGGATTGAGAGCATCTTTTTCTTTTTTTTCACTGAGAGTTCATGGGTTTCCTGGTGCCTGAGAAGACACACACGCTTCGGGTGAACCACGAGCACGAAGGCATAAAACCCCAGCGCTGCCAGGGACGGAGCAACCCGGGAGTGAATGTTATCGGCGGCAGCACCGGTGTCTCGGAGACACTCAAAGCTGCTCGGCAGGAACAGAGCCAAGAAGCAGGAGAGAGGATAATCTCCAGAAGAGACAGCCCCCCCCCCACCCCTCCCCGCCGCCCTTGCTCGCTTCCGTTCTCAATCTCTGCGAGGCTATTTCAAGGCCCCCCGAAGAACAAAAAAAAAAAAAGAAGAAAAAAAGAGGGAAAAAAAAAAAAAAGCAGGAGCAGAACCAAAGAAAAATAAAATAAAGAAACAGGACACAGGCAGAGGCGAGGGGCAGCGCAGGGTCAGGCGACACCTGCTAGCGATGGCCTTGCAAGGCAAGTCTGCAGCTGGGGAAGGGAGGGATCGGCCGTAATTCTATCAACGGCCACAGTAAACAAATAATAAATAATGTGAACCAGTAAACAAAGCTGAGGCATAATCACAGGCTTTGTCAGAGCTAAAACCCAATCCAAATTTATATCCTCGCGACCCAAAAAAAAAAAAAAAAAAAAAAAAAGTCAGTGCCCATAAATTTACATACCTTTGAGTGCAATGAATGGCTTGTTATTGGAACGGCGGACAATGCGCTGGCAGAAATGGTGAAAGCAGCCCTGTTTGGCCACTCACACCCCTCGTACAGGTGGCCAGCGTGGAGCCAGCACTGGGCTGTGCTCACAGAGCTGCATTTATTACCCCAAACCGGGAGCCCCGTGCTCCGTCCTTACAGGGGACCCCAGCCCCTGCACCCTACCTTTCCATTCCCTTCCCTTCCCAAAAGAACATCTCCCACAGGGTACCACCGGAGCTCACACCAGGCTTTTCCAGAAGGCAAAACTGCAGCCTTTCTCAGGAAAAGTCTCCAGGATGCTGTGGAGACGCACGGAGCAGCCTGGAAATCACCCTGCTTCCACCAACTTTAAAAAAAAAAAAAAAAAAAAATTTGGCTGGGAAGCACAACTCAGACAGACACATACCTGGGATTTTGACTGAATCCTGGTCAATCCTGCCCTGCTCACCGTCCAGGTGCTCCAAACCCACCACTTCTGTCTTCACAGGGGCGTCCTCCGTTGCAGACAGGGTGGTGTAGGTACTAATAACCAGTATTCCCAGGCCAATCCACAGTATGATCTGCACAACGTGCCAGAGCTTCAGTTAGCACAGCAAAACAAACAGGAGCAGCATTCTTCATGCAAACAGTGTCTCCAAACGATTCAAAGCTCAGCGCAATTACACGTGTCAATAAGAGAGAGAGAAGAGGAGAGAAATTTAAGAGGGGAAAAAGAAAAGAACAGTAGCTTGGGGCTGAAGTGTGTATTTGGATACAGAGAGGTAGCAAGGAGAGTTTCAGAGGCTGGAGGCTGTTGAAAAGGCGACTCCTGTATCAGAAGGGCTCAAAAGCAAGTGGACAGGGCGTAGGGACAGAAAAAAATGCATGTGGCAGACAAGAGTCCAGCTGCAAAGACTCATTCCCTGGTTTTTCCAGCAGCTACACGCTGGAAATGCTACATGCTACAGAACACCATGAAATCAGGTCTGGCTGAGAACAGAGGTGCCCAAGCTGTTTACAGCCTAGAAAGTTTTCTAGGGAGCTGTTTAAAAAGTCATATTATTGAGACCAAGAGTAAAATGTTCACAGACAAGTCCTGGTGGGCAGTGCTCAAGAAACTGAGAAGAATCCTCACTGATTTCCTGAAACCTGGGACCAAATAGAATAAAAATTGAGAATCTGGACTCTAAAGAGGGAAGGGTTCTACGATCTTCTTTAAACTCAAAAAGGAGAAAGTGACCACCACCAAAAAGACCTTTTCTACAGTTTAGTATCAAATGATAAATTCATCTAAAAGGATCTAATTCCACATCAGCTGGAAGAACGGATAAAAAACTCTGTCTTCCACAGCACAAAGAATATCTCTCTGGGAGTGCTGGCGATTCACAGGGTAAGTGGAGAAGGACAAGCAAGATGATGCACAGCAGCGAGAGGGGCTGAGGGGGGACCACTTCAGAGAGCCGAGCTGACGGAGCGCCGGCCGACAACGCCGAGATTTAATTAAACTCTAACATATTATTTTTCCCCAGTCAATCATTGCAATTGTCACTGCAAGGGCTTCTCGCAGAACCTGGCTTGTGTGTCACTGCGTCGACGGCACCGAGTGACTGGTAGGAGAGCGTCTGCAAGAGTTTGTGCTGGAGGAAGCAGGCAAAAAAGCATCACCCTTGGCTAGAAACACCATCTCCCCACAAACTCATCCTCACAACAGACCGTGGAAGCAACAGGAACCACCATATGCAAAAAAGAAAACGCCTTTGCAACGCTGGGAAGCTGGAAGTTTGCAGCAAATTGGTATTTATGATGCAGCAATTCCCTATTTTTTTTTTTCCTTTTTAAAGTACATTCTGCTCTCTGAAACACCACAGATCTAGCTTATTTCTACAGTTCTGCAGACCACAGCAAAGGATCCGAGACGATGCTGCAAACGAGAGGATCCAAGAGGATCACAGCTCCCGAGAGGACCTCATCCTGCGGGACTCATCTCTTCCCCCAGATCCCTTATCCTGCAGCATTTACATCCCAATTAACAAAAAGCACAACAAAAGGATGCTACTCAGTGTGAGAAAAACCAGGAATGGCTACAGGGGTTGCTACAACTGGGGGGATGCCGGAGGGAGAAAACGGAAAATAAAGGGGAGAAGTGATATTGAAAGAAGTTAAAATATTGGCATCCCCAGGAGAGGGAGGGGAGGCTGATGCTTGATTTTATTTCCTCGAGCTGAGGAAGCTCACCCAGAAATGGGAGCCAGGGCAGTCAGAGCCCCGGGGGCCCAGGAGACCCCATTCTCAGCACCCCCCTGCAGACAGACAGACGCCTTCAGAAGGAAAAGGCTGGCGGGACGTGAAGCTGCCCTGGACAAGGGATGAGCAGCGTGGCCAGGGAGCCAGGCCTTAGAGGCACTGCAAAGGAAACAGAAGCAAAATCTGCTCCCTGCCTCGCCGTGTGGGTGCACAAAGAGCAGATATCCTGCCATCCCGCCCGGGTCAAAAGCGGAGTCAGCAGGTCCCTGCCACGGCTGCCCTCGGCTCGCAGCTCCAACGCTTCCTCCCCCTCGTAGGAGCTACAGCCCCGGTAGAAATAGAAATGCACTTTGCAACTGGAAAGCTGTTCTGGCATCTTCCAGAAACAACAGCCGAGAGGAAGAGCGTTTCCACAAAGAGGATCTATTCTGGTGCCACAGGAACAAGCAGCAACGTGGGAGAGCCGGGAACTGTAGGAAACGGCTGAAAACATTAAATGTTTTTAAAGGATTTCTTGTTGTTTCTTATCGTAGTGGGGGAACCATGGGCTTAAGTGCCTTGGATTTGAACCCCTTTGATTGTTTAATGTTTAGAGTTCATCTGTGAGCTTCCCAGAGCAGCGGGTACGGGCACACGTGGTGCTCACAAACAGTCCATGAACCAGCAGCCGTCCTTCACCTCCAGCTCCCTCGTTGGCACGTCTCCTCCTCACCTACCCCGTCACCAACTGGAGACCAGGATAAAGAGGTCCACAATTTGGCTTAATTCCATGGAGATACTTATGACATGGAAAACCTGGCAGTTTGGACTCAAGGCACCACCAAGGCTACTCTGGCAATCAAAGGAGGAACATGGGGTGCAAGGACCTGGTGGTTCAAGGAACCAAACACAGGAGCCACATACCCCCAAAGTGTCCAGCTGAAGAGCTGAGAACCCAGAGCAAGAAGAGGGACGACACTGATACAAGCCTGTGTCTGGTCCCACAGGAAGGATCTACCCCCCAACCTCTTAAAAGCAAACCCACCGAGAGCAGGGACCCTTCTCCAGAAGCACTTCTCAACGTGGACATGGCAAGAGGACGTGCAAGCCCTCCAAGAGGCAGGTCAGGAAGGCAAGGGCCTGTCTCCAGAGAGGAGAGCTCTGAGCAGGGACGGGAATTCAGCAGAGGAAGTTTACGAGGCCGTTTCCTCCGCCGGTCGCTTTCCCTCGGCCGTCCTTCCTCCCAGAAGATAACTCGAACTTTGTACAGAAGAGTCATCAGCTCAGACCATCTCCTCTAACCACGCCTCAGCCATCAGCGGGAAGCCAAAGAAAAAAAAAAAAAAACCATAAAACCCAACTGCATTTGTGCAGAGTGACGACATCCTCCAAACCGGGCTGTTTTGGACACCGAGCGTTTGGAGGGACAGAGTCATGGCTAAGGAATGCAGAGCCCCGGTCACCACCGGGTTCCTCCGCTGAGCTGGAAGGGCCGCACCGACCCTCGAGCGCCGGCGGTGAAGGTGTGCTGGCCACTGAGCTGCTACCAGGGGAGGGCAGAGGGGAATCTCTTTTCCATCCGCACAGGAGCGAGACCGAGGGGTCATTTCCTGACCTGGAGCAGCCTCTCGGCAGCTTCTCTTCCCCAACTGGGACACCAGCAACTCCGGCCTCCCTAGGAGGGGCCTCTCGGACAGGCTTGTGTCAACAGAGGGAAGCCAACACCTTCCTGTTAGAAGTTAAAACACTCTGTTTACAGACCTTAACGTGACCTTCAGCAGCTCTTTGCCAAACCTCTCTCCAATCCCCTCACTCCAGGCTCCAGGAGGGCAGTGGGACGCGGACCTGCACCTTTACAGGAAGACGCTTGAGGCTGAACCGCAAGAAAGGGAACGCTCTCCCCAGCACATTCACAGCCTGGTTTCAAGCTTTTTAACTGCTCCATTTCCTGATTGTCCTTCCAACACAACGAACCTTTCAACCAAGCCACCCCTGACCTGAGCCCAAACTGCCATCTCCAGCCCCAGCCAGTGACCAGCAGCCATGATAACTGGGCAACTGGCTGGCAGAAGCCACCCATGCCTTTTGCTGGCCAGCAAACATCTGGGACAGCCCGAATTCCTCCCAGTTTCGTAGCCTCAGCATGCACCACCTTCCCAACTGGGTAAATCAGAACTTCCTATCTCACCAGCCCCACAAGATGCTCCATACAGGACTTTGGGCCAGAGCTGGCCCAACAAAAGCAGCCAGTCCTCAGCAGCAGCACCACAAGAGTCAGGATAATTCAGGCAAGCGGAAGAGCTGGCGTTGAGAAGATCTGCTGCTTTAAAGGAAAGCTAAGGATGGTGGAGGGAGGGAGGGAGAAGACACACGTTGTGTAGAGAGGGAAAAGCAGGGAGGGGACAGCTATGCCCAGGGCTGGCTCCCTCTCCCCCTCGACTGCCACTTCTCACAGGAGCGTATTTTGATGGAGTGGAGCGTCTGATCAAAGAAAAACAGGAATGAGGGAGGAGACCAAAGACAGAGCTTCAGGGAAAGAATAAATGAGTCTTTGCAGAAGACCTGGAGGAAAAAGGAGAAGGTGGGCCCCGAATTGTGCTCCGGAGCGGAGGCGGGGAGGGGCTCCGCAGCCCGTTCCTGCAGGTGTGCCCTCGCTGCAGCACTTCAGAGCATCGCTCAAAGAAACTATGCAAACTTGACAGGCGATGGATCATTCAAGAGAAGGCTGGACAGCTTGCTACCAGCCCCTTGAAATGCCAGGGTAACCTGGGGGCTGATGCTTTAGATAAAGCCCTTATTCCTTCGTGGGGATTTCTGCAGGACAAACGTTCTTCACCAGCCTCGTGACCAGCGTTTGAGGTCAAGGATTGTGAGGGCCCCAGTGTTCAACCCCGGGCAGCTGACAGTTGCCTCTGGGCAGGCAGTTTAAGAGCTCAAGCCCATCCTAAGTGCAGTTTCAAGGCACTGCAGAGAAACGTTCTGGCTCGGCCGGAATAGAAAGCAATTCTTGAAAGTGCTCTTTGTTTCCCTGAAAAAATCCAGGCTGGCATTCAGACTCCTGCTTGGGGTTTCAGTCAAAGACGTTAGGAGCAAAGTGTCAGAATTCAGAGTGAAAGCTGGAAAGTTGGACTATTTCCTTGTGTCAGAGAAAGCACGGGGAAAGAAAAAGAAAAAAAAAAATACACCCTGCTTAAAAAACTTCATGTACATTTGCAAACCCACAAGTCATTAAACACAGAAAAAGACATTAGTTCTGTAGGACCCACAAAAATGTCGTGCTCTCCCCCTGCTGACTCCGCAGTTTGCCGAAAACCTTATTCCCAGCCCAGCACTGTTGTGACTGGTAAGGCTGGGGCAGAGGCCTGCTAAAAGGCAGCGGATTAAGTTATTGTTAGGAAAAAACAAAACACGTTAATTTCAGCCCCACAAAAGCCCAGTATTTGCAGAAGGAGAGAGACAGAGCCCAGCAAAGAGCCACTTTGTTTCAGTCCCCGAGGAGGCCAATTCAAACTGGAGCAAAAGGAAAAGTTAAACTTCTAACAGCCTCTGAACGACCCTGATTTTTTAAAAAATCAATTCCTGAAGCAACACCTCTATGTGTGTGTTCCTTTTTTATTATTATTTTGGTTGAAACCAGAAAGCTGAGGGTCAGCAGCAAGAACCGCATCGCTGAGAAACCGTGTTTATTTTACCCAGCCCCGGCAGGTTGGGATGTAAGACCCCGTTAAGGTTTTATAGGCTGCCTGGATTTCACATTCTGCAGATACAGAACCCAAAGCCCACCAGAAGGCAGACTGGAAGCAGCGTTTTATGCACCAAATGAATGCTTCACTTGCTGCTGGAGGGACAAAAAGAGCTGGTGTTCCAGCAGAGGGCTGGCCGTGCACTGGGCCAGCGCCTCCTCCGCTGCTGCCTGTGTGCCCATAAGTGATGCTGCTCAGGGCAGCAGACCAGAACAGCTCCCACCTGTACTGGGCAGACTGGAGGGGAAAGCTGGAGGAGATGCCTCCAGAGCAGTTTTCTCTGCTGCAGTCAAATTAACTACGTTCCCAGGCTCTGCAGAGGGCTTAGGGGGATGTCAAGCAGCATCAGCACTGACCTGTGAACAAAGTGCATTCTTGTGGATCTTCTTGTAAATAAGAGCCGGGCAGATAAAACAAATGAGGCTTCCCATCGTAGCACCTGTCAGGCCCAGGACTGTTTCCACTGGCAAAGAAGAAGAAAAGAAGTCAGCAAAGACCCCTTCCAGGACGGCTAGAGCTGCAGCACGAGGCAGCCACCTGAGCCCCTGGGCAAGCTGGGGCACGAGCCCAGTGAGTCTGGCCATCCCACCCAGAAAAGCCAATAAAAGAGATGAGAGAAAACAGCCAAGCAGCCAGCCCTCGCCCCCAGCTCACCGTTGGGGATCATGATGCCTCCTACCATGGTTCCAAACACAACAGCCAGCGTCAGGGCTTTGAAGCGAAGCGGGGGCATGTAACCCCCCGCAGCGAAGGTGCCGTCTTTTTGCTGGAAGAGAAAGGGTGGGAGGGGGAGGATGAGTTTAGTTCCTGCACCAGAACCCCAGTTCCTAAACAATTACCCCAGCAGCTTCGTCACCTCCATGCTATGGTCTCCACAGAGGTGAATGGGGGGGGACAGCTGGATGTGGCAGAGCAGTTTTAACACGCAACTGCATTTGAACCTTCAAAACAAAGAGTGACAGAGGGCACGGAGCCAGAGCTGCTGCTTCCATCCTGCCCCAGATGTGAACTGCACAGCTGTATCCCAGCCCCTGTGCCAGCGCCCCTGCGAGCAGCCCCGAGGCCAAGGGCATGAGAAAGAGGTGAAGGGAGAAGGCAGGAGGGAGAAGGGACTCAGGGGGAAGAGCTCTGGATTTGCTACAGCGAGGTGTCCCCTAGCACCTCCAGGAGCAGATTTATGTGTTCCAGCTCTTCTGACTTGAGAGAAGACACCCTGGCTGGACAGCAGAGGGGACGACCTGTGCTGCTGAGGAGCTGCTGATACTGGAGGGTTTCCAGTTGCCTTCCTCTTCCCATCTCATCCCCACAATCAGAGCAGGAGGTGCAGAAAGCAGAGGACCCAGCAAACCCACATGCCCTTGGAAAACCAGTGGGTCCCCGCTCTCCCGGCCACACAAATGGGAGGGGACAGCAAAGTGACAGGTTCAAAGCCCAAAGAGCAACGAGCAGAGCCCAAGCAGGAGCCACAGTCCTCCCAAGCACTTCCAGTGCTTACTCCTCTGCACCCACTGCCTTTCACCAACCATCTTCCCCCATCCTCAGGCCCTCCCGACGTGAGAAAAGAGCCGGGGGCTTCTCACAGGCAGAAGTGGCAGGATTTCGAGCTATAAATTGCTCAAGTTTTATTTCCTGCCCTAAGAGGTTTCTATTTATGCAGATACACAAAGGCCTCAGAACATTCCCACAATCTCTTACTGTTATTTACTGAATACCAGGGCCATGCTTAGCGCCGTACAATACACAGAGGAGAACACGCTACTGCCACAAGGGACTCACAGTCTCAATCAGACAGACCAACTACAGTCACAAAGGCCGTCTGAAGATCTCACCCTGGGAAAGGTGAACGTGTGGCAGAGGAGAGGGCTCTGTTCCACCCCGTGCTCCTGCCCCAGACCAGCACCACCAGTCCAGGGAGGCACTGGAGGAAGGGGACATCCAAACCCAGAGGGGAGAAGGCTGCTCAGGGGGGCTACTGACAGAGGTGCGAGGATGAGAATAAAATAATAAAAGAGCAGAAAGGAGCAGGCACAGACAGAAGCAAGAAGAAACGAGGCTGGGCTGGGCTCTGAGGCCAGGAACAGAAGCTTGAGCTAAATGCAAAGCAAGATCCGAGTTGGCCAGCAAAAGGATGCCAGCTGGAGCAGCAGGAAATAAGGAGGCTCCTCTGTTTCCAAAAAGCACATTTCTCCCTCTTTCTGAGGCGGGGGTGGGGGGGGAGAACCGCCGTGGCTCTGAACTGTGTCACACTTCTCTGCGAGAGCCGGAAGCCCCAGGGGAGCAGCAGAGCAACAACCCCAGGCTCCCAACCCCAGCACTTCTTCTGCCCACGGAATTCCTCTGCCCGAGAGGACAAGAACCTCAAAGTACCAGAGATTAACCATTCTGCCGAGCAGGATTTACAGGCTGCCACGGGCCTCCCGCCGCGCTCTCACCACACACCAGGCACTTAGGGTTTCGCCGTGAGTCGAGGGTTTGTCCCTCTGGACAGGGAGTACCTACCACGAGTCAGAAACAGGCAGCTGTCAACGGCGTCTCACACAACCCAGGCGTGTTTGTAGCCCAGGTCGGCAGCCGGCAGCAGAAGCCAAAGAGGCACGGTTAGCTCTTCAAAAAGCAGGTTTCAAAAGGTGCCCTCTGGCCATGCAAGAGGATCTTACCTGCTGCTCAAAGAGAAGGGTGTTGAGCGCCTGTCTGCATGGCAGAATCATCATCGGAAAGCCCACAGCTACCGACATCATGAAGCCCACTCGGATCATCTCCGTCACAAGGTTGGAAGGGAAGTTCATGAGGACGTTGCCGGCAATGGCTTCAGTGTAACTCACGTAGCCAAAGAAGCCCACCTGTCCGGCAGGAGGGGAGGTGAGCGGATGACGTTGTGACCCCCCCAAGCACATTCATTTCTGCTCTTTACACAAGGATGGAGGCCAGTGACCTCCCCTCAGGGAGGGCCAAGCCCAAGGAGGGAACCTGGGGCCACCTCCGTGGGCAACCTGCCAGCAGCACCCCAAAATGGTTAAAGAACAGCGGGATCTTTCTAAAAGCAGAGGCAAGTTTCTCCCCAAATACAGGGGGGTTTCTTGGAGGACGTTGCAGCGAGGGAACACTGCCAGTGACAAAGAGCAGTGACACCCTGTGCCCTCCAACCAAGGAGGGGGGCTGTGATGATCCCCTGCAGCAGCCCAGCTCAACAGGCTCTCCTCAGGAATTATTAACTGGGTTTTATTAGCTGGTGCTTTATGAGGCATAACTTCCTTTACATCTTTCCAATTGCAACAGGCTGAAAGAAGCTCTGGGCAGCACCTCCAGCTCCAGGCTGGGCTCTGGAAGGCAGGGAGCAGGCTGATGGAAGCAGGGAAGAGCTTGGTCTCCACTCTGCCTCTGCGCAAGGAAATACACCAGGCTGAAAATTTGGGACTCTCCAAACACTTCCCGCACTGTTGGGTTCATCACCTCCCATCTAATTTTGCTCTCAGCGAAACGACTTATCTTTCAGAATAAATACAGATCAGCAGAAAGCAGCCCCATCTGAAGATAAATCATCGTCCCTGTCGCCCCTCCAGAGCGTGACTTCTGGCAAGGAAAGAGAAGGGGAAGTTTCTTACCGTGATGTAAAAGGTGGTGACCACGTTTAGGGAGGAAGCAAATATGGAGCTCATGATTTTAACAGACGGCTCATCCAAGCTATCATAGGTAGGCAAGACCTGACTGTAGAAAAGGGTAAATTATTTAAGGAAGGAAACCTTCTGCAGAGAGAGAGAGAGAAAAACCCCACTCCAGCACGTTCCCTGCCTCAGCCCAGCAGCGAAGAATCCCTGACACCTTCCCCCTATGGAGCATAAACACTCGCTGCTATTCCACAATTTATACTGCTAATGCCAAGAGATTTCAGAACACTCATAACTTTTAAGTGTTGCAGAAATATTCCTGCTCTCCCCACCCCACCACGTGGAGCTAAACGTGTGATGTAAACATTTTCGGTTCAAAAGTGTTGCAAAATGAATGACCGTTTGTTCCAGTGAAACACCAGTGGCACGGGGCCAGGCAGCGCATTGCAGATTATTGTTCTTGGACCTCTCCGCGCTGATAATTAAAGCAACGCAGTGTTTACAGAGTAAAAAAAAAGCAGGAAGAAGGTTAGAGCATCGCACTGTCTAAAAGAAAAGTTAAACAAACAAAACCAAAGGCAGCCCCTGTCATATTTCAGCGCTGCTGCTCCGGCTTGGTTCATAGAAAGCTGGGAGCGCCAATTACACGGGATTTGGGGTATTTACAGACTTGGAAAGCATGTGGAATGTACTTTTTGACATCAGGTGCATATTTTAGCAACTCATTAACCTCTTGTTACTTTAATTCAAGTGGCTACATCCTGGCTTCGTGTTACTAAAGGAACTCTCAGGAGAAAGGTGGGGCGGGGGGGGGAGTATCCAGTTAGATGGGAAGGGGGTATCCCCGGCTCCGGTGGGCACAAAGCCATTAAGGGAACGTGTGTCAAGCTGAGGCCGAGCAGAAAAATCCTTAACCCTTAATCCCTTAATGTCAAACAGTTCTGCACAGAGGAAGCCGAGCACGTCAGCTCTCAGGAACCCAGCAGACACACGCAGGGTCTGCCAGGGCACTACCATGATGGACATTTACCAGCCCAGCGTCCCCAGGAATCTCTCCAAGCAGGGCCAGTAGCTCAAGGGAGGTCATCCTCCCCCTCTGCTCTGCACTGGTGAGGCTGCACCTGGAGTTCCCCAGTCCAAGAAGGACAGGGAACTGCTGGAGAGGGTACAGCAGAGGGCTACAAAGATGATGGGGGGACTAGAACATCTCTCTGATGAGGAAAGACTGAGGGACTTGGGTCTTTTTAGTTTGGAGAAGAAAAGACTGAGGGGTGATCTTATCAATGCTTATAAATAATTAAAGCACACTCCTCTCAGGAGGAGGAGGAGGAGAAATAAGAAGGGAAGCAGAGAAGCTCCGCAGTGCAAGGGATGGCACAGCCAGGCCAGTCCATGTCAGCGCAGGAGCAGTGACAAGGAGAAAAGTGCCATGAGAAGTCCAGCTGCACCCAGGCCTCCTGCCATCACCTAACGGCACCCATTTGGTCAACTTGGGTTTGGGGGACCAGCACAGTGTTCCTTGAGCCCCCACGACACACCTCGTGCCCATCACCAACTCTCAAGACAGAGTGAGAGGACAAGAAGCAACAGGCAGCACGTCCTGACACACCAGGGGGGGTGTGTGTTTTTAAGCAAAGCACTTGAAGACCAACAAAGGATCAGGGACCCTTCCCCACATTATCTGTTATGCTCAAAGAAGGAGCTAGTAGATGGCTCCTTCTGAGCAGAGAAGGGGCAAGTCAGCACAAGCTCTAAGCCTTGCTTCAGTGATGGCCAGGGCCACCTCGGCGTGCCTGTTCCTCACCATCGCTGGAGGGACCACCTTGCCTTGGCCCTCTGAGGGCCTGCTGGGAACCAGTGCTCACAGAGGCAATGCACACCCCCCCTGGATTTGATTATCCCTGCCATTCCAGCATTTGAGCATCCATCTGCACCAGAAGAGCCACCCCCAGAAATGAGAAGTTTTCTCCTGGAAAGCTCTAGTCACTCCCCTTTCATCAGAAGGTTGAGTGACTTGACCAAGGTGGACCCTGGAGTCCTCACGCTCCCGGCTCTCAGCTCCACAGCGTATTTCCACGCTACGTTACTGTAGAGAGTGACCTACTTGGCCACCTCATCAACAACAGGAGAGCTTTTAAAGAGCGAAGGGGATTGAACCCACAAGTAAAGCAGGGTCAAGTTCTTTAAGCTAGAATAAAACTGCATTTATTTGTCCTTACTGGATGCTGCACTTACGTGCTGAAGGAAAAGGATTTCCGCTCAATGCTAGAATTATTTTTCAAAAAGGTGATTCATTGGTTAGCAAAATTAAACATACCTAGCTGAGAATAACAAGCTTATAAAGATTGTCAGGGCTAGGGACAGCGTATTGCCCTGATGCTTGGAAAAAATACAGAGCTTTAGGCTCAGTTTGCCACGTAAGTGCTGTAACGGAGCCTATATTTAGGTACGTGCACGCTGGTCCAGACCAAACGATTGCCCTGCCTTTCCAGCTCCCAGCAAAATTGTGCTGGGTACTGTGTGGCTACCAGGAGAAAAAAAATATAAAGGAATTAAGAAAACTCTAAATTGTTAACTAGGTAAAGCCGTAAAAGAATACAATTCCCTTCGCCAGTTGTAATGGAGACATTAAACAGCAAGACTGGAGCGTGTTCGGGTAGGAACCGAGCTGCCAAGAGAGCCAGTAAGTGGAAAATGATGATTTGGATCTTGCGTGTGGGTGTAAACACAGCAGTCTGAACAAATTTTATCTGTCACATTCATTTACTGTTGGCATGCTACCCATTTGCTAGAGCTACAGGGGGGGGAAAGCCCAACTCTGCCAGCCTTCCAAATGAGGATGGTCTTTTCCGTGTCCACATTTGGATTTACGCTTCTATTTAAAGTCTGTTTCTATTCTGGCCAGGCACGTATTGCTCACTTGTCATTTCGGTGCAGAAGGTAATGCTGCTAGAAACATGAAAATAGCCCTGCTCTGCCATCACCTCCGTCCACGTGCCAACGGAAACCCTCATTAAAAGCAGGTGAGTGGAAACAACCCTCCAAAGTCAACGACTGTGCCATCTTCTGAGTATTCTCAAAGAAATTCGGGGAAGGAGAGAGCAGCTGAGAGCGTGCGCTACCCTGCGGGGTGGCCCTGTGGCCATCAGGCGATGGCCCCCACTGCCTTTCCTGGTACTAAATCATTCCCTTCAAGAAAGAGGGGAAATTCATCACTTCTGCAGCTGTACCAGAAGCAACATGCGTTACACCAAGGATCTGTTTGGCCCAAACGATCTCGTGTTGCTCAAGTACAATAACTCCCCAGTGAAATATAACTCCCTCCCCCCCCCATCTAGGTAACAAAAGGGTCACAACTGAATGAGATGCTGTACTTCAGTGGGCTGTAAAATATTTTGATTAAAATAGAATAGGAAACCAGATGGTATCTATCCCTTGCAGATCCTCATGACCCTCTGCCCTCGCAAAAACTCATTGCGGACCGCGACTGCCAGAAGCGGGAATGGCAGGTACTTACGACTGACAGGCAAAAGACATGCCAAAGATGGGGATGCAGCGAAAAATGCCCTCCCAACGAGTGTAACTAACTCGCTGCAGCCACTGCCCGCTGAAGAGGCCGTGCTTGAAGGACGACAGCACGATCTGGAGCCAAGAGAAAGAAAAGGGGGTTAAGATCCGACCCAAACCAACTTCACGGCGGCAGTTAACGCCGGTGCTGGGATAAAAGGCAGCGTGTGGCAGCTCTGGGAGGAACAGCTCACACTGCCTACCACAGCCCGGGCTCTGTAAGACAAATTCCCCACCTCCCCACCCCACCCACACACTTTATTAAAGCTCCCAGCAACCTCCAAGGGCCCCTTGCCACCAAGGATCCCGGGGTATATTTTAAAAGATCTATGGCACCCCCCTCCTTGTTTGATGCCATCAGACATCATAGCATGCACCAGGGTGGAACAATTTCCACTGACACATTTAACTGCCAGAATTATTGTTCCCAGCAATTTATTTTGCACTCTTTTAAACGCGTTTTCAAATCCAAACGGGAAGCGACATTTGCCTTGGGAGAATCCTGTTCAACAGAGAGAGAGACAAAGGCTCCTAAAGCAGGACCCCCACCTGCACACCACTACTCCAGAGCCATTTAACAGCACCAGTTCACCAAAGACAAGGATAAACTTCAGGAAAAGAGGGGGAGCGAGGCACCCAGACGCGGCCAGGGGAGCTCTTTTGCCATTGACAGGGAAACTGGCAGGCGTTGGTTTGCACAGGAAACAGAAGGTAAATATGTCTGAATGCCTGTTTATAATATCGCCTGAATGGGGGTTTTCTAATCCCCAGAGATTACGTTTTAGTGCAGCCAACTCTCATGAAATGTTGTGGTTTTCTTAAAGGCACAGCTCCTGCAACACGGCAGTTTCATAAAACACTCATTTACAGTTTCCAGCCTCCTCACAGAGGCAAACTCAGAAGCGTGACCCAGCACAACCTACTAAAAAAAAAAAAAAAAAGTTAAGTGGAAAGAATTTCCACACCTCCCTTTTCTTCTTCTTGTTTCAGCTCTTCCAGCCCTGAGATTTGGGAGAGACAGGGCTGGGGCTCCACAACCAAACCACACAAGCACCCGGGAGGTGAAACCTGAAGTCGTTCAAAAGCAAGCGAAAGCCTCCACCTCCCAGTAAATGGTGCTCTACGATGGGGCTTGGCCAAGGCAAACTGGGACAACTTCAGGTAACTCTCAGCTTAATCTAATGGTCAAGAATCTGTTCACCTCAGTAAAAAAACCCTTTTACTAGAAATATCTAAGAACAAGCACACGCCACATACCAGACTGAAGACTTTATGATGCTCAAAAATAGAAGTGCTGGTGTCTAACAAATAAAAATAGTTGCAGCCTGAAAGACATTAACCATCAGCTGCAAAAAAACATGCAAAGAACATGCTTGAGTTCTTAACAGAACCCTACAGATTAGAAGCATTGAGGTTTTCAAGGCAAAACACTAAGGCACGATCAAAGTCCTCCTGCTTCCAGGCGCTCTTCACCACATCTTCCATCCTTTGATTTCAAGTTCAGAGCCCAAAATTATAAGGCACCACCAAGCAGAATAAACCACAACTCCATTTGTGGTTTATTATTATTTGTGCCACCACAGCCCCTACCATTTTTAATTGCTTACAGACCCACTGGCCAGTTTCTACAGTCTGTACCTCCCCCACCTCAGCCAGCTCAAGCACCCGGATCGCTCATTATGCCCGGCATCGGCAGCGCTAATTACCAGGAAGGACATTTTAAACTGGAGGCCTGCACCTGCAGGTTGTCCCAGCAGGAAAAACTGCATTAAAACAATAGGAAAAGAACGTTCCTGGCCTCAGTACTCACCACGAACATGAAGACGGTGTAGAAGATGAGAGCCATGGCACTGAAGGACTGGATGGAGGCCATCATGTTGCGCTGGAGGCTCAGTGGAAGCACGATGCACAGGGAGACAGCAAAGAGCAGGACTATCCGGAAACTGCCCGACACCTGGAGAAGAGACCTGCATAAAGAACTGGAGCACGGAGGATACTCAAAACATCCCAACAAATTGGCAAAGTAACTCCCTGATGCTGTTCATTTAGATGCGGTACTGAGGGACATGGTGTAGGGGAGGACTTTGTAGAGTAGGGGAGATGGTTGGACTCGATGATCCCAAGGGTCTCTTCCAACCTGAATGATTCTATGATTCTATGATTTTTTTCCCCCCAGAGCAAGAAACGATGCCAAGCCAAGATGGATTTCTAATGTGAAGTTGTGCTCCTGGAGGTATTTAAAGATTTGGTGCTGAAAGCTTGCCATTTCTGCGGCTGGGTCTGTGATTAGCTCGTACAGTCACTGGGTGCCACTGTTGCTCTACACAGTGCGTGACAGGTCCATCCCGAAGTGGAAGAATTTGGGGGGGGGGTGGTGTTTAAATGCTATTCCAGCACAAGTTATTTAAGTATTTTTCCCCGCAATTAAATAAAACCTAAACTTACTCGGGAAAGAAGAGATTGAAGTCTTGAAAATTCTGATGCAGAAAACTAATCAAAAACCTCGCATTGGTATTTATTATAGCAGAACAACTCGGAAACGCTTGGAAATATTTAATACCTAATTTGGCTGCAGCCACAACTCATCGTTTTAACTTCACAGGCCCTTAATCAGAGCTTAGTGGCATCAGGCAGAGCAGATAACAGCCCCGCCAAAAACCCTTCCACGGGTCTATTTTGCTTCCCTGCACGGTCCTCGTGCCATCCCCAAGTGCTGCTGCTTGCACACCAGCTCACGGCTCTCCAGGAAGAGCAGCAAGAGCCTCCAGGAGCCCACCAGGAGCACCTCTGGCCACCACCCCCAGGCTCATCTCACACAGCTTCTTCTGGATTAAAGACGAGGCAGGAGCACAGAAAATTTGGCCGCAGGACAGGACAAAAAAAATCCCTCTTGAACTAGAGGGCTGCAAAGGGGTGAGAGCTCAGCCAGAGGAACTGTCTGTCACTACTCGTTAGGGGCAGGAATTAAGACAGGAAGCATCATCTCCTCCAGGAATCTGCTCCAGAATTAAGAGAGGCCAAGTTAAAAAGGATTCCTTTGCTGAAAGTGCCTTATTGGGGGATTTACACATCTGATTGTTCGCCATATGTCTGGGCTTCCAGGACTTCACAGAGCTAAAGGCTCTGTGTGCAAGGCAGGATGTGAAAAGCTCACCAGGAGATGACCCCTCCAATGCTTTGGGGGCAGGATGCCCACTGCTGTGTCTGAGGCACACAGAATGCCATGCCAGAAGAACCAGGAGTACCGTCTGCATCATGCGGGTGCGACACAGGGAGGATTTATTTACCTGAAACCCAAGCAGCCGGGCGAAGAAGTTGGACCCCAAATCACCAATGACGACGTAGAAAGCGATGCAAGTTCCCAGCATCAGCCCAATCATGCTGCAAAAAAAAATAAAAATAAAACAACAAAACGCAGACAGGTCGGGAGGCTGGAGCAGGAACCCCGGGCACACAGCTCCTGCGCCAGGGCAAGTGTGTGTCAGCAGCTGCATTCCCAGCAGATTTGTGCTCTGCAAAGCCCTTGGGAGGGGAGGAGGCTTTATTCATGTTAAGGCTACCTCGGGGACACCCAGAGACACTGCCAGGACCCCCAGCGATGACAGAAGGGCAGTGAGAACATGGCTACAGTTCATACACTGGGAGCAAGGGACATCCTGCACACACTGCAGCCCTGCGAAGGATTATGACAAAGGCTGAGCACCAACAAGGTCTCTACACCCTGGACACAACCACGCCAGCTGAAGGTTGCTTAGGATCCTACTGCTCCCCTTGTTTGCCAAGAAACATCCAGAAGAGTTAAAGAGCTAAAAGGCTGCATTGAAACCAACTTAAAATCTAGTGGAGCAGCCCCTCATGCCACCCTTCAGCATACATACACCCACACCCACACACACACCAATTTCTGGCCTTTCATGGTGGAGACAAGACCCAGATTTTGCAGAACCCACACTGGAAAACACGTTTTGGCAACGAGTAATAAAGTAGGTTTTGTGTCTACAGGGATGCAGTGAGCCAGGAGCCTGCTCTCGCTGCCGCAGGAACAGGCTGAGCGTCGCTACCGGTGCCACAGGGAAGGACCACACTTTCATCCTCAAGCTCGTGAAGGGCAGGCCACCAGTTCCACATTCAATCCCAGAAAAATAAACCCCAGAGAACCTCCATCCAGCTCGTATCCACACCTGACATCTTGGCTAGAGAGGCTGTTCTGGTAACAAGCCCTGCATGGCTTTAACTGCTGTTTGGAACCACCGAAATAACAGCCCTTGGAGATGGCAAAAACTCCCTTTATTTCATGGGAAAATGTTTAAAAGAATCAGCAAGAGGTTCTCTCAGCCCCACACCCCACACCAGGGGCCTACCATGAAAAGTCTCGATACCAAATCGCCTCTCAAACTTCTTTCCACAAAAACGGACCACATTTTAATGAAAAGATTGTCTTATGAACTGCTTCTCCTCCCATTCATGATTGCACGGACCACTTTCCCTCCCAGTTCTAATTATCCAACATCCCCGTGGCAATTACAGCAATTGCTTGCATGGACAAGTAACATCTGAGAAATATTCTGTGTATTTTTAGTGTTCTGCAGCAGTTTGCAGCTGGGAAGAGGGAAGGAGCCAGTCCCACTGACTGGCCTGGGCTCAAGACGCCTCCACCAAGGAATCTCTGCTGGAAAAAGCCGCATGGTAACCATGTCCCTGTTACCACGAGTGCTGAACGGGACCTGTGGGGACCTTCTGGGGACCTTCTACCTGCATGGGGGTCATCTGGGGAACGAGGGGCTGTCCCTGGAATGGAGACATCACCTAACATCCAGCAGAGGAAAGCGGCGCTCGCTGCGAGGAAGGGGCAGGACCGGAGCAGCGAAAGGGTGGATCCGAGGTAGGGAACGCTCTCCCTCCCCGCTAACCCAGGGCAATCTTGGCAGGGATTTCACCCCTGGAAAACAGCCACGAGCGACATGCCCATGATTTCATAGCATGGGAGATGAGTTCACTCCCCGACTCCTGCGCTCCCGCTGCCTGGAAAGCACTCCCGTCCCTGCTCAGGGAGGGGAGGGACCTGCCAAACCTGTGAGTCGTGAGTAGGGGATCTCACCCAGGCTCCTGTTCAAATTCTAGGTGGCAAGGAAGAGTCTGGGACCAGAGAAGGCAGGAGGGTAAGAAAGGAGAGCGCAGCAAGGCCATAAGAGGCTACAGAGCAGTATTTTTCGTTAAAGAAAACCAAACGTGTCAAGATTTAAATAAGTAGCAGATTACCTTGTTTCCACCAACATTTTTCCTGCTTTTCCATAGGCATGAAATGCTGGCGTGAAAGAAAAAAATAAAAAAAAAAGTTGGAGTTAGTCAAAGAAAGGTCCAGACCGTGGCACACGCATCAGTTTGACATTAAACAATTAGAGTGACAAAGGGCAGTGCAGCAGGAACCCACCAGTGTCACGTTTTGGGGCTGTTTCCCTTGCTCACCCTCCCACTTTCTCTTTCAGACATGCCCTCTGCAAACTGAAAACCACATAAGACAGGAACAAAGATGAGGGAAAGATAGAAAGCAGGTTCTTTTCTTATTTTTTTTTCCCCCCTATTTGAAAAAAAAAAAAAAAAAAAGAGTAGTGTGAAGTAGCAGTCACACATGGCAACCATTAAAAGAAAGTCAGCGCGGAAGAGAAAATATGCATGTATAAGATGCTGTGTGGCAAAGTTACTGCAGTGCAAAATTTCAGTCAAACTCTCATTTTTATTTTTATCTTCCCACTATAAGTGAACGTTGCTGGATGGGAGATCTGAGATGGTGCCCAGAACGTTCAATCCCAGACCCAGAATACCCAGAACTCACAACCCACACCAAAGGGCTGCTGCCAAAAGACCTTTTTCTATTTTTTTCCCCTCCCATACTTGGGTTGTAGCTTGTAGCAGAAAATGATCAGTAGTCTTTAAATCATTGTGTGTTTTCTTAAAAAGAAAATGCCAAGAAAACTCCGCTTGTATTTTTAGATCTTACTGGGTAGAATGGGAATTGAGACCTCCAGTTCCAAACGCAGACCACATTGCCCAAATCTGTCAGCCTTTAACTGGCAGACCGACATGAAAACCACCACCCTGGACTCCCCTTTGTCTTCTCCTCAAGGTACAGCACACATTCCTGGAGACCGCCAGAAAACAAACTTCATTCGCTTCTGGAAGCATCTTCTGCTATTTTAAATATTAACTTACAAACTCTGATTTCTTTGGACTCCGCTTAAGCTTAAAATTAAGGAAACAAGATGTTCTCCCGCAGAATGAGAAGAAGAAAAAAAAAAAAAAAAAAAAGGCATGGCAGGAGACCCACAGCAGAAAAATAAACCAGAGCTGTTCTGTGGGGTCGCACCGAAAATAGCCGATGGCTCGGTGACAGGGGGGTGGGACAGCAGCCACCAGGCACCATGCCCAGGAGAGAACTGCCACCGCTCCGCCTCGGCCTCCAGCTCCTTTGGGAGCTGCCACAATAACGGGGAAAGGCAACAGCACTTTTGGGGGGAGGGTTCGGTGAGAGGGGAACATCCCTCCTGGAATTGCCACCCTCCCCCTGGGAGCTCCTTTTTTGCATCCTGCAGAAAGGTGGGTGCCTCCCAGGAACAGCTCCAGCCAGAGCCCGGGCTGGAGGCACTGAGAAATGATCCGTCTCCTGGGCTGTCGTGGAGGGATGGTCTAATGAGAACAAGCCTTCAAATGTTCTGCCAGATGTCCCCATCTGGGGACAGTGGGAAAATTGGATCCTTTATCTTCTCAAGGAGGAAGGAGACGATGACTGTAAAATAAATTGTACAGTCGAGCATCTTCGGAATGATGGGATCTCTGGATGCCTCACAAGCTGGGCAGGGCTAGATCTGCCCAGTAATTAGAGAAGCACTTTTAAACCCAGTGTGGTCACGAGAAGGGACAAACTGTGTTTCAATGCTTTTCTCTGCCGGGGGTGCAGAATGCTGCTGAGGGGATGGGTGCCCAGCACAGGTAGCGGGTCTGCAAAGACCCAGGCAGCTCTAAGGAGAGGTGTTAACTCATCTCCTGGTTAAATCTTATCTGGGGACCACATCCTGCTTCCCTCCTTGTCCCCACGTCTCCCTAAAGCCCTTCCCTTCCACGCGGTGAAGAGCAAAATAGGTTTAATCCCCAAGCCCGTCAGGCGCAGAGCGCTGCCAAGCAAAGCCGTCTGGGCGAGATATCAGCCCCTGAGGACCCTGGCTCTTTTGTAGCTGTGACGAGCGTTCCTCCGGAAGGGACTGGCTGACTGAAGTTAATTTGCAAAAAAAAAAAAAAAAAAAAACCAACTTTCTTCCACCTTTCAGCCCTGCCAAAGCCTCCCACAGAATCAGCTGCAGGGGCTGCCAGGAGCTCTCTCTCGCAGATGTAGCGGGGCACAAGCCCACGGTGACAAAAGGCTGTCTGTGTGGAGCTGCTCAACCTTGATGCATTAGGATGCATTATAGGAGGGCTGCCTTTCCTCTGGGGGCTGTCCCTCCCGGTGGCACCTCTCCCAGGGGCAGAGGCATTTCTTTCAGCGCCAGCCTTTGCGTGCCAGGAAGTTTAGAGGCATTACTGGCCCTCTGTGTATTCGAGCCCCCTTGGCTTGGGAGAGCGCGGAGGATCCCTTCTTCCCGGGAGACGCTCCAAGGTGGAGGGGACTCTCTGTTCCTCGGGGAAGAGGGACACAAAGAGGTGTTGTGAGGGGATGGGGAGAGGCAGCCCAGGCAGCTGGGCTGGAAGCCCCGGGGACAAGTCAGACACTACCTGGGGGCTCCCCCCTCCCTCTGGCATCATAGGCACAACCCTCAAGACCACAGAACTTCTTGATCTTTTCCATTTCTAGGAGATATAACTCAGCAAAAGCCAAGGCTCGCAGGCCGGTGGCAGCACCTCGGGCACTCTGAGGATGGAGGAAACCCATCTGTCAACAACACGTTTCTTTAGCTCTTTTACCAAGGGCAGTGCCAGCCAACTCTCTCCTCCCCCAGAGAAATAAGGGAAACGGAGTAAAAGAAGACTTCCTGTCATGCCCCCCCCCCCCCCCCCCCCCCAAAGTCAGTCAGAACGGGCAGAGAGGTCACAAGCAGAGGCCAAGCCTGGCGCCAGCGCAGAGGCAGCGAGCTCTGAGGAAGAGGGCTGGCAGGCTCTAGCCAAAAAAACCCCACACATGAATCTTGCAGATGTTTTTATTTTCTTGGCCGCTTGGAACCTACGCGGGCTGTTTCCTCTCTGCTCTGCCATAAAGGGCACAGGCAGCTCGGATCCCGGCAGCCCCAGCTCCATGCCAGGCTCTCCGCTGGCAGAACCCGATGTCCCCAGCAGCACACTGGGTGGGGAAGCTCGTGGCTTTTCATGCCGAGACCAATAATTTACACCAGACACCCGCCGCTACGCCAGCTCCCGAAAACTTGGGTTTGGATCAGTCAGCGCTGCGTCTCCTCCCCTGCCCCGCAGAGTCAAAACAATTCTGCGCCTATTAACTTCACTGTCAAGAGCAGAATTAAACCCTCACGTTCCCCTGGGGACGTGGGGAGGGGGGGAAGAGGCTGACAGAGGAAAACAACGCCAGTTGAAAACTACACGGAGAAAGCCGTTCGCTATTCCAACAATATCAGTATGAAGGTTGTAAATTAAGAAGTCAAAGTAAAACCGCAGTTAAAAAAAAAAAATTAAAAAAAACCAAACCCACAACCAAGCCCTTGAGCTGAGAATTCTCACCGAGGCCAGGGTAGGTCCTGCGCTTGCTGAGATTGGCCGATTTCACCAGGAACATGCAGGATTGATGAGTCATCCAAGAACAGAAAATGAGCAGCAGAGCTCCCAGGACAATGCCGCACTGCAAGGGGAGAAAAGGGGGGAGGGGGGGGGGAAGAAGCAATCCAGAGATAGAGAGTCAGTCGTTCTGCAGAGCCTTCCTCCCACCCTTATCACCCTCCAGCTCCCTCGCACATTCCCAGCCCCGCTTTAGCCTGTTAAGGGAGTTCCCTTGACTTCAGGGCAGCCGGGAGAAACCTGACGTACGAGCTCTGTTTTACTCCTCCGCAGCCCAAGGACATCGTGGAGCAGCCACCTGTTTCCCACAGCTTCCAGCTGCACCAGTTTAATCATTAAAGAATGAACTGGGGAGCTGTTTGTGGAGCAGAACTTCCACGGTTCCCCTTCACTCACCCCCCCCCCAGCACTCTCCACAGCTCTCAGGGGGTTCACAGCGAGCAAAGAGAGGCTGCTTCTAACCCCAAGGTGCAAACTCTGCTGTCAACTTATTTAATGAGAACTACCTGACGGTGTAAACTAATTACCAAACTCGCTACCGGCCCTGTCCTGACTCGCTGGCAATGTGTTGGCAGCCTTTAAACACGACACTTTTTAAGCAGGTGACTTTAAATAGGCACAAGTGAGAGAAACATAGAATGGTTTGGGTTGGAAGGGACTTTAAAGATCATCTAGTCCAAACCTGGTGGAACACCTCCCACCAGCCCAGGTTGCTCCAAGCCCCCTCCAACCTGCCCTTGAACCCCTCCAGGGATGGAGCAGCCACAGCTTCTCTGGGCAACCTGTTCCAGGCTCTCCCCACCCTCCCAGCAAAGAATTCCTTCCCCACATCTCAGCTCCATCTTCCCTCTTTCAGTTTAAAACCATCCTAGGGCTCCCCTCCCTGATCCAGAGTCCCTCCCTCCCGGGACCCCCTGCCGCCGCCGGATCCCCAACCGGTGCCGATTGGGGATCCGGCGGCGGCAGGGGGTCCCGGGACGGCGGAGAAACGCTCACCTGTCTGAAGCAGAAGGGGACGGTGAGGACGCTCACCCCCACGATGCTGTTCACCACGTTCATGATCAGGCCCCAGTTGGAGCCCGCCGCTGCCGCCGCCGCCGCCATGGCCCGCGGCGGGGTTATCCCGCTCTCCACCACCCGTTCCCCCTCTTTTCCTCCTTCCCCCCGGTGAAATTCCTCAGCCGCCCGTAGCCGCCATGGCGGGACCCGGCCTCCAGTCGCCGCCGGCACCGGCCACAGCGGCACTTCCGGGTTCCGCTGCTCCGCTGGCGCTTCCGGGAAGTAGGGGAGAGGAGCAGTGAGAGGAGAGGGGCAGAGCGGCGGCGCCCGGCGAGGGGCCGCTCTTGCCGGCTTGGAGGACCGGTGCTCGCTGCTCCTGGGAGGGCTGGGGCTGGGGGAAAAGAGGGGTGTCCCCCCGTTTGGGGACAATCCCCGAAAGATGGGGACACGCAGGGGCGTGTAGGCGTGGACACGCGTGTAGAAATGCCCACAGGCATGCACAGGTGCACATACATGCAGGGGCATGCATGTGCATGCATGTAAAGACATGCACATGCATGCACATACATGCACATGCATGCAGACACGCCTATATACATATCTATGGACATGCACACACATATGCATGCAGACAACACGCCTACATGCATGTGTATGTGCATGCACACGTGCACAAACATGCAGGGGCACGCACATGCACACATAAAGGCATGCACGTGCATGCACATACATGCACGTGCATGCAGACATGCCTACATACATATGTATCTGCATGCACATGGGCACATACATGCAGGGGCATGCACATGCACACATATAAAGGCATGCGCATGCACACATGTGCACACACGTAAAGGCATGCACATGCACATGCATGCACACATGCACACACATGCACACACATACATGCAGGGGCACGCAGATGCACACATATAAAGGCATGTGCATGCACACACGTGCACACACACACGCACACACATAAATGCAGACTCATGCACATGTGTGCACGCAAGTGAACGCACATGGACACACACACGTGCACACACGTGTGCCGAATGGCCTCTCGGAGGGCACCCAGTCTCCCCCTCCCAGGTGTGCAGAGCCCTGGGTGCACATCTGGGTGCCCATCCAGCTGTGCACATGGCAGCGGGTCGGGTCCCCATCCTGGCCACTGGGGTCCCCTGCCCTGGGGGGGGGGCAGGGAGGGGTGGGTCTGAGCACCCCGAGGTCCCACTCCCAGGTGGTCCCAGCGGTGGGTGCTGCACCCCGAGCCCCACACACCCACGGGGGCCAACCTCCATCAGGCCACAGTGGCCACTCACCCAGCACCCGGGGGTCCTTGCCCACCCTCAGGCACCCCCCCCCAGCCCTGCCCACCCTCTCACTCTTCATCCCCTGGGCAGGAGAAGGTAAAACCAAGGAGGGAAAATAAAAGGGGGGCATCGGGGGGCTGTGGGGGGCGGCAGGTCATGGGGGGCACACGCCTCCGGGGGAACAAAACACGCGGCGCTCGTATAATTTGCAGGAATCCCGCTGGGAAACCGCAGGAATCCGCTCCACAAAGGTTTGCAGGGAGGTGAACGTGCCCGGCTAATTCCCTCCAGGTGCCCGGGGGCCGCAGCGGCAGCACCGGCTGCGTTTCTCTGCCCTCCTGCACCCGGGGCCGAGCCCGTGGGTCGTGTCTCCCCCCCCCAACCCCGGGGGAGGACGGGGGTTCCCCTTGGGGCTGTTGCCACCCTGGGGACACCCCCGGTGTGAGCTGGGATGTGGCACCCAGGGATGGGATCACAGAATGGGTTGGGTTGGAAGGGACCTTAAAGCCCCCCCAGTGCCACCCCCTGCCCTGGGCAGGGACACCTCCCACCAGACCAGGGTGCTCCAAGCCCCCTCCTTGATGGTCTTGAATTTTTTATGGTCTTGAACCCCTCCAGGGATGGGGCAGCCACAGCTTCTCTGTGGCCAGGGTCTCCCCACCCTCATAGAAAGAATTTAATCCTTAATATCTCATCTAAATCTTTCAGTTTAAAAAACCATTACACCCTTGTCCTATGGTTCCACTCCCTGATGGAGAGGAGGGGAGGGGGAGGGGAAGGGGAAGGGGAAGGGGAAGGGGAAGGGGAAGGGAGAGCACCTTGCTCCCACACTGAGGAGACATCTGCAGCCAGTTAGAGGGGAAATCATGTTTATCCAATTAGCGTTACACGGCCCCTAACTCAGCACTGCCAGAAAACAAGCGCTCAGGTGGCTCCCTGTGCTTGAGCTGGAGCGTGGCAAGCGCTGAGAGCCAGCCGGCTCCACAGCTCCCGGGGACCATCCGTGCCCATCCTGAGGGACCACGGGTACCAGCTCCTCAGGTACCTTCCTCTGCTCGGCTGGTACCAACAGCCCAAGGTCAGATCCTGCCTCCAGCATGAGCCAGAGCCTCTGTCCAGCCGTCTGTCCGTGTCCTGGCCATGGCCAGACCCTCCCCGGTGACACCGGGGCCGTTTCCCCACCACAAACCTGCTGAGAAGAAGCACAAAAACTCCCTGGAAAGCACCAAACCCCCCCGGCACCCCCAGGAGAACGGGCAGCCACCAGCAGCAGGAGATGCCGAGTGGAATGGGGACAGTTGGGGGGCTGCACGGGGGACCCTCAGCCCCACATCTGGCTCCTGGGAGCTGGCACAGGGCAAAGCAAGGTCCCGGTGGTTCCGTGGGCACGTCCCTGCCGTGGGAGCTGCCCCAGGGCTCGGAGCCCTTCCCTGTCCTGCCCGATGGCCCAGATTCCTCCCGCCTGGATTTGGAGCCACGGGGAATAAACAGCCCCAGAGGGCTGCCGGGGCCGCAATTAGTGTAATTAGAAAAGGTGGCTTAGGGCTGGCTGGGGATCCCGTGCTGGGTTATGAAAATGCAAAACCCCCCCCTCCCCAGGAGGTCCGGCAGCAGCCGGGGGCCGTGGCTTTGTCTGGGGCTGCTCCTCAGGGACACACACGCTGCCACGCACGTTACACACGTGCACTCACACACACACACACACCATGCTGAGCCCCGCAGAGGCAGATTTGCCATCCACACAGGTGATGTTGTCCCAGGAAAAGAGCCAGGTTCATCTCTGCCCGGTGGGACATGGGCACAGGAGCTCCCCCCCCCTCCTGCCCCACCGACCCTTATTTGCTCAGGGAGATTTTTCTGCAAGAATTCACCTCGGTGGCAGCCCCAGGTTGGGGGGGCTGTGCCATAGAGCTCACATGAGCCCCCCCATGAGCTCCCCTCCCAAGTTCCCCTCCCAGGCAGCTTCCCTGGGGAAAGGGGGACACAGCGAGGGGACAAAGTTGGGGGGGGACAACCCAGTGTGGGTTGCTGGGGACTAGAGGAATGGGAACCCCCCCTCCCAGGCTGCTGGGGCAGAGCCCACCCACCCCACAGCCCAGAGGTGGGTGCACCCAAGTGTCTGCACCCACAAACCACCCAGAGCACCAGGTGTCCCCCCCTCCCTGCGGGGCCAGCACCCACCACCGAGCAGCCCAGTGCCCCCCCCCTCCCCACTGCAGCCCAGCCCCGATGACAGATGCCTGGCAGAGCCCAGGAACCAAACCCAGCGAGTCTTCACCCACCACCGAGCAGCCCAGTGCCCCCCCCCTCCCCACTGCAGCCCAGCCCCGATGACAGATGCCTGGCAGAGCCCAGGAACCAAACCCAGCGAGTCTTTAAAAACATAAATTAAACCAAATTGCGTTTTCATATTGCAAATAAGGGCAGTTTTTTATCGGTTTTATTGCATAACAACCATTAATGAAGTGCAGTTTTCAGGCACCTTAATTGCTCGGAGACTAAAGTTCAATCCGTATCGGCGGCGGGGGCCGGGAGCCGCCGTGTGTCACGCGAGTACCTGGCAGCTCGGAAATGTCAATAAATTT
>NW_015090778.1:68769-72693 GCF_001431845.1 Calidris pugnax | reverse complement strand
CCCCCGGGGGCCCCCCGGGGGGGGGGGGACGGGAGGGTGGGGGGGGGTCACGACGCCCCGCCCCACGGCACCGGGCTGGGACGCAGCCCCCCCCCTGCCCCGCTGGGCTGCCCTGCCCGGGGACACCCGGCTGTGTCCCCAGGATGGTGGCCGTGTCGCCACTGAGGTGGCATGTCCCCAGTGGGTGCCATGTCCCCAGGATGGTGGCCGTGTCCCCAGTGGGGTCCCGTGTCCCCAGTGGGGTGCCAGGTCCTCAGGATGGTGGCCGAGTCACCAGTGGGGTTGCTGTGTCCCCAGGAACCCCAAAGAGCCATGCCCTGTTGATGCCAGGTCATGCCCCATGTTGCCACTGGGGTGTCATGTCCCCCAGTGGGTGCCATGTCCTCAGGATGGTGGCCGTATCACCACTGGGGTGCCATGTCCCCAATGGGGTGCTAGGTCCCCAGGATGGTGGCCATGTCCTCAGTGGGCTTGCCGTGTCACCTGTGGGGTCACCATGTCACCAGGAAGATGCCATGTCCCCAGCAGTCCCAAGGAGCCATGCCCGGCCATGCCCTATTGATGCCAGGTCATGTCCCCAGTGGGGTGCCAGGTCCTCAGTGGGGTGGCCATGTCACCAGTGGGGTTGCCGTGTCACCAGGAGGATGCCGTGTCCCCAGCAGCCCCAAGGGGAGCAGGGAGCTGCTGGGGGACTGCATGAGGTGGGACCCTCCGGAGGTGCACCCCCCCCGGGAATCCTGGCCTGGACCTGGATTTGTGTCCAGGAAGCACCATCACCTTCCTCACACACGGGAAATTTCCTGCTTCCCAACCGGCCCCAGTGCCAGGCTGGCCACCTGCCCGTGCCGTAGGGCCACCAGCCACTGGGCCACGCTCACGGCAAAGCATCGCGGTCCCTCCTGGGCCGGGGGCAGCGGGATGAGCCCTTTGCTGGGAAGGTGAAGGTCACGCTCGTTTTGGACATCCCTGACCCGCTGCAGCACTCCAGGACACCGCGTGTCACGGCGGGGGCTCGGCCTTGTGCCGTCACCACGCTGTCCGTCCCATCCAGGAGCAGCGGCAGTGGCCGGTGATGACCAGAAGCGAGGGGGTGCTGGGTTTGCCGGGCTCCTCGTCCCCCCTCCCCGTGTCCCCCTGCCACCAGCTCGCGGCCGCGGGGCCGGCTGCTCGCCCCACTCCAGCACAGCCCAAGGATGAGCCGTCCGTCCGTCCATCCATCCATCCATCCAGGCCTGCGATGCCGCCCGAACCACAGGCAGCAGCACTGCCGAAGCCAGGCGAGGGGGGGGACACCCCCACCCGGTGTGACCGGGGAGATGCCGGTGAGCCCCGGGGTCGGCATGGCCGCGCTCTCCGTCCGGCAGGCGGGGAAGCACCGGTGCATCTCCCCTGGCTCGGGGAGAGAACAAAGGAGGGCATCTGCGGCAGAGGGAGCGCCGCCGCCGGATGCGCTGCAGCGCGGCTAATCCGCCCCGGGGACCCTGCACCACGCTGCCACCGTGCCCCCCCCTGCCACTGCCACCACCACCGTGCCCCCCCGGCACAGCCCTCCCGTGCACCGGCCGTCCCCAGCCCCGTGCACCGAGGGAAGAGGCCGCTCAGAGTCCGTGCAGAGCCAGGGGAGGGGGCCCAGCCCCGGTCCCTCCCTGTCCCCCCCCAACAGCAGCACGGTGGCCCCCCCATCTTTGCTGCCATGGCAGCGTGCACCGCTCCGTCCCGCCACGCGCACCGGTGTCGTGGTGGTGGCAGCGGTGACAGCGGTGACAGCGGTACTCACCCTGGGCTAACGCCGCGCCATAAAGGAAAAGTCTTCCATTAACGACTTTTTGTCACCAAAAGTCATTAACATAATAGGACTTCCACCTCAAAATTGAATATTAATGCTCCGCCCGGCCGCGGCGCGAGGCGGATAATTGCTCTAATACATTTTCCAGCAGGATTTTCGCATGGCGACAGCAATTGCATTAACAAACCCCATTATTACCACGGCCCCTACAATGGGACACTTCATGGGAGTTAAGTTCTTGCCTTTTTGCTTGGGACCCCAGAGCGGCCGCGGCTCCGTGGCCCCCCCCACCCCGTCCCCCCACCTCCACGGTCACAAACCTCCCTCGGGGCCGCGGGGCAGGGGGGGACGGTGGCCCCGGGGCTGGGAGCGGAGGTGACGGGTGGCACCGAGCTGCCTCGTCCCTCTGCGCCTGCAAACACGACCCTTGGGCACAGCCAGCCCTGCGACACCCGGGAAACACACCGCCAGCTGGAAACCAGCCTGCCCCGGGTGCCAGCAGGCCGAGCTGCCTGTGTTGTGCTGTGCCAGGCTGTGCCGTGCCATGTCACACCACGCCACGCTCTGCCATGCCATGTCATACCATGTTGTGCTGTGCCATGCCATGTCATACCGTGTCACACTGTGCCATGCTGTGTCATACCATGCCATGCTGTGCTGTGCCATCTCACTCCATGCCATGTTGCGCCATGCCATGTCACACCATGCTGTGCTGTGCCATGCCATGTCATACCATGCCATGCCATGTCATCCGGTGCCATGCCATGCTGTGCCATGCCATGTCATACCATGCCGTGCAGCATGCTGCGCAATGCCATGTCACACCACAAGGCCGAGCTGCCTGTGTTGTGCTGTGCCAGGCTGTGCCGTGCCATGTCACACCACGCCACGCTCTGCCATGCCATGTCATACCATGTTGTGCTGTGCCATGCCATGTCATACCGTGTCACACTGTGCCATGCTGGCTCTGCCATGCCATGTCATACCATGTTGTGTTGTGCCATGCCATGTCATACCATGTCACGCTGTGCCATGTCATACCATGCCATGCTGTGCTGTGCCATGTCACTCCATGCCATGTTGCGCCATGCCATGTCACACCATGCTGTGCTGTGCCATGCCATGTCATACCATGCCATGCCATGTCATCCGGTGCCATGCCATGCTGTGCCATGCCATGTCATACCATGCCGTGCAGCATGCTGCGCAATGCCATGTCACACCACACCGTGCTGTGCCATGCCATGTCATACCATGGCATGTGCTGTGCCGTGCCATGTCATACCATGCCGTGCTGTGCCATGCCATCTCACCCCATGTCATGCTGCGCCATGCTGTGTCACACCATGCTGTGCTGTGCCATGCTGTGCCATGCCATGTCATACCATGCCGTGCTGTGCCGTGCCACCTCACACCATGCTGTGCTGTGCTATGCCATGTCATACCATGTTGTGCTGTGCCATGCCATCTCACACCATGTCATGCTGCACCATGCCGTGTCATCCGGTACCATGCCATGCCATGCTGTGCCATGCCATGTCATACCATGCTGTGCTGTGCCATCTCACACCATGCCATGCTGCACCATGCCGTGTCACACCATGCTGTGCTGTGCCATGTCATGCCATATCATACCATGCCATGCTATGTCATACCATGTCATGCTGTGCCATGCCATGTCATACCATGCCATGCCGTGTCACACCATGCTGTGCTGTGCCATGTCATGCCATATCATACCATGCCATGCTATGTCATACCATGTCATGCCATGCCATGCCATGTCATACCATGCCATGCCGTGTCACACCATGCTGTGCTGTGCCATGTCATGCCATATCATACCATGCCATGCTATGTCATACCATGTCATGCTGTGCCATGCCATGTCATACCATGCTGTGCTGTGCCATCTCACACCATGCCATGCTGCACCATGCCGTGTCACACCATGCTGTGCTGTGCCATGTCATGCCATATCATACCATGCCATGCTATGGGGGGGGGGGGGGGGGGGAGGGGGGACGGACCGTGGCACCCCACACCCTCCTTTGTCTCCAGTCCCAGTGGGGCCACCTCGGGGGCAGACAAAGGCAGCTACTGGCCCCGTCTTTAATTGCACTCATTGATTAACCTCG
>NW_015090778.1:66704-68751 GCF_001431845.1 Calidris pugnax | reverse complement strand
CCCCCCCCAGCGTCTGCTGCCTGGGGGGCTGTCCCCACTGTGCCCAGGGATGCAGGCTCGGGGCTTACGCATCCCCCAACCCCCAGACTCAGCCCCTTCCCACCCAGGACTGGGGCGGGGGGGGTTCCCCAGACCCTTCCCATTTCCCCCCCCCCTCAGTGCTCAACGGGGGAAGGAAGAGCCTCCCAGCTGCTTTTGGGGGGGGGTTTCTTTTGCGGTCAAGAAACTGTTTCCAAGCGCTCCCCCCACAATGTGCCCGCCCCGTCCCACGGCGCTGCTGGCACCCGGCACCGTCACCCCCACCCCGGGCTGCGCCGCGTGCTCCCGTTCGGCAACGATTCCCCGCGCTGGGTTCATCCCCGACGCTCTTTATGGGGCCGAAGCCCTCTCCCAGGCGGAGGGGGGACCCAAGGAGGGGGGGGATGTTCTAGCCTTCTTTCCTAGAGCACGGGACTGAGCATGGGTGCTGCCAGGCACATCCAGGGCAGGATGCTCCCCAGGGTGCCCGGGATGCAGCCGGCATCTCTTCTTCCCCGGGAAGAGGGACCCGGCTCTGAGCTCAGTCCGGCCGCTGCTTTGAAACACCGGAGGGAAAATACACCCAGGGAAGAAAATTTAGCATTTTGGGGAGCAGCATGCAGGGAAGGGGGGGGGGGGCTATGCCAGGATGCTCCCCGGAGGGGCAGGATGGCAGAGATCTGTCCCCCCCCGCTTTGTCCGCCCTCCTGCAGCCCAGCCCAGCCCCTGTCCCGCTCCTCACCCGGGTGGAGGAGAAATCCCCGCTCGCCCCCGGCACCGCAGCTCAAGGAGGGGGCCGGGTATGTGCCGCCTCCACGCTCAGGGTGTGATGCCACGTCCCTCCGTCCGTCCGTCTGTCCCCGCCGCAGCCGCACGGCCCCGTTGCGCCAGCGCCCGTGCCAGCGCTGTGCCCCCGCGGTGCCACCGTCTGTCCCCGGCCGTCTGTCCTTGTGCCCCGGCCCCAGGGCTGCGTGAGCATCCGTGCCGCAGCCGTCCGTGTGTCCTGGCGTGCGCAGGTCTGGCCGTGTGGCACCGGGGGCCACTGTGCCGTGGTCACTCCATGCCATGTTGCGCCATGCCATGTCACACCATGCTGTGCTGTGCTGTGCCATGTCATCCGGTGCCATGCCATGCTGTGCCATGCTGTGCCATGCTATGTCATACCATGTTATGCCGTGCCATGCCATGTCAAACCATGCTGTACTGTGCCATGCCATGTCATACCATGCCGTGCAGCGCCATGCCACACCATGCTGTGTCACACCATGCCGTGCTGTGCTATGCCATGTCATACCATGCCATGCTGTGCCGTGCCATCTCACACCATGCCATGCTGTGCCATGCCATGCCATGTCATACCATGCCGTGCCACGTCATCCAGTTCCATGCCATGCTGTGCCATGCCATGTCACACCATGCTGTGCCATGCCATGCCATGTCATACCATGCCGTGCCACGTCATCCAGTTCCATGCCATGCTGTGCCATGCTATGTCATACCATGTCATGCCATGCCATGCCATGTCATACCATGCCATGCCGTGTCACACCATGCTGTGCTGTGCCGTGCCATGTCATACCATGCCTTGCCATGTCATCCAGTGCCATGCCATGCTGTGCTGCACCATGCCATGTCATACCATGCCGTGCTGTGCCATGCCATGTCATACCATGCCATGCCATGTCATCCAGTGCTGTGCCATGCCATGCTGTGCCATGCCATGTCATCTGGTGCCATGCCATGCCACGCCACATCACAGAGCCATGGCACGGGCTATGCAGGGTCCCACCAGCCCAGGGGTCCCACCACGGAGGTGCCCAGCAAGAGCAGGGGACCTTCCAGCCTCCCCTCCTTTCCAAGGGGCTTTCTCTTTGGAAAGAAGCACACAACAATAAATGGGGGGGGGGGAGGGGGGACGGACCGTGGCACCCCACACCCTCCTTTGTCTCCAGTCCCAGTGGGGCCACCTCGGGGGCAGACAAAGGCAGCTACTGGCCCCGTCTTTAATTGCACTCATTGATTAACCTCG
>NW_015090778.1:65334-66079 GCF_001431845.1 Calidris pugnax | reverse complement strand
CTATGCGAGGATGCTCCCCGGAGTGGCAGGATGGCAGAGATCTGTCCCCAGAAGGTCCCGCTTTGTCCGCCCTCCTGCAGCCCAGCCCCTGTCCCGCTCCTCACCCGGGTGGAGGAGAAATCCCCGCTCGCCCCCGGCACCGCAGCTCAAGGAGGGGGCCGGGTATGTGCCGCCTCCACGCTCAGGGTGTGATGCCACGTCCCTCCGTCCGTCCGTCTGTCCCCGCCGCAGCCGCACGGCCCCGTTGCGCCAGCGCCCGTGCCAGCGCTGTGCCCCCGCGGTGCCACCGTCTGTCCCCGGCCGTCTGTCCTTGTGCCCCGGCCCCAGGGCTGCGTGAGCATCCGTGCCGCAGCCGTCCGTGTGTCCTGGCGTGCGCAGGTCTGGCCGTGTGGCACCGGGGGCCACTGTGCCGTGGCCCCCCCCCCAACCCGGGGGCTGCGCCGCGTCCCCCGGCCGCTCGCCCTCCTAACTCGATTGTCATCCCAGCGTAATGAATAGCTCCCTCGTAGTAATCTAATAGCTTTTACAAGTTATTTGGATTTATTTGAGTATTTTCAATCAATTACGTCCTTTTATTTATAAAAATAATAAGAATAATAAAAAAAATCCCCGCAGTGTCCTGACCAGGACCCACCATCACGGGCGCTGCCGGGCCCTGCCGTTCCCGGTACCGGCTCCGGCCTCCCCGCTGCTCCTCCTCTCCCTCCGACGGCCCCGGTAAGGCACAGCCCCCCCGCACCCCACA
>NW_015090778.1:60122-63696 GCF_001431845.1 Calidris pugnax | reverse complement strand
CGCTCCGGTTCCCTTTGCTGCAGGAGCAGCCGGTGCATGGGCAGTGCACGGGCACCGGCAGGAGCACGCTGCGCACCCCGGGCAGGGCCGCCCCGCGCCCCCGGGACCGCGCTCGCCCCGCGCCTGGAACGCCCCTCCGGTAAGTCAACTGCGCCGGCGGGGTGCAGCCGTGGGGTGCTGCTGCCGTTGACCTCTCCGGCCCCACGCCGTGGGTTTGGCCCCACAGCCAGGGGACTTGTGCTGTGGTCGAGCCTGGCCTTTACCCCTCCAGGCACTTCTGAGGAAGAAATTCTGCGCCGTGAGGGTGGTGAGACCCTGGCCCAGGTTGCCCAGAGAGGTGGGGGATGCCCCATCCCTGGAAATATTCCAGGCCAGTTTGGACGGGGCTCTGGGCAACCTGATTGAGTTGAAGATGTCCCTGCTGATTGCACGGGGTTGGACTGGGTGACTTTTGGAGGTCCCTTTAACCCAAACGATTCTATGACCCTGTGATTCTCTGCCCCAGGGTGTGTGGGCTGGTGGTAGCCCCACCACTGGTCCACTGGTCATGGGGAACGGGCGGCTTCTGCTGGGGAGCCGAGATGTGCAAATGGGGGGGTATGGGTTTGTGTGTCTGTGTGAGTGTGTGTGCATGCGTGTGTGTGTTGTGCTGCCAGAGATGCACTCTGGGGTGCTGTTGGGGGGTGACACCGCTGCAGGCAGTGCCAGCCCCAGCCCCAGCAGGGTCCCTGGGGTGAGGGATATGGGGCAACTTTCTCTGAGCCCCCTTCATCCTTCCTGCCCTGTCCCAGAGTTTGGTGGGTGCCGTGTCCCAGAGGCTGTGCCGGGCAGGATGGCACAGGGACAGGGGGTTGTCCCCTCCCAGAGACTCCCCGCGGTGATGGGAAGGGACTCTGAGGGCATTCCCATGGGAGCTGGCTCCTTGGGCAGGGCTGGCCCCGCTCCCAGGGGCTGCGGGCACCCTGCTCCCTCTCCCAGGGGTCCTGGGGGACTGTGTGTGCCGGGGGGGGACACAACCAGGTCACAGAGGGGTGCAGGCTCAGCCCCGCAGCACAGGCTGGTGGCCAGGGCTATGGGCACGTGCTCTGGTGGGCCCTTGGCATGGGCAGACGTTGGGCACGAGGCTCCTGGCCACCAGCAGACACCGTCCCTGCTCGGGACCGTGCCCGGTGGTGCCAGCCCCCCTGCCATCGCCTCACCCCCCCCTCTCCCCAGTGGGGATCCTCCATCCCTGGCACCCCATGCCCTCGGTGCTGTGGGGCCGGCGGGGCGTCACCATGTCACCCGTGGGGGGATGACAGTGGGCTTGTTTCCATGGCAACGCTGGAGCAACAGGCGCAGGGCCCGGCGCCACGCGATGACCATATTTACCTTCCCAGAAACCGCTTCGTGCTCCAGCAATTTGCCTCAATTAGGCTCGTTTACCACGTCAGGAGGCCACAGTGACGCCAGCGGCCGTGGGGGCCAGCCCTGGCCAGCTCCGGCAGTGGGGCGCTGGGCAGGGTCCCCTCCATGTCCCCCTCCCCATCCCCACACCCTGGGGCCGGGAGGGGGGCCAGGCAGACCCCTGCGCTCCCCTCCCCTTGCCCGCTCACCCCCACCGCCCTGCTCCCCCGTGGCTACCGTGTCCCTTCATCTGTAGCCCCACGGCGTTGCTGCCATCGGCTCCCCCGCCCCCCCCCCCCCCACCCCCAAGCGTTATGGTGCGGGGGGCCTGGTTTTGGGGGTCAGTGGATGTCGCCAGGGTTGGGGCTCGGCCCCTCACGGCACACGGTGGCCAGGGTGGGGGGATCCCCGGGGGACACCGGTGCTGGGGTGACACTGACGTCCCTCCCTCCCCCCCGGTGCCCCCCCGCTGGCCGGACCCTCGCACCCGCCGGGGCCTGGGCGACACATGGGAGCCCGAACGCAACGGAGGTTGTTAAAATAACATGGATCAGGCTAAAAATACCCCAGCAGAAACTTGCTTTTTTAAAAAAAAAAAAAAAAAAAAAAAAGATACTAGCATTGCACATATAGTCTGCTTTCTGTTCCTCCAGAACTTGCGTCCCTGTTAATGTAGGGGAAAAAAAAAAAAAAAAAAAAGAAAAAGAGAAGCCAAACCCAACAACAGAAAGAGCTAAAAATATTCCCGGCTTTGGCAGGGCCGGCACAGCCGGAGCCGATCCCGGCGAGCCGCGCTCGGAGGCTCCTGCGCCTCCGGGAACGTTGCTCAAGCGGATAAAAATGATAATTCCCTGCCCAGCGCGGGGCCGGGGCCAGCGGGAGGGAGTGTGTGTGAGTGTGTGTGTGTGTCGGGGGGGGTCCATCCCCAGGCCTGGCACCCCCATGTCCCCCCGCCATGGCCGTGCCACGGGGCCGGGAGCCGTGGCGGCGCGCGGAGCGGTAATTAACGCCGATGATTGATAATTACCCCACCCAGCAAATAAAGGCAGCCCGCGGTTTGCCGGGCGGCCGGGGTGGTGGCGGTGCGGCACGCGGCAACCCCGGGGTACCCCACCGGGTTTTTTTGGGGGGAGGGGGGGGTCTCCAACCACGCTCCCCCAAATGGCTCCCGGCCGGACTACACCTCCCAGGAGCCTTTGCCGGGGGCTGGAGGCCGCCCTGGGAAGGGGGAGATAAAAACTGTTTAGTTTGATTTTATTAAAGCCATAATTCAGGGCCGCGCGGTTATTGCAAACAAATGCTTGGGGTTTGCGTCTGGGTTTTTGGCAGCGGGACCATGCAAATGACGGCGCGAGACGGCGCTGGGGGGCCAGAGCCCGGGGAGCCCCACGGCATTTCTTAGGGTTTGGGAGGGGGGAGACACACGATGGGGACCCCCCCCTCCTTTTTCCCTCCCCGGAGCTACCGGGAGCCCAAGCCCGGGGCTGGGTACGGCATCACCGGCTCCCGCATCCCGGCACGGGGTCCGTGCTCCCACCCCTCCCGTGCCAAACCCCACGCCGAGTGGGGCCGCCGGGTTTCCCGACACCCCCTGTGTGGGAAGCTTCGGCCCAGCCTGTGGGGGCCTCAATTTTTGCCCTTTTTTCCCATTTTCTGTCGGTTTTTATGGACTCGTCTATAGTTGAGAGCGCGGCGGGCTGTTTGTCGCGGCGGCGGAGCCCTCGGTGCGTGGCACCATGTGTAACCGTGCTGGGGGTCCCGGGCTTTGCTGAGAGCACTGGTGCCGGTGGGTGGCTTGATTTCCCCCCCCCCCATTCCCCCCTCCCCAGTGCTGCTGGTTTGGATCCCGGTGCTGCTTTGCAGCCAGGCCACGGCACTGCCGGTAACGGTGCATCCCGGTGGCGTGGTGCTGGTGGCCGCCTGGGCTCCCCCAACTGTTGTCCCCCCCTTTTATTAAGTCGCAGTGCCCTGGTGTGGCTTGGGGGGGGGAAATGGATGGATGGATGGGGGGGAGGCGCACGTAGGGGGTCAGGGTGGTGACACGGGGCTGGATGCCGGCGCTCCGGCCGCTCCGCACGGCAGCTTCCTTGGGAATGAGCGAAGCCGGGGTCGTGGTAGGGCTCCGGCACGGCCGTGGTGTGGGGGGGGCTCCCTGCTTTTCCCTCCCTCACCCCCTTCCCCAATTTTT
>NW_015090778.1:58555-59481 GCF_001431845.1 Calidris pugnax | reverse complement strand
CCCGGCCCTGCCGGCCCCCCCCCGGCCTTCTGCCCCCCCCGCCTGCCCCACAGCATCACCCCGGGGCAGGATCCCACCCCCCTGGGTGCTGGGGTCCCCCGGCCCTGGGGGGAGAGAAGGTTTGAGTCCTCGGAGCCCCCCGGGGGTTGCTCCCTCCCGCTCCGCGCACGGGCAGCCCCGGACCCTTTGCACGGGGTTGCACGTGATCCGGGGGTCACCGTGGGCCCCAAACTTCAGGGGGGGTTCCCTTGGGGGGGGTCCATGTGTTGACCTCCGTGGGCCACCAGGCCCCCGTGGGGCTGCGTGGGGTGGGATGCGGGACCCCCCCCCATGTCCTCCTCGACTTCCCCGCCGTCCCGCTCCGTGCTGGGCCTCGGGCTGCTCCCAAAATGGCCTCTGGGTTGTGCATCCAGCGTGTAAACGGTGCAACGAGTGTGCAAATCATTGTGTGTGCACCGGCCGTGTGCGAGGAGCGTGCCCCACACCGCAGGCACCCCCTCCCAGTGGGGCAGCGTGCAAGCGGCGTGCGTCAGCCACGCCGGCGAGCGTGCAAGTAGCGTGCCCCGCATGATGTGTGTGTGTGTGTGTGTGTGTGTGTGTGTGTGTGTGTGTGTGCACACCTCTCGGTGAGCGTGGAGCCCCTCGGCAGCTCCGGCCTCCCCTTCCCTCCGCCGAAAACGCCGACAGCTTGCGAGTGGCACTTAGCGCCGGAGCGACTGCCGCGTGATTACCCATCGGATAACGTTTTAATTGTACTTCTGGCACTCCGTCAAGCTAATTTGAACTGCATTTCAATATTACGGCATTTATTTAGTGCCATAACAATATGGATTAATCTTAAATTATAACGCCGAGGAAATTATATTACACTTATTTCCTATTTGCCAAATATTTAAAGGGGCCGCCTGGGTTGCGAAGCTGCGTGG
>NW_015090778.1:57907-58491 GCF_001431845.1 Calidris pugnax | reverse complement strand
GGGTGTGAGGATTGGGGGGTGTGGGAGGGTCCCTGCCAGCTCCCGGCGTCTCGGCGTGCGGCCCCGGTCCCGGCAGGAATGTTCCAGCCCCGAAATAGCCGAGGGAGTAACCCAACCCTGCGCCCCGTGCACGTCCCCGCCGCGGGGACCCGGGGACCGTCACCTCGCCCCGGCCTGTCTGGGGGGGCTGCAACCCCCCCACCACCACCACCCCCCCATAGTATCCTTCCTCAAAATGGAGCCCCTTAAATATGTGTGTGTGTGTGTGTGTGTGTGCACACCTCTCGGTGAGCGTGGAGCCCCTCGGCAGCTCCGGCCTCCCCTTCCCTCCGCCGAAAACGCCGACAGCTTGCGAGTGGCACTTAGCGCCGGAGCGACTGCCGCGTGATTACCCATCGGATAACATTTTAATTGTACTTCTGGCACTCCGTCAAGCTAATTTGAACTGCATTTCAATATTACGGCATTTATTTAGTGCCATAACAATATGGATTAATCTTAAATTATAACGCCGAGGAAAATATATTACACTTATTTCCTATTTGCCAAATATTTAAAGGGGCCGCCTGGGTTGCGAAGCTGCG
>NW_015090778.1:53328-56984 GCF_001431845.1 Calidris pugnax | reverse complement strand
CCTTCCCTCCCCCCTGGCTCCCCGCTCGGGGGATTTTCTCCCCGGTGGTGTGGGAGCCGGGAGCGGTGCCGGCCGGGCTGAGTCACGGTGATGGCCA
Organism: Calidris pugnax; assembly: GCF_001431845.1. Classification (NCBI taxonomy): domain Eukaryota; kingdom Metazoa; phylum Chordata; class Aves; order Charadriiformes; family Scolopacidae; genus Calidris; species Calidris pugnax. The sequence continues at coordinate 56,887 of NW_015090778.1, read as the reverse complement.
CGGGGAGCCCAGCCAGGGAGTTCCCGGGCTGATGCTGCCGAAGGGGGGGTGATTTGGGGGGGGGCCAGGGTGGGACCCCGCTGCCCGTCTGCCCCATGCTGCCAGCCGGCCCCACAGCACCCCGCCTGCCCCACAGCATCCTGCCTGCCCCACTGCGGGGCTCCTCCTGCGCTGTCTGCTCACCCGTGCGATGAGTTCTGCATGGTCTCAGCCTCCCTTCCCTGGCCTCACGGGGGAAGGGGACAGTGCCAGGCTCTGCTCTCTGGTTGTGCCCCGTGCCATGCCGTGCCACGCCGAGCCGTGGCAGTGTGTGAGCGTGTGGGGGACCCTGGGGACGAAGCGGGTGGGAACGGGGGGGTGGCCAGCCGTGGGGCCAGTGTGCGCCGGGGGACCCGGCCGTGCCAAGGGGGTGTGAGTCAGCGCGGGTGGGAGGTGTGGGGAGCGCGGCCACGGCCCCGCCAGCCCCACCGGGACACCCCACGCCAACCTGGCCCCCCCGCCGCCATTGGAGCGGGGAGGGGAGTTGGGGAGGGATGGCGTAGAGAGGGGGGGGTGTTATTTTTTTACAGCCTTGTTTCACAGCTTCCAGAAAAGGCTCGTTCTGGAAACCTCGGCTTCCTGCCCGGCACAGCCGCCCGGCACGCTGCCGGCTCCACGCCCCACCGAGGGGTCCCCCCATTGAGGGTGGGGGGGGGGCACGCCGGGATGGTTGCCCGTGGGCAGCAGCACCGGGTGGGCACGGCTCCTCTGGGATGCGGTGCTGTGGGATGTGCCCGGTGGTCCCGGTGTGGGGAAGGAGGACACGGGGGTGGGTGGGTGGTGGTGAGGGGGGCAGCATCCGGCCCCGGGGTGGGGAACGGGCAACCGAATGGGAACCATGTCCCCCCCCCCGGCCCACGCAGCCCCTGCCCGGCCGGCGCAGGAAGGAGCGAGTTGCCTGAAACCACATCCCCGACACTCATCCCAGAGGCATCCCGGAGGGATTAACCGGGGAGCGTGGGTTGGCTTAAGAGAGCAAAGCATCGCTTCCTGCCCCGGCCGGGCGAACGGCCAGCCCCGGTTCCTCCGCACCCAGCCCTGCCGTGCCGGGCCGTGCCGGGCCGTGCCGGGCCCACGGACCCCGCTAGCCCACATGGGCACACACGTGGCCACGGGGGCTGCACGGCGAGGGGTGGACGGTGCTTTCCTGCTGGCTCCCGTGTTTCCACCATGAGCTCATGGCTCGGCCGGGGTGGGGAGCGCTGGCCCGGGTGTCCCCAGGGGTGCTGGGTCACCCCCCCCTCGGGCTGCGGGGGAGGCCACTGGGGTCAGGGTGGGGGCCAGTTCCCCCCCGCCTCCTTGCCCTGCGCTTCCCGTGGCTTTCCTTGCACGCCTGCTCCTCCCTGCACACGCGTGTGCACACATGCACCCCCCCTGCGGTGTCCTGGAGCTGCTGCCCCGGTGACAGGCGGTGGACCCCGTGTCCCCAACCTTCCTGCCACCGCCCCCGGGCACCACAGGGCTCTGGCAGCTGCCCGTGCTGGCAAGGGGTGGCCCAGCTTGCCCGGGGGTGGCCCAGCTTGCCCTGGCACGGCTCGGCACAGCCCGGGGCTCAGGGAGGTCAGGCTCGTCCCGGCACCGGGGGCAGCTGGTGTCCCACAGCTGGGCTCAGCTGCCGGCGGAGAGCACACGTGTGTGCAAAACCTCCCTTGTGCTGGCACACATGTGTGCCCAGGGCACGCACAAGGGGGTGATGGCAGGGCAGCGGTGCCCCTCGCACGGCTCTGCTGCACCTCGCACACCCCGGTGCGTGTGTGAGCCCTGTGGGGCTGAGAAGATGTGAGGGGCGTACGTGGACGCGGGGTGTGATCGCACGAGGGTCACGCATCCTCACGGAGCGTGTGTGCACAAGAGGCACGTGTGCACGAGGGATGTGCACGCACGAGAGGCGTGTATCCACAAGGGATGTGCATGCATGAGAGGCGTGTATCCACAAGGGATGCCCTTGCACAAGCAGCGTGCGTGCACGAGGGATGCGCACATGTAGCGTGGGGCTGTGCACACGAGTGTGCACCGGTGAGCGGGGCGGGGCGGGCGTGCAAACGGGGGCACGAGCAGCCCTCCCTGACTCTCTCCTCCTCTCCCCCCGCAGCCGGCAGCGGCCTGATGGGGAACGCACCCGCCTCCTCCTTCATGGGGGGCTTCCTGAGCAGCAGCCTGGGCTCGGGGGCCCCCAGCCACCCCGCCGGCCCCACCGCCTCCCCCCCGGAGCCCACTTTCCGTGGGCCCCACTCCGGCACCTCCCAGATCTGGTTCTCGCACTCCCACGAAGGGGAGCGGGCACCAGGGCAGGGACGGGTGGCAGCACCCCTCGGGGGGGGAGGTGGGTGGGCAGGGGTATCCCTGTGGGGTGTCCCTTCAGGGTGGCCGGGACGTGACCAGGGCTGTGCCCGCTGCCGGTGGGTGACATCCCTCCGGCGCCCACGCGGACGGGGTTCAGACCTCCCAGGCGCTGGCACAGGGGGTGGTCGTGGCAGCCGGCCGGCGCGGGCACGCGGTTGGCAGGCGATGAGCTCCGGGGTGGCGGCGGCGGCGGGGGCACAGCCGGCAGCGTGCCCCACAGACCCCCCCCACTCCCCCGGGCATCCACGGGGACCAGGCTCAGCCCCCTGCGATGGGGGCTCAGGGTGGGTCGGGGAGGCTGGTGCCAGGCTGCAGACCCCCACCCCTGTGCCAGGGCTGAGGCCGGGCCAGCTCGTGTCACCGGTGACGGTGAACCAAGGTGTCCTGCAGGAGGGACCCCCGTGGTGGGACAGGCTGCCACAGCGTGGGGACCCCTCGTAGGGTGGAGGGGGGGTGTTCCTTGCACCCCGACCCCCCGCGGTTGCCCCGTGGCACCCCCGGTGTCCCCGTCCCCACCTGAGCGGCCGGAGCGAGGGCCGACAGAGTTAAGGAGCGGGGCGGTGGTATTGGCGCGGGGCCCTGGCAGCCGGCCCAGCTGGTAGTTTGACAGCACACGCAGCTCCGGCAGTGCCTGCCGTTGATGGACAGCCCGCCCGGCGCGGCGGCTAACGAGCTGCTGAGCTGCCCTCATGCAGCCACTGCTGTCACGAGTCTGTGGGGTCTCAGCCCGGTGGGGCAGGGGGGGTCTCTGCTCTGGGAGGGGGGGATTAGAGGCTCCGGTAAAGTCTGGTAAAGCATTTCTAGCCGGAGCGGTGCGTGGCTGGGCTACGGTGTGTGCCACAGCACAGAGATGGCGCGGGTGGGGGGGTGTGTGCCAGCGGGTACACCCCTGGGCTGGGCTGCGGTGTGTGTCACGGCACGGAGATGCCACGGGTTGGGGGGTGTGTGCCGATGGGTACACCCCTGCACCCCCTCCCTGACTGCCATCCCCCCCAGCCCCGGGGTACCCCCGCTTCTCCGGGAGCCTGGCCTCCACCTTCCTGCCCATGAGCCACCTGGACCACCACGGCAACAGCAACGTCCTCTACGGCCAGCACCGCTTCTACGAGAGCCAGAAAGGCAGGTACCGGGGTCCCGGCGCGGCACCGCGGTGCCACCTCCCCCCCCCCCCCCCCCC
>NW_015090778.1:51191-53301 GCF_001431845.1 Calidris pugnax | reverse complement strand
TGCCGGGTGTCGGGGAGGGGGGAGCGGAGCACCAGGTCCCCGGGGAGGTTTGGGGCCGGCAGGCACGGGGTGGTGGGCACCCGGCCCAGCCACCGCCGCCGCTCTCGCTTTTCACAATATTTTGGCGGGCACTTAATAGGGAACATTGTTTGGGTGGGAAATGGAGCTAATTAGGCCGTGCCTTCCCCCGCGCTCCTCCCCTCGTTAGCGGGGAGCCGGCGTTGGCACGGCCACAGCCCCGGGCACCTGGACCCCTGTTGTTGTCGGACGAGGGGGGGCCGTGGGGGGGCTCACCTGTCGCCCTCCCCTCTCCAGATAACTTCTACCTGCGCAACCTGCCCGCCCAGCCCGCCCTGCTCCCCACCGGCCACGGCTTCCCTGGCATCACCCGCGCCGCCCCCGGGCCCCCCGCCGGCTCCTGCAGCCGGGAGCGGGAGGGGGGACCCCTGCCCAAGACCCCCAAGGACTACGACCGCTTCCTGGCGGGCAAGGAGAAAGCGGGCAAGGGGGACCCCAAGGAGCGACCACCCGAAGAGGACCCCAAGGAGCGGCACAAGGCGGTGCTGCCGGTGCCACCGGAGGGGCACTGCAAGGAAGGGCTGCCCCCCCGGGGGTCCGGCGACGGCCGCCCCAAGCACCTCCCCTCCTGCCTGCTGGGTGCCAAGGGGCTGGATGGCGACGGTGGCCGCGCCGTGTTGCCCAGCTGTGCCGGCAGCGCCATGCCCCGCGCCGCCCGCTGCGGTGCCAAGGAGCCCTGCCGGGGCGAGCGGGAGCCGACGGCCCCCGAGGTGCCCCCCCAGCCTTACGGCGAGTGCGTGGAGCGACGGCAGATGCTGCACCACGCCGTTTCCTACGCCGTGCCCGCCGCCCCGGCCCCCCTCGGCCCCGCCGCCGGCTCCTTCCCCTGCCTGCAGCTCCACGCCGGCCCCGAGGTGCTGTGCCCGCTGCCGGAGCCGGCCGGCCGGGAGCTGAAGCTGAGCGGGGCCACGCTGGTGCCCTCGGTGGGTCACCTCACGGACAAGAGCCGCTCCTTCCAGGTGACGGCGGAGGCCGGGGGGCTGGAGCGTGCCGACGGCAAGGAGCGGCACGCCGAGGCGGGGGCCGAGCCCCCCGCCGCCTACGGTGGCCCCTTCCACCACCCGCTGAAGGCAGAGGGGCCGGCGGAGCGGCGGATGGAGTGGGGGGGTCCCAGTGCCCGGCTGAAGGGGCTGGAGTACCTGGGTGGTGGTGGTGGGGGGGCAGCTGAAGGTCCCCCCTACCCGGGTCGGGGACCGGCACCCAAGGGTGCTCTGGAGAAGGGCTACTTTGAGGTGCCGCCGGCGCCCGACTGCTCCCGCGCCGCCCGCCCCGACCCGCTGGGCGTCCGGGTCGGTCCCTCCTGCTGCACTTTAGAGAAGGGCCCCCCCAAGGAAAACCCCCCCGGGCCGGCTCCCCAGAAAGTGGCACGGATCCGGCACCAGCAGCACCCCGAGGCGGAGGCGGCCGGCGGCGAGGGCAAGCGTAAACCCTTGGAGCTGAGCGCCCTGGGCTACGGCGGACCCCCCCTGCCCCCCTGGGGCGTGCAGGGCCAGGGACCCCCCCTGGCCGTGGCGGAGGAGAGGAAGGGGCCCTACCTGGACCCCTTCGGCACGAGTCTGCAGCAGGCTGCGTTGATGACTCAGGGCTCGGTGCTGGGCCAGGAGGTGCCGGCCGCCCCGGACGAGGTCTCGGCCATGAAGAACCTGCTGAAATACAGCAACCAGGCGCTGCTGGGGGGGCAGAAGGGCCCCCCCTTCGTAGGGTTGGGGGGCGTCAAGGGCAGCTGCGCTCACCAAGAAGCCAAGTTCCCCCCTGGAAAAGGGCAGGGGGAACTGGAACGGCCGGATTGCGCCCGCGGCCGGGAGCACGACGGGATGGGCAGCGGCGAGGGCGAGGTGCGGCAACCCCCCGTTGGCATCGCGGTGGCCGTGGCGCGGCAGAAGGACACGCTGGGACGGCCCGAGCCCTCCTACGGCGGCGGTGGCTCCGGGCGGCAGGGTCGGGCGGCCGCCGGCATCAAAGGTAGGACCCAGGGAAGGGGGGTCGAGAGGCTGGGGGGGGGTCTGAAGGTGCCATGGGAATGCCACCGTCC
>NW_015090778.1:47128-49634 GCF_001431845.1 Calidris pugnax | reverse complement strand
CGATCTAGGGATGTGGGGCAGGGTTGTAGGGTGCTGGGCAGGGCTATGGGGCTGGGCGGTGGGGGGTGACGTGTGCTGACCCTCGGTGTCCCCCCGCAGCGGAAGCCGGAGGAGCAGCCCCTGGAGCTGGAGGAGGGGGGTCCCGAGAAGCCCCTCAAACCCTCCCACAAAGCAGTTGCCTTAAACCCCCCGGCCAAGGGCTTGTCCTCGGCGGCCCCCGGGCCCCCCAAGCTGTCCCCTTGCTGCCACTCTCCGGCCCTGCGGCACCCGGCCAAGTGCCCCGTGGCTCTCCCCGCGGCCCCCTGCACTTTACCCGTCTGCCCCGCCGCCAGCTCCGCCGTGGCCCCCCGCTCCCCGGCCGACAGCCCCCTGCCCGTCCAGAGCAAGGGCAGCGAGGGCGAGGACAAGCGCGGAGAGGGACAGCCACCCCGCGACTACCCCAAGTCCCTGGAGCCAGGTAGGATGGGGACGGCGAGGATGAGGATGATGATGAGGAGGAGGGTGGCTGCGGTGCTTGGGGGGGGTCCTCACTGAGCATCCCCCGCTTGCTTTGGGTCTTGAAGAGAAGACTTAGGGGGGATCTAATCAATGTCTATAAATACTTCAAGGGTGGGTGTCAGGAGGATGGGGCCGGTCTTTTTTCAGTGGTGCCCAGGGACAGGACAAGAGGAAATGGGCACAAACTTGACCATAAGAAGTTCCACCCAAACACGAGGAGGAACTTCTTTCCTGTGAGGGTGGCAGAGCCCTGGCAGAGGCTGCCCAGGGAGGTGGTGGAGTCTCCTTCTCTGGAGACATCCAAACCCACCTGGACACGTTCCTGCGGGACCTTGAGTACTGTGTCCAGTTTTGGGCCCCCTACCATAAAAAAGACATTGAGGTGCTGGAACGAGTCCAGAGAAGGGCGACAAAGCTGGTGAGGGGTCTGGAGAACAAGTCTTATGAGGAGAGGCTGAGGGAGCTGGGGTTATTCAGCCTGGAGAAGAGGAGGCTGAGGGGAGACCTTATTGCTCTCTCCAACTCCCTGAAAGGAGGGTGTAGAGAGATGGGGGTCGGTCTCTTTTCTCAAGTCCCAGGCGACAGGACAAGAGGAAATGGCCTCAAGTTGCGCCAGGGGAGGTTCAGGCTGGATATTAGGAACAATTTTTTCACCGAAAGGGTTCTCAGCCATTGGAATGGGCTGCCCAGGGAGGTGGTTGAAGCCCCATCCCTGGAGGTGTTCAAAAGAGGGGTTGATGTAGTGCTGGGAGGTATGGTTTAGTGATGATGCTCCTTGTTTGTTGTGTGGGTGTCTATTTTTGTCAGTCAGGTTGACGGTTGGACAAGATGATCTTTAAGGTCCCTTCCAACCTAGAAGATTCTGTGATTCTGTGACCTGCTCTGGGTGGCCCTGCTTTGGGCAGGGGGTTGGAGGAGATGATCTCCAGAGGTTCCTTCTAACCCCATATCATTCTGTGATTCTTCCCCACAGACCTGCCCCCCGGGTACAGCTACCCCGCCGCCGGCATGGGCTTCTCCGAGGCGCACTCCGCCGAGCCGGCCGACCCCGACACTATGCACCCCAGCTCCCCCCCCGCCGAGCCCGAGCAGTCCCGGACCTTCAGCCCCGCCGCGGAGGTGCTTCTCCCCGCGGCCCCCTGCACTTTACCCGTCTGCCCCGCCGCCAGCTCCGCCGTGGCCCCCCGCTCCCCGGCCGACAGCCCCCTGCCCGTCCAGAGCAAGGGCAGCGAGGGCGAGGACAAGCGCGGAGAGGGACAGCCACCCCGCGACTACCCCAAGTCCCTGGAGCCAGGTAGGATGGGGATGGTGAGGATGAGGAGAGGGAGGAGGGGGAGGTTCAGCCCCGCCGCGGAGGTGCTGCGGGATCCGGCCCCCCCGCGGGAGCCGCCGGCGGGGGGGACGATAAGCGAGGGTCCCGGGGTGTTGCTGCACCGTCACCACCTCCTCCTCACCCCGGGACCCCTCTGTGGGGAGCGGGGACCGGCCCCGGTTTCGGGGACCACCGAGGACCGGGCACCGGTGGCCTTCGGGGTGTGCCGGGAGGCGGCTCAGGGAGCGCCGGAGCAGAGCCCACCGGAGCAGCAGCACCCGGTGCCCGTGGCGGGGGCCTCCCCGCTGCCCCCGGCCACCGAGGAGGAGGAGGAGGAGGAGGAGGAGGAAGAAGAAGAGGAGGAGGAAGAAGAGGAGGAGGAGGAAGAGGAGGAAGGCGACAGCGAAGGCTCAGAGCTGGAAGGCAGCTGCGAGGAGGAGGAGGAGGGCGATGGCCCCGGCGGGCAGCAGGGCTGCCTGGGGGGGCTGGAGGCGCTGATCGCCGCCGGCATCGACCTGGGGGAGCTGCCAGCGCTGGAGTCTCCCGGGGAGCCCCCCCCGGCCCCCCCTTCACCCGCCCCCCACGCCTCAGGGATCCCCGGCATCGCCCTGCTCAGCGAGCTGGCCGACCTGGAGCTGCGCCGGCGACGCTGCGACCTGGCCCTGGCAGGTGAGTGTCATGTGTCCCCTGGTGTGT
>NW_015090778.1:44148-46314 GCF_001431845.1 Calidris pugnax | reverse complement strand
GGCGCTGATCGCCGCCGGCATCGACCTGGGGGAGCTGCCAGCGCTGGAGTCTCCCGGGGAGCCCCCCCCGGCCCCCCCTTCACCCGCCCCCCACGCCTCAGGGATCCCCGGCATCGCCCTGCTCAGCGAGCTGGCCGACCTGGAGCTGCGCCGGCAACGCTGCGACCTGGCCCTGGAAGGTGAGTGTCATGTGTCCCCTGGTGTGTCCCCCCCGTGCCCTGGTGTGTCCCCCCTGTGCCCCGGTGACGCCCAACCCAGCCATGCCCTCTGCCCCCCCGGTGCTTCCTCTCCCACCGTGTCCCCAGCCCTCGGTGCCGCCTTCCTGGGGTGTTGGAGGGGGTCTGAGGGGGGTGTCCATGACTCTGTGCAAGGCATGCAGCCGTGCAGGAGCGGCGTGCACGCTGGTGATGCACACACGTGTGCATTTTTGGTTGGGGGGGGGACACACAGGACATTGCATGCACATCTGCATGGCGGGGGGGGCTCAGCTTGCGGTTGCACGCCTATCGGTGCAGGCTGCACGCCTGTGGGCAGTGCCAAGGATGTGTGTGTGTGTGTGTAGAGGGGGTGCTGCACGTGCACGCGTGTGGCACGGGGGCGAGGGGGTGGCACGGCACGGCACGGCACGCGTGTGCGGTGCCCGGCGGCCGGTCCTTTCTGTGGGGCTCTGCTCCAGCGCTGGCTCCAGGCAGGCGCCGGGATTCCCTCCCAGCTCGGCTTCCCCAGGGAATCCCGGGGGCCCCAGCGGATGAGTTGTGCCCGGTCTCAGCCCATGGGCAGGAGGTGGGATGAGTTGTGCCCGGTCTCAGCCCAAGGGGAGAAGGTGGGATGAGTTGTGCCCAGTCTCAGCCCATGGGCAGGAGGTGGGATGAGCTGTGCCTGGTCTCAGCCCAAAGGGAGAAGGTGGGATGAGTTGTGCCCGGTCTCAGCCCAAGGGCAGGAGGCAGGATGAATTGTGCCCTGTCTCAGCCCAAGGGTGGGAGGTGAGATGAGTTGTGCCCGGTCTCAGCCCAAGGGCCGAGGCTGCCGGCGCTGCCAGCTGCCCACCCCCCACCTCGCCACCCCCCTTCCTTCTCCCCCAGGTTTGTCCCCTGAAGGCGGCCATCGAGCAGCTCAACACGCAGGAGGTGGAGGTGCGGATGCGACTGGCCGAGCTCCAGCGCCGCTGCAGGATCTGGACCAGGATGGAGGATCTGGACAAGGATGTAGGATCCCACCAGGGATGGAGGATCTGGACAGGGATGCAGGATCCTGGCAGGGATACAGGATCTGGACAGGGATGTGCAGGATCTGGACCAGGATGGAGGATCTGGACAGGGATGCAGGATCCAGCCAGGGATGGAGGATCTGGACCAGGATGCAGGATCCTGGCAGGGATGCAGGACCCAAGGAGGGGTGCAGGATCCAGATAGGGATGCAGGATCTGGACCAGAATGCAGCCAGGGATGCAGGGTCTGGCCAGGGATGCAGGGTCTGGCTAGGGATGCAGGATCTGGCCAGGGATGAAGGACCTGGACAGGGATGAAGGATCTGGACAGGGATGAAGGATGCAAACAGAGATTTAGGATCTGGGCCGGGGGTTCAAGATCCATCCCGGGGGGGTTCAGGGTCCATCCTGGGGGTCGGGTGGGTGCCATGCCCACGCCGTGCTCCCCACCAGGTCGGTGAAGACCAGCCTGTCCCTGCTGTGTGCCGAGCTGCGGGGGGACCCCGAGCCCAAGAAGAAGAGGAGCAAACTGGCCGAGGCGGCGTTCGGCAGCCTCAAGGGCTCCCCGGTGAGTCCGGACCCACCGCCGGTGAAACCCACCCTGGGGCTGGGGGGGTCCCAACCCCATCCCGAGCCTCCCTGTGCCCCCCAGGAGAAGGTGCGGTGCAAGAAGAGCGGGTCGCAGGGCAAGCTGGCCTGCAAGGTGGCTCACAAGGTGTCGCAGCTGAAGCAGAAGGTGAAGAGCAAAGGGCTGCCCGCCGGCATCAGCCCCTTCCGCCGGAAAGACCCCAACCCCGGCGGCCGCATCCAGAAGAAACTGTCCCGTCCCAAGAGCTCCAAGGCCACCAAGTACCAACCGCAGGACCCCGACCCCCGTCAGTCGGCGGGGTTCAAAGGCAAGGCTGGTGTGGGGCTGGGGGTGTGGGGTCTGGCGTGGGGCTGGGGATGCAGGGTTTGGC
>NW_015090778.1:41778-43979 GCF_001431845.1 Calidris pugnax | reverse complement strand
AGTACACCTGGACGCCCAAAACCAAGGCCGTGAGTGTCTCTTCGCGTGTGGCAGGGGGGCAGACATGAGGTGGGATGAGTTGTGCCCGGTCTCAGCCCAAGGGCGGGAGGTGGGATGAGGTGGGATGAGTTGTGCCTGGTCTCAGCCCAGGGGCAGGAGGTGGGATGAGTTGTGCCCAGTCCCAGCCCAAGGGTGGGAGGTGGGATGAGTTGTGCCCGGTCTCAGCCCATGGGCAGGAGGTGGGATGAGTTGTGCCCGGTCTCAGCCCAAGGGGAGAAGGTGGGATGAGTTGTGCCCAGTCTCAGCCCATGGGCAGGAGGTGGGATGAGCTGTGCCTGGTCTCAGCCCAAAGGGAGAAGGTGGGATGAGTTGTGCCCGGTCTCAGCCCAAGGGCGGGAGGTGGGATGAGTTGTGCCCAGTCTCAGCCCAAGGGCAGGAGGCAGGATGAGTTGTGCCCAGTCTCAGCCCAAGGGCGGGAGGTGGGATGAGTTGTGCCCGGTCTCAGCCCAAGGGCAGGAGGCAGGATGAATTGTGCCCTGTCTCAGCCCAAGGGTGGGAGGTGAGATGAGTTGTGCCCGGTCTCAGCCCAAGGGCCGAGGCTGCCGGCGCTGCCAGCTGCCCACCCCCCACCTCGCCACCCCCCTTCCTTCTCCCCCAGGTTTGTCCCCTGAAGGCGGCCATCGAGCAGCTCAACACGCAGGAGGTGGAGGTGCGGATGCGACTGGCCGAGCTCCAGCGCCGCTACAAGGAGAAGCAGCGGGAGCTGGTGAAGCTGCAGCGGCGGCATGACCACGAGTATGTCCCTGTCCCCACCCCCGAGGCTGGGTGAGGGCTGGGGGGGGCAGCCCATGGGAATGGGGGAGGCCAGGGAGGGAGTGCCCGCTGCTGAGGAAGAGTGGCGGCCATCAGTGTGATGAGTTGGGGGCTGTGCTCAGCCCGGCTGGGTGGAAGGGCCCCATGGCTGAGGGTGCCCCCGGTCTTGCCGTGGCTGCAGGCGTGACGAGAGCTCCCGGAGCCCGGCGCGGCGCGGCCCGGGGCGGCCGAGGAAGCGCAAGCACTCCAGCACGCTGGGCAGGGCCGAGAGCCGCAAGGTCAAGTGAGTGACCGACGCCGCGTGCCCTCCTTGTCCCCGGGGACGGGCCACTAGCCCTGCTGCCGGGGGCCGGGGGGGTCTGGCCATCCCACCGCGGGGGTGGCATTTCCCTGGGACCCCTCGCCGCATCCCTCCCACCAGCAGCAGCCGCCACGTTTCAGGGGGTCCGGCGCGCTCCCCGCTCTCCTTGCTTGGAGGGGGAGAGGGTGGGGGGGTCTCGGCTGGGCGGCAGCACCGTGTGTCCCCCCCCCTCCCCTCCCCGCCGGCCGCGGGAGCAGCGTTGCATAAAAGCCTCTTTATCTGCGCCGTATAAAGCCATTGGTCACGCTGCAGCGGCGTTCATCGCTGCCGGCGCTTTATTATTACCCATTAGCCGCCCGGCGCAGCCGTTTCCCCACTCCCGGGCCCTGTATAATTGTCCTTCTCTGCTACAAATTGCCTCTCCCGACAGGCCCATTTGCATAAATCCTCCGAGCGAGTCCAAACACGCTTGGAGCGCGTGTGCGCGCGCGGCCCCCGGCCCCCCCGCTCGGTAATAACAGTTAAATCTGCGCTAAATGGTTCCTTCAATTAAGACGGAGGGGAAGGGGAAGAAGAAAAAAAAAAAAAAAAAATTAATCTCTAGGTTTTATGTCACAAAACATTAGTGAGCGAGTGAAGGTTATGGGAGGGGGAAGGAAAGGGGGGGAGCCGGCGGCTGGTGGTGACCAAGGGGTGCAGGGTGATGCCAGGGGGTGCAGGATCCATCCGGGGGGGGGGCAGGATGCAGCCAGGGATGCAGGATCCCAGGAGGGATGCAGGATCTGGACCAGGATGCAGGATCTGGACCAGGATGCAGGATCCTGGCAGGGATGGAGGATCTGGACAGGGATGTAGGATCCAGCCAGGGATGGAGGATCTGGACAGGGATGCAGGATCTGGACCAGGATGGAGGATCTGGACAAGGATGTAGGATCCCACCAGGGATGGAGGATCTGGACAGGGATGCAGGATCCGGACCAGGATGCAGGATCCTGGCAGGGATGGAGGATCTGGACAGGGATGCAGGATCTGGACCAGGATGCAGGATCCTGGCAGGGATGGAGGATCTGGACAGGGATGCAGGATC
>NW_015090778.1:40450-41055 GCF_001431845.1 Calidris pugnax | reverse complement strand
GGGAGGAGCGAGGGGGCTCGTCTGGCCAGCGAGAGGCTGAAAAAGGCCACGCGCAAGAGCAAGGTGCTGCAGTCGGCCCTGAGGGTGAGCAGGGGGGGAAGAGGGTGGGGGGCACCCATGGAGCATGGGGTGCAGGGGCTGGGGGTGTCTGGGTGGTGGTCAGGGAGCACTGATGGGACTGTGGGGTACACAGGGATGGGTGCAGGTTTTGCACAGGCTGGTGGCATTGAGGGGCACTGATTCATGAGCTGGGAATGCTGGGGTGGTTGGGGGGCACCGATGGACCCCAGAGGGCTTGAGGGGGGGGCATCGGTTGGCTCTGAGCACCCCCCTCCCGCAGCGGAAGAACGGGGCGCTCTCGCTGGCCCTCTCCCCCCGGAGCGCCAAGACCATCCTGAGCAAGGGCAAGAAGCTGGCCAAGGTGAAGAGCAAAGTGGCCACCAAGCAGGTGAGAGGCTGGGGCCGGACCCCCCCCTACCCTGGCATGGACCCCCCCTCCCCACACCATCTCCCCATGTGCCCCCCACCCACCCTGCGCTCCCCCTCCCGCAGTGCAAGGGCCGGGCAGTCAGCAAACTGCTGGAGAGCTTCACCGTGGAGGACGA